>NW_027507903.1:583382462-583587462 GCF_037356315.1 Lithobates pipiens
ATTTAGCATAAGCTGGTCCTGTTCCAAAAAAGCTTTCCTTTTTTCCTTTGAATGAGGCAAAATGTGCTTATTTTCATGAGAACACATCATTTTTGGCCAACATAGATAATACCCTTCAGGCCAGCTCGTAAAATTAATGCTGAGCCTTTTTAATGAACATCTAGCAAATGTAAATCACAAGATACAATAATGATGGAAAGAAGATAGAAGAAGAGACCAAGTTAGTGGAAAGAATAAGAAGTTGAAGAGTAAGAAAAGGCAAATAAGAAGGTACATGGAATGAAGAGAAAACCTTGAGTTTTCAAATCGCATTGATGCACAAATAGATTTCAAGGGAATACCTTGGTTTGATAAAAAATAAAACATATATTAAACTTAAAAATATATTTGTTACAAAAGCCAATTTGTACTTATAATTTTATTAAAATTATGTTTGTATTTCAATCTGATTTTCTAAAACTGCTAAAAAATTATAACATTGCTTCCATGTAACCATGCCAATATTGGAGGCGTTCAGTGCCCTAATTTGTGTAAAGAATGCCCCATAAATATTTTCTGGTCACGTGATAATGCTTTTCTGATTAAAACACTGGGACTGATCCTTTGACTAATGCCAGCAGATCCTCTCACTTAGTGCTCTGGAAGTAGAAAGTGACTGGAATGCATATGTCAGTTTTTACAGAACAGCAGCAGGTAAAACTGTACAATTAATGTTTGATAAAATCAATCCAAAGTACATAAATAACCTGGAGAACTTTTTTAAAAGAAAGTAGAGGTTTTTAGAAAAAAAACAAAGATACTGGTGAGGTGGAAAGGGAAAGACCAAGGAATTGGAGATGAAATAAACACTTAGGTGATGGAACGAAGAAAACACATGTAGAAGATGAAAAGGGAGAGCTGAAGGGCTGAAAACAAGACAAGTGAAGTGAAAAAGAAATAATATGAGTAAAAAGAAGACCTAAGGTTGGAGCTGAGGAAAAACTGGGGACGTGGAAAGAAAAGGAGACCAAGAGGTGAACAGAGGACAATCAGCAGATGAAGTGACTTGGAAAATGGAAAGAAAGAGAGATCAGGATGAAAAAAGCAGAAAGGTTAAAGGGCATGAAAGGTGACAAAAAGAGACTGGTAACGTATAAGGAAGTGAAGGTGTGAATATGAAAAGGTAGAAAAATTTGAAATTAGACAATGGCCTCTATGAATGCACTGTATTTTTCAATCCGAAAAATATATATTAAGAAAGATACCAAAGTAGATAAAACCATCAACGTAGATGATATTGTTCCTGACATCGTGGCATTTCATGGTATATCCTTCAATAGCTACATGAACCATTCTGCTTCAGGTCTAAAATTTTATACATTCATTCTAAATAGATAAAGTGGTTTGAGCTCCAAATTTACACTAATTGAGCCCATATGGGTAGCCTGTGATATTTAAGGCTTTTAGCTATCCATTGTGATAGCTAAAATGGAAAACGGGGTCCTACAATGACCAGAAAAGGCCATGTAAGCAGTTATTGGATGGCTATTGCATCCGCAAGATGTAGATATATGGCATACTTGCCAGTTGACCGGGTCAGATTTATTTAGCAGCTATCATGGATGACTGAAATTTGGTTTAAGTGTATCCAAGTCATATTCAGGGTGGGCAGATTGATATATGAGTGTAGGGGAAGCTCAAGTCCACTGTTGCTAGAGTTGGTGAGGAACAATATGTTTTAGAATATAGCTGATGTAATAAAAAAACTATAAAAAGAGATAGCAACTTTATTTGTTCTTGCATTGTTAATGGCATTTGTGCTTTTGATAACACTCTGTAGCCTTCTGAAAAGCATCTGTGGGTGTTAGTGATGGCCGAACGGTTCGCCCGGCGGTCGTTTCGCGGCGAATTTCCGACATTCGCGGTCCGCACGTTCGAACGCCTTTTTCCGTCGTTCGCCGCGGCGGACTTACGTGTTTAATGTATACAAGAACTTTAACCTTTGGTGACACGTTTATCATGTGATACAGGACAGCCAATTGAGACATGACAGCACATGGACACTTGTACATTCCCCCTAACCTATAAATACACCCGATCCGGTGGCCATTTTACATTCTTTCTTCTGTTAAGATAGGGACAGGTTCCTGTGTGGAGTAGGGAGAGATAAACCACTAGCTATTTGGTACACAAAAGTTCTTTTCAGGACTGGTATAGGTGTTAGGTGTTGATAGGTTTGCTGTGCTGCTGATTCTTGCAGCAGCCTGAGTGTCTTTTGTTAGTTTAGAGAAAGGGAAAGGACGGTGTATGCTACAGGGACAGCCAGATTAGTCTTTCATCATCATCATCATCATCATCATCATTAGCTGTTACTATCAAGGTCCACAAAAGAGCTGTTCCAGTAACCACTAATCGTTCTCTTTTTTTGCCAATTTGTATAGGGACAGGAAGGAAGCAGTGTTGTCAGGCAGTGAGGGTAATTTTAAAGACTTGCTGTTATTATTAGTTCCACAAAGGTTCTTTTCAGGACTGGTATCAGTGGTACAGTAATAGGCTTGTACATGTATAATATTCTTTCTTCCAAATATAGAAAGGATATTATACTTGACTGCTGCCCTTCTGCTGCAGTCTGCTAAACATTCACAACTCACTTGTTCCACAAAAGTTCTTATAAGGACTGGTAACTTGGTATAGGGTGCTACGGTACATAGGCTTGAGTGCGGTACAGTCTGCTGTTCTGTAAGGACCGCTATCGGTCCACAATAGATAGGGTTGACGTGCACCACTGCTGACCGCTGCCCTATACTGCAGCAGTCCTTCAGCGGTATAGGGACTGACGTACAGTCTGCTAATCACTAACACACAACCTGCTTGTTCCACAAAAGTTCTTATAAGGACTGGTAACTTGGTATAGGGTGCTACGGTACATAGGCTTGAGTGCGGTACAGTCTGCTGTTCTGTAAGGACCGCTATCGGTCCACAATAGATAGGGTTGACGTGCACCACTGCTGACCGCTGCCCTATACTGCAGCAGTCCTTCAGCGGTATAGGGACTGACGTACAGTCTGCTAAACACTAATACACAACCTGCTTGGTCCACAAAAGTTCTTATAAGGACTGGTAACTTGGTATAGGGTGCTACGGTACATAGGCTTGAGTGCGGTACAGTCTGCTGTTCTGTAAGGACCGCTATCGGTCCACAATAGATAGGGTTGACGTGCACCACTGCTGACCGCTGCCCTATACTGCAGCAGTCCTTCAGCGGTATAGGGACTGACGTACAGTCTGCTAAACACTAATACACAACCTGCTTGGTCCACAAAAGTTCTTATAAGGACTGGTAACTTGGTATAGGGTGCTACGGTACATAGGCTTGAGTGCGGTACAGTCTGCTGTTCTGTAAGGACCGCTATCGGTCCACAATAGATAGGGTTGACGTGCACCACTGCTGACCGCTCACCTATACTGCAGCAGTCCTTCAGCGGTATAGGGACTGACGTACAGTCTGCTAATCACTAACACACAACCTGCTTGTTCCACAAAAGTTCTTATAAGGACTGGTAACTTGGTATAGGGTGCTACGGTACATAGGCTTGAGTGCGGTACAGTCTGCTGTTCTGTAAGGACCGCTATCGGTCCACAATAGATAGGGTTGACGTGCACCACTGCTGACCGCTGCCCTATACTGCAGCAGTCCTTCAGCGGTATAGGGACTGACGTACAGTCTGCTAAACACTAACACACAACCTGCTTGGTCCACAAAAGTTCTTATAAGGACTGGTAACTTGGTATAGGGTGCTACGGTACATAGGCTTGAGTGCGGTACAGTCTGCTGTTCTGTAAGGACCGCTATCGGTCCACAATAGATAGGGTTGACGTGCACCACTGCTGACCGCTGCCCTATACTGCAGCAGTCCTTCAGCGGTATAGGGACTGACGTACAGTCTGCTAAACACTAATACACAACCTGCTTGGTCCACAAAAGTTCTTATAAGGACTGGTAACTTGGTATAGGGTGCTACGGTACATAGGCTTGAGTGCGGTACAGTCTGCTGTTCTGTAAGGACCGCTATCGGTCCACAATAGATAGGGTTGACGTGCACCACTGCTGACCGCTCACCTATACTGCAGCAGTCCTTCAGCGGTATAGGGACTGACGTACAGTCTGCTAATCACTAACACACAACCTGCTTGTTCCACAAAAGTTCTTATAAGGACTGGTAACTTGGTATAGGGTGCTACGGTACATAGGCTTGAGTGCGGTACAGTCTGCTGTTCTGTAAGGACCGCTATCGGTCCACAATAGATAGGGTTGACGTGCACCACTGCTGACCGCTGCCCTATACTGCAGCAGTCCTTCAGCGGTATAGGGACTGACGTACAGTCTGCTAAACACTAATACACAACCTGCTTGGTCCACAAAAGTTCTTATAAGGACTGGTAACTTGGTATAGGGTGCTACGGTACATAGGCTTGAGTGCGGTACAGTCTGCTGTTCTGTAAGGACCGCTATCGGTCCACAATAGATAGGGTTGACGTGCACCACTGCTGACCGCTGCCCTATACTGCAGCAGTCCTTCAGCGGTATAGGGACTGACGTACAGTCTGCTAAACACTAATACACAACCTGCTTGGTCCACAAAAGTTCTTATAAGGACTGGTAACTTGGTATAGGGTGCTACGGTACATAGGCTTGAGTGCGGTACAGTCTGCTGTTCTGTAAGGACCGCTATCGGTCCACAATAGATAGGGTTGACGTGCACCACTGCTGACCGCTGCCCTATACTGCAGCAGTCCTTCAGCGGTATAGGGACTGACGTACAGTCTGCTAAACACTAATACACAACCTGCTTGGTCCACAAAAGTTCTTATAAGGACTGGTAACTTGGTATAGGGTGCTACGGTACATAGGCTTGAGTGCGGTACAGTCTGCTGTTCTGTAAGGACCGCTATCGGTCCACAATAGATAGGGTTGACGTGCACCACTGCTGACCGCTCACCTATACTGCAGCAGTCCTTCAGCGGTATAGGGACTGACGTACAGTCTGCTAATCACTAACACACAACCTGCTTGTTCCACAAAAGTTCTTATAAGGACTGGTAACTTGGTATAGGGTGCTACGGTACATAGGCTTGAGTGCGGTACAGTCTGCTGTTCTGTAAGGACCGCTATCGGTCCACAATAGATAGGGTTGACGTGCACCACTGCTGACCGCTGCCCTATACTGCAGCAGTCCTTCAGCGGTATAGGGACTGACGTACAGTCTGCTAATCACTAACACACAACCTGCTTGTTCCACAAAAGTTCTTATAAGGACTGGTAACTTGGTATAGGGTGCTACGGTACATAGGCTTGAGTGCGGTACAGTCTGCTGTTCTGTAAGGACCGCTATCGGTCCACAATAGATAGGGTTGACGTGCACCACTGCTGACCGCTGCCCTATACTGCAGCAGTCCTTCAGCGGTATAGGGACTGACGTACAGTCTGCTAAACACTAATACACAACCTGCTTGGTCCACAAAAGTTCTTATAAGGACTGGTAACTTGGTATAGGGTGCTACGGTACATAGGCTTGAGTGCGGTACAGTCTGCTGTTCTGTAAGGACCGCTATCGGTCCACAATAGATAGGGTTGACGTGCACCACTGCTGACCGCTGCCCTATACTGCAGCAGTCCTTCAGCGGTATAGGGACTGACGTACAGTCTGCTAAACACTAATACACAACCTGCTTGGTCCACAAAAGTTCTTATAAGGACTGGTAACTTGGTATAGGGTGCTACGGTACATAGGCTTGAGTGCGGTACAGTCTGCTGTTCTGTAAGGACCGCTATCGGTCCACAATAGATAGGGTTGACGTGCACCACTGCTGACCGCTCACCTATACTGCAGCAGTCCTTCAGCGGTATAGGGACTGACGTACAGTCTGCTAATCACTAACACACAACCTGCTTGTTCCACAAAAGTTCTTATAAGGACTGGTAACTTGGTATAGGGTGCTACGGTACATAGGCTTGAGTGCGGTACAGTCTGCTGTTCTGTAAGGACCGCTATCGGTCCACAATAGATAGGGTTGACGTGCACCACTGCTGACCGCTGCCCTATACTGCAGCAGTCCTTCAGCGGTATAGGGACTGACGTACAGTCTGCTAAACACTAACACACAACCTGCTTGGTCCACAAAAGTTCTTATAAGGACTGGTAACTTGGTATAGGGTGCTACGGTACATAGGCTTGAGTGCGGTACAGTCTGCTGTTCTGTAAGGACCGCTATCGGTCCACAATAGATAGGGTTGACGTGCACCACTGCTGACCGCTGCCCTATACTGCAGCAGTCCTTCAGCGGTATAGGGACTGACGTACAGTCTGCTAAACACTAATACACAACCTGCTTGGTCCACAAAAGTTCTTATAAGGACTGGTAACTTGGTATAGGGTGCTACGGTACATAGGCTTGAGTGCGGTACAGTCTGCTGTTCTGTAAGGACCGCTATCGGTCCACAATAGATAGGGTTGACGTGCACCACTGCTGACCGCTCACCTATACTGCAGCAGTCCTTCAGCGGTATAGGGACTGACGTACAGTCTGCTAATCACTAACACACAACCTGCTTGTTCCACAAAAGTTCTTATAAGGACTGGTAACTTGGTATAGGGTGCTACGGTACATAGGCTTGAGTGCGGTACAGTCTGCTGTTCTGTAAGGACCGCTATCGGTCCACAATAGATAGGGTTGACGTGCACCACTGCTGACCGCTGCCCTATACTGCAGCAGTCCTTCAGCGGTATAGGGACTGACGTACAGTCTGCTAAACACTAATACACAACCTGCTTGGTCCACAAAAGTTCTTATAAGGACTGGTAACTTGGTATAGGGTGCTACGGTACATAGGCTTGAGTGCGGTACAGTCTGCTGTTCTGTAAGGACCGCTATCGGTCCACAATAGATAGGGTTGACGTGCACCACTGCTGACCGCTGCCCTATACTGCAGCAGTCCTTCAGCGGTATAGGGACTGACGTACAGTCTGCTAAACACTAATACACAACCTGCTTGGTCCACAAAAGTTCTTATAAGGACTGGTAACTTGGTATAGGGTGCTACGGTACATAGGCTTGAGTGCGGTACAGTCTGCTGTTCTGTAAGGACCGCTATAGGTCCACAATAGATAGGGTTGACGTGCACCACTGCTGACCGCTCACCTATACTGCAGCAGTCCTTCAGCGGTATAGGGACTAAGAGTTTTGTCACAGGGTCATTTAAAAAATGACATGCAGAGGAAGAGGCAGGCCCTTCCGCAGGGGTGGTAGGGGTAGGGCAGGAGCAACAGGCTTGAGCCAAAGTGGGAAGTTGCAGAAGGTGCGTTCAATTACTTTAAAGGATGCACCAGACTTGGTTGAGTGGCTCGCTCAGCCTTACTCTTCTGCACCCTCCTCATCCTCTCGATCTGCACCCTCTTCTTCACTCTCTGCTATGTGCACCCCCAAAGACACTACCACCAACAACACGACCACCACCACCACCACCACATACCTTCCGCTTGAGTCACTGGAATTATTTTCCGATCCATATCAAGAGGACATTTCTGATGCGCAGCCACTCTTGGTATTGGATCAGGAAGAGGAGGTAGCAACAAGCGCTACTCAGCAGTCTGACGCCAGTACCCAGATCAGCCCAAGGAGGAGGTTGGTCCCCGGTGTTGCTGCCTACTCTACTTATAGCGGTGGGGAAGGTGACGTTGATGATGACGTGTCTAGTGATGTCACGTGGGTGCCCACAAGAGAGGAAGAGGAGGGGAGTTCAGAGGGAGATATGGACCAGCAGATAGGGAGGAGAAGCAGCAATGACTTACATTGCACAGCAGGGACAAAGCAGACTGCAAATGTATCAGGAGCGAGTCATCGACCATGTACGGTCACATCTGGCGCTCCCAGGACACCGGCACATGGCTCCGCAGTGTGGGCTTTTTTTAACGTGTCCGCTGCTGACAATAGCGTTGCCATCTGCAATCTTTGCAGTCAACGCGTTAGTCGCGGTAAGCCCAATACTCACCTAGGGACGACCGCCTTAAGAAGGCACATGAGCAGCCATCACCGAGCCCAGTGGGAGCAACGGAACACACAAAGCCACACTGCAGGCTCTCACCGTCCAGCCTCGTCTTCTACTTCTCCTTCTCCTCTCTCCTCACAATTGTCCTCCACTCCACCTTCCATCACGCCAAGCTCACATTTTTCTGCAAAAAGGCAGGCTTCCGTGGGCCTAATGTTTGAGCGTAAAAAAATGATGACGCCGGATAACCCTCTTGCCCAACGGTTGGCGGCTGGCTTGTCAGAACTCATAGCCCGCCAACTACTGCCATATAAACTGGTGGACTCGGAGGCCTTTCGCAAATTTGTGGCCATTGGAACACCACAATGGAAGGTCCCAGGAAGGAAGTATTTCTCAGAGAAGGGCATCCCAGAGCTATATGGCCATGTTCAGCGGCAAGTGAATGTATCTCTGGCACACAGTGTCGGTGCCAAGATACATCTGACCACAGACACGTGGTCTAGCAAACACGGGCAGGGAAGGTATATCAGTTTTACTGCCCACTGGGTGAACCTTCTGACGGCCGTCAAGCATGTAACCCGTGGCACCCGTGTAGATTTGGTTTTACCGCCACGGATTGCATGCAGGCCTGACTCTTCTTCTCCTCCTCCTACTCCATCCTCCTCCCTCTCCTCCTCAGCTGCCTCCTCCTTTTCCGCTGCTAGCGTCTCTTCCACTGCACCGCCCAAGCTCCCCAGAACCTATTCCACATGCCAGGTGAGACGTTGCCATGCCGTGCTGCGTCTGTTGTGCCTGGAAGCAAAGAGCCACACTGGCCCGGCACTCCTTTCAGCTTTGCGTTCACAGGCAGATGAGTGGCTAACACCGCTCAATTTGACAGTTGGTAAAGTGGTGTGTGACAACGGTGCCAATCTGCTTAGCGCATTGAAACAGGGCAAAATCACGCACGTGCCGTGCATGGCACACGTCTTAAACTTGGTCGTGCAGCGATTCCTTGTCAAATACCCTGGGGTCCAGGACATCTTGCGGCAGGCAAGGAAAATCTCGGCCCATTTCAGAAGATCTTACACGGCCATGGCTCGCCTTGCTGACATTCAGCGGCGACACCATCTGCCGGTCAGACGTCTTATTTGCGATTGCCCGACGCGATGGAACTCAACCTTCTATATGCTTGATAGGCTGCTCCAGCAGAAACGTGCAGTTAACGTCTACCTGTATGAACTCTGCGAAAGAAACGGTTCTGGGGAGCTGGGTTTTTTTTCACCGCGCCAGTGGCTGCTCATGCGCGACACATGCAGACTTCTGCGGCCATTTGAGGAGATCACCAAACTGGTCAGTCGCAGCCATGGCGCCATCAGTGACATGGTACCTTATGCCTTCTTTCTGGAGCGTGCATTGCGTCGTGTCATTGATCAGGCTGTGGAGGAGCAGGAGCGGGAAGATGAGGAAGTCGCAATGCTGGATGAATTCCCAGGGGGGGCTACTCTATCTGAGACAAGTCAACAACAGGAGTCTGATGAGGAGTCAGAGGAGGATGGTGCCGGGGCGGATGAGCAGGAGCAAGAAGAGCATGCTTTAAACCTTTCTGGGATCCCTGTTGTGCGAGGATGGGGAGAGGAGAATGAAGAGGACGACATTATCCTGGATGATGAGCAGGAGCCAGGCCACCACACCGCTTCCACTTTAGTGCAAATGGGGGCCTTCATGCTCCAGTGTTTTAATAGGGACCCCCGTATAAAAAGCATGAGGGTCAAGGACCAGTACTGGGTGGCAACGTACTTAGACCCCCGGTACAAACACAAAATGGCGGAAATGTTACCGCCGTCGCAGAGGGCTGTCAGAATGCAGCACTTCCAGGCCTTGCTTCGAGAAATGCTGCATTCTGCTTTTGCGTGCGCTGGCAGAGGAGCAATTCCCACTCCCAGAGAAGGATTTGCGGGTACCAATCCAACAGCGCCTGCAAGAAGAGGCCGGTTTGAAGATGTGTTGGTGACTTCGGATATGAGGTCATTCTTTCAGCCGACCCATCGACAGGTGTCATCCGGATCCAGCATCAGGGAACGCCTAGACCGTCAGGTGTCCGACTACATTGGGTTAACGGCCGATGTGGACGCTCTGAGGAGTGATGAACCCCTAGACTACTGGGTGGGCAGGCTTGACCTCTGGCCAGAGCTTGCCCAATTTGCAATCGAACTGTTGGCTTGCCCCTCATCCAGTGTCCTGTCCGAAAGGACGTTCAGCGCAGCAGGGGGGATTGTGACCGATAAGCGTACTCGCCTAGCTCACCACAGTGTTAACTACCTCACATTTCTAAAAATGAATGAGGCATGGATCTCGGAGGAATTCAACACATGTGATCAGTAGACCATGTATATGTCTATAAACAATTTTTGGAATCAAGCACACAGACCTTCTTAATTCATTTGGCTCACTTCCCTGACCCAAAAAAGCACACCGTACTATATGCCCCTACCCTCCTCTTTGAAGAGGTTGAGCGGTGTCATATTTCTACTGGGGCTGCTTATTATGAGGGGTTCCCACCATCCCTGTGCTGTGCTGACTTCCTCCTGGGTGTTCTTATTATGAGGGGCTCCCACCATCCCTGTGCTGTGCTGACTTCCTCCTGGGGGTTCTTATTATGAGGGGATCACACCATCCCTGTGCTGTGCTGACTTCCTCCTGGGGCTGCTTACGGTGCTGCTGTCAGCGCTGTATGTCACGGAGCTGCTGTCAGCGCTGTATGTCACGGAGCTGCTGTCAGCGCTGTATGTCACGGAGCTGCTGTCAGCGCTGTATGTCACGGAGCTGCTGTCAGCGCTGTATGTCACGGAGCTGCTGTCAGCGCTGTATGTCACGGAGCTGCTGTCAGCGCTGTATGTCACGGAGCTGCTGTCAGCGCTGTATGTCACGGAGCTGCTGTCAGCGCTGTATGTCACGGAGCTGCTGTCAGCGCTGTATGTCACGGAGCTGCTGTCAGCGCTGTATGTCACGGAGCTGCTGTCAGCGCTGTATGTCACGGTGCTGCTGTCAGCGCTGTATGTCACGGAGCTGCTGTCAGCGCTGTATGTCACGGAGCTGCTGTCAGTGCTGTATGTCACGGAGCTGCTGTCAGCGCTGTATGTCACGGAGCTGCTGTCAGCGCTGTATGTCACGGAGCTGCTGTCAGCGCTGTATGTCACGGTGCTGCTGTCAGCGCTGTATGTCACGGAGCTGCTGTCAGCGCTGTATGTCACGGAGCTGCTGTCAGCGCTGTATGTCACGGAGCTGCTGTCAGCGCTGTATGTCACGGAGCTGCTGTCAGCGCTGTATGTCACGGAGCTGCTGTCAGCGCTGTATGTCACGGTGCTGATGTCAGTGCTCTGTATTACGGTGCTGCTGTCAGTGCTCTGTATCTCCTGCACCCTCTTGTTTGCCTACCCTGGTCCCTGACCTTCCCTCTCCTCCATTGCCTTCATTAGCTCCATAGTCCTGAATTGTCAGAACAATTTCCCAAATAAAAAAAAAATGCTTGTAGTTATCGATCCCAAATTCACCTCATACATGTATTATGCTATTGTCCAGGTGGTGGGACTACGTGCTACCCCCTAATAATTACCCCGTGGCCGCAAATTCGACCTAAAGGTTTGCGAAATTCGCCTCCCATTGAAGTCAATGGAGCCCGCGGCGAACGGTCGTTTTCGCGAACGTTTGTGTCCGTTCGCGTTTCGCGTTCGCGAAACGTCCCGTCGGAAGTTCGTCCATCACTAGTGGGTGTGCCATATTTTCCCACATGCTGAAAAACATAGAGCAGTCTATCCGCGCCAATTACTTGGACATGTATCCCACACAACATGAAATGTTGATAGCGTATGCACATTTTATTAACACAAATCATTTCACATACATTTTTCAAAAAGAAGCCCGCCCACCTTTGACACCAATGTCAAATGTCTCGGCAAATGTGAACAAATTGCCAGACTCCAGCGTGTCAAAATATAACTACATGAAAGATTTATAAATAATATAATTTGCAGCAAGCGCAACATGCAAAATATAATATATGGAGACGTCAGATCTGATTTTTTATTGTCAAAAACTGAGGGGTTGTATGCTGCTACAATGTCTTTGTGGACAGATGGAAAAAGAATATACTGGGGCTGGAGAGGCTAAATCCATACCTTATTTTAATTGTTTTGGGGGGAGGGATGCAATACCAAACACATAAGTTATTTGGAGTAGTTACCTGCAGGAGGCGAATTCAGGGTGGCTTGATACTGTGCTGTGAGCATTAACAGCAGCTGCTGTCACTGAGAAAAGTTGCACTGCTCACCCGCCCCCTTCTGCCTTCTCCACCATTTTTATTGCTTGTATTACTATTCTCCCACAATGCATCCCGCTCTGTGAATGGGAAGTGAAGATCCTGTCATTCAGTTGCTCCTCCTTCATTCACAGAATACTATGCATTATGGAAGAGTAGTAAGTAAGTAGTAGTAGTAAGAGAGTAGTTGAGTTTTGTAAATGGCAGAGAGGACAGTAGGGGGCGAATGAGTATCTGCCCAGGGTGGTATCCAGCAGCACTGAAGAAAAGATTTTTACCAGAAGCAGTTGCCCGCAGGCAATGGGATGCACACCATTACAGATAGATAATTGGGTTGATTTACTAAAACAGGAGAGTTCAAAATATGGTGCAGCTGTGCATGGTAGCCAGTCAGCTTCTAACTTGTTCAATAAAGCTTTGAGAGTTTTATTAATACAACCCCAATTTGTTTGCTGTTGCATGCTGAAAACAAAATACTAAACTTTAGCTTTAAAGGATTAATAAACCCAATGACCCGACTGGCGCCAAAGCCAACAACAAATATGCATGCAGGTTCCTGCACACACCATGTGGGCACACAGGTGCACACACTCCTGTGTACACATGCATGACCAGCAGCAGCACTGAACTAATATAGCCACATGGCCATATTTGAGCAATATCATTGCCCAAATATGGGCATGTAGCCATATTAGGTCAATGATGTCACCAGCATCCCTGCTCTTTGTCCTTTGAGTGGATTCAGGGAATTCCACAGATGATTGGGCCAGTGGCCTGCTATAATGTTACTGGCCGTGGATTCCCAGGGAGACTTTGCTCATCCTTAAAAACCTAAGAATTGGTTAGCTGCAATATAATAATGTTTGTTTTAGTTTTTTTCAAAATACTAACCACAACATACAAAGCCATTCACAAGCTACATCACCAACCTTGTCTCCAAATATCACCCAAACTGTCCTCTCCGCTCCTCCCAAAACCTCCTACTTTCACGCTCCCTCATCTTCTCCTCCCATGCTCGTCTCCAGGATTTCTTCAGAGCCTTTCTCATCCTCTGGAACTTGCTACCTCAACCTGTCTGGCTTTACCCCACTCTTGCTACCTTCAGGCGATCCCTAAAAACTGGTCTCTTCAGGGAAACCTATCACGCCTCCAACTAATCTTTTACCACTTCCATCAGCTCATTCCTCACAGTTACAACCTTTTGCACCACCTGCCCCACCCTATTAGATTGTAAGCTCTTCTATGCGGGGCCTTCTTAATCCTTGTATTTTATTGTATTATAACGGTATTGTTTCCCTTTTATATTGCAAAGCGCTGTATAAACTGTTGGCGCTATATAAACCCTGTATAATAATATAATTACTCTGTGCGTTGCTTCACCAGTCGTCTCTGTGTAAGATCTCTGGAAGATCTCTGTCAACATATTGCTGTATTTGACCTGGCTTTGAAAAACCTTCAGAAGGGCTATGTCCAGTTAGAGGGCCACACCCAATCACGTTTAACCCCCTCTACTTCCTCAGTACAAGCTCATCCATAGACACTGGCAGCCACACTTGAGGCAATAGCTGTGACTGCAGTGATGATTTTGTCCCCTAAACTACGAGTGCCTACTCCTGAGAGTTGTAGCAATCAAAATAAATACAGACCCTTCCAAAATACCTGCCAACCTTATTTCACTCTGCAGCCCTGTGCCTTCACTCTAGAATCAATCAGAGTAGGATAATCTCTGTATTATAAGGTGAATCACAGTCTTGGGGACATTGTTTTCTGGAACAAAGCAACCCTATCTTGCCAACAGTGGCTACCTTCTTTGAAGCCAAGGCACAACTTCATGATGATTAGCAACTGCTGAGTCTACCTTTCACTCTCTCCATCAAGGTTGTAAACTGGTAGAGCACTGTGTCACTGAATTCAAGTACTGGAACTCTGATACCAGCTGAAACAATATGGCCCTACCTTACCAACTATGACTGGGTCTTTCAGAGTTTTTAAAAGGTGAACTTGCACAAGTATGGGTTTCAGACTCTCTGGAGGAACTTTTCCATCTGGCTTGCTTGAGAGAATGTAGAGCTGAAATAAAGAATAGCCAGTTCAGAGCTACTTTGATGTAGCTAAAGATATACGTTTTCCCAGGCTCTTTTTTAATTGGACCAGCCCCACTAATCAATGAAGCACCATCTCCAATGCAAATGGGTCTTCTATAACCTCCACTCTGCCACTGGGAGAACAACCTCTGCTTGTGCTGTGGGGAAACTGCCCAATATGTAGGCAAGGGACCTGTCCTGCAAAGATCCAGTAGGATTCTGTCCATTTCTTCTGTTGGCCAGCCACTTGTGACTGTCAGATCAACACATCTTGCTCTTTCCATCTCTTTGCAGTTTCATCCAGGTTTCCACCACAGACTGTGGGTCCTGTAGCTGTTTTATTTATTTAATATTTGTCTTGCAGTAGTGAATACATCAGCCCAAGTTACAAGGACTCTCTGTCAATTCAGTGGATGGCTCTAATATCAACTCTGGCTCTGTCACACAAGAACTGTTCCTTTACCATCTGTTATAACCCTCAACTACAAAGAATGCTGTGTCTTGGTTGTCATTGCTTTGCTCTCATTTCTTATTATTTTGGCCATGCTGTGGCTGCAGGCATATAATCTGTGTATTGACTGGAACTCAGCATTGCCTTCAAGATTTACCTGCTTCATCCTTACCTTTTCTCTGCATGGATCCTGACAATTAATTACAAAATTCCATTCCCATGGTCTATCATGATTTTCTAGATGTATTCGATAAACAAGGAACAGATACACATCTACCACACAGGACATATGGTTAGCCCAACTGAATTATTTCTTGGGCCTGAAATTAGCTTCAGACAGATTTTTCCCTCATCTGAAGCTGAACTTGAGGCCCTGAACAAGTACATCAGTGATGTCCTCGAGGTTTGTTTGTCTTGCTACTGCTTTGGCTGGGGCAGGAATTTTCTTAGTAGAGAAGAAGGACCATTAGCTTTGCCCCTGCATTTATTATAGGAAACAAAATTACCATGAAAAACTGATATGCACTCCTGCTGGTACCTGAGCTATTTCAACAACTCATGCTAAAAGTTTTACAAAACCGGACTTGTGAGGTGCCTATAACTTGGTGCACACACATAGAAGTGATAAATGCAAAACTGCTTTTCATGCCCAATTCAGACATTTTGGAATATTTGGTGCTACATTTCAGATTATGTAAGGCACAAACTACAATATTGGTGCAAATTTAAAAGGCAGAATTGACTATTTTTGGGACTGATCATTTCCACTGAGGGCATTGAGATGGATCTTAGAAGGTCACAGCCAATCACAAGTAGCCCTAGCTTGTAAGAAAGGAGGTTCAGCGGTTCAACGGATTTGGTATTCTCCTTAATTATTACTTCTATCACACAGCTCAACAATACTCATTTTAATGGGACTTCGGAGGCTCAGATAGCGCTCGACCAGCTTAAGACTTTAATCTCATCAGCACAAGCTTTGAGTCATTTGGTTCCTGCCCTGCCATACATTCTTTATGTGGATTTACCTGAGAATGCAGTCAGTGCAGTGCTGTCACAGCATCAGGGTCCAAAAGCTCTGATGCACCCAGTGGCCTTCTTTTCTTATAAACTAACCCCAGTGGAAAAGAACTCTGATGTGAGAGACTGGGAACTTCAAACATCAATAAAAGAATGAAGATATCTTCTAGAAGGGGCAGCCCACCCAATATTGATATTTACAGATCACAAGAACCTTGAGTATTTGAGAACTTAATGTTTGAAGCTATCCAAAACTAGATGGGCATTATTATTTTCACACACTTACCGGCTGGGGTGTAAGACTAGCAAACCATTGGCACTATTTTGTGTGTTTTGGGAAACTGAAAAAACACCCTCATCTGATAACATATTGTCTTATAAGATGTTCTGTACCTGCAAACAGACCTTGTATTCTAAATAAAACAAGCACCTTGGAGAAGTATGCAAACCTAAGCACATATTATGTAGGGACATCATTACATAGGACAATCTGCCCCGCTTTGAGAAAAAGATTTTTGTATCGAAATCTGTTTTCAGACTTAGTCACCAGATGGGGGCATTTGGGGTATATAACACATCTAATGTGGTCCGATGCTTGTTCTGGTGGCTAAGTCTTGGGGCTGACTTGATGCTGTTATCACCTGGACACAGAATAAAAGTAACAGGACCTGATCTTGGGGTTTATTTAATCCTCTTGCAATACCTGACAGGCTTTGAGGACCACACTACCCTGTTTGCCAATGTTTCACTTGTCTAAAATGGCACACTTTTTACCCATGAAAAGGACCCCATACACTGTATAGAAAACGTGAAAATCTGTGGTAAGAAATTGTGAAACTCCATGGGATCCCTAATAACACTGTATAAGGCCAAAGAGACCTTTAAATATTAAACTGTGTTTTTTTTCTTAGCATACCATCATCAGATCAGTTGGCAAACAGAGTGAAGCAGACATTGGAGCAGTAATTTCACTGTTCTTGTTTTGTTAATGGCACTGGCTGAATTCACTGGTCACTAGTATTGCCAAAAAATGACTAGTCCCCTGCATATGGTCTACCTGCAGCTGATATATTCCCCATTAATAACTTATGATGCCTTGTTCTGCACTGAGTCTCTGTGAGTAGACTGTGTGGAGACATCTTGGTAGAGGCAGGGCTTTGCTTCCTCATACGACAATTGCCCCCATAATGAAATGGTGATCTGAATACTGGTGGGGATAGTTAAGAAACAGTAGAAAAGTTGGGGGGAAACACAGATCCACAGAATAAATGAAGCAGAAGCAAGGTGATCCTTTCACTGCAGGTCCTTAGACACAGCTTTCTCTCCAGCAAGGAGCACAGTAGTGTCATCTCCGAAAGTCATGAGTCTAATGGTCAGAGGCAAAAGTGCCTTAGATGATCTCACACTGCATGTATACAGCTATGAGGCTGTAGGCACAGGAGTGCCTAGGCAACCTCACATGCACAACATTTTTTCATGGGGAATTCAATGAAAATGGTAAATCCTTCAGGGTACTTCTTAGGCACAATTACGTTCTTTTAGATGTTCCCTGTAAGATAGAAAATATTTACTTTTTGAGTTCAGGTCCATTTTAATAGCAGATTCCTACTTTGTTGGCTTGATAAATCAGACTGGAGAAAAGGGAAGTTATATGTGCTGAAGAAGAACTTCCCCACACTCCAGTTGTAAAGTACACTATTAAGTCTAGCTGCAGTGGATGTGTAGAACGCAAATGAAAGTGAATTCCATAGACTTTCCAACAGTTGCATGGTTTCCTGGCTAGCATTCAATGCTAACTCATTAATTTCACTCATTGTTCAGGATTGCTCTAGCACTCTAAACAAGTTTGCTACAATTTGCTACACTCTTGAGAATTGGTGAGTTAGTGGTAGCAGCAGTTTAGCTTACTAGGTTCTTTACCCAGTTTGGATGGCAGCAGCAGAATTTCAGAGCTCACAGTAAATACCAGTCAGGGTTAGGGTACAAATTTTCTGTCCATGCCAAATCTTCTGCTGTGGAGATGTAAGCACAGGAAACAAATGTAACAAAGATTTTAAAAAAAAATTCGACAGGATCAATCTTTACCACTGTCTGCCTATCGCTCCAATAGTGGCCCACGTTCAATAAGAAATGAGGGAAGGCCAAGCTGTCTTCAAAGCTCCTGTTGAATTTAAACTTAAATCCAGCTGGGTAGATTGTCAAAATAAACTATGACAAACACACCTGTTGCAGAATTGCTATTGCTACTGCTAACAGATCTCAAGGAAAATATATAGAAACCCTTAAGCGCCCTCTCTTCATTGCTACAAATACTGGGAAGTCATTTTTCAGTTCATTTAATTTAATTACCAAACTGCCACATACTAGTTGAACGTTAAAATCAAAATCACAGTGGAAATGCCTGCTCTGCAATGTATTATTTGGGTTTACAGAACACGAGAACTCAGTGTGGACATTACCATTTTGTTGTGCAAGCAGTCCAAAAACCAGGCAAGGGTGGGGACAGTGACACAGAAATAGAAACGTAGAGTCAGCTGTCAGTTGGAGTAAACAATGCCCTATCATTAAGTTTAGTACCACATTGTTGGTATCAATGGGAGGACCTGTGCCCCATCATTGGTGTCAGTGGGAGGAACCATCGTTGATGTCACTATGAGGAATAGTCTCCGATATTAGTGGGGTAAATAGTTCCTAAAGGGCCAAATAAAAGCAAACACAGGGCCACATCTGGCCTGCTGTCCGTAATTTGGAGACCATTGATTTAGACTAGCAGAGGTAAGGAATGTTAGCAATATATGCATTACAAATAATTTTGCAGTTATATAACAAATTACCCAATAACCTGGCTCTAAAATGAGTAGAACCTGATGAGAACCTCCAATACTGTTCCCATAATCTACATACGATCTTATCATTGGACGCTTCCCCAAAAAAAGAAAACATTTCTGTGCATTTTTGATTTGGTGATTTTTTACCACCAGTTTTTTAATGTATTGTATGTTGGCATAAAATTCTAGCATTGCCGAATACTATGGCATGGATCTATTCTGGCACAAGAAATATGGTGATTAAGATGATAGCTGTTGCAAGATTACATTTAGTGATAAAGGTGTTTATTTACTAAAACTAGGGGAGGGCAAAATTAGTCATTATTCTGCATAGAAACCAATCAGCTTCCAGGTTTTATTGCAAAAGCTTAATTGAACAAGCTGAGGTTAGAAGCTGATTGTTTTCTATGCAGAAATGTGACTAAATTTGCCCTCTTTAGCTTTAGTAATTAAACCCTAAACCAGGGATATGCAATTAGCAGACCTCCAGCTGATGCAGAACTACAAGTCCCATGAGGCATAGCAAGACTCTGACAGCCTTGTAGTTTTGCAACAGCTGGGGGTCCACTAATTGCATATCCCTGCCCTAAAGAGTCAGAAATTAGAGTTAAGGTTTGTGTTTGGGGTTAGTTTAAGGGTTTCACATTAGGAGAGGGATTATGGATGAAAGAGGTCAGTACAAGGTTGAGTTGAGGGTTGGGGGTAGTGGAGGTTTACTGTTAACAAGTTGAGAGGGTAAAGGTTATGGAATAGAGATGGGATGAACCTTAAAGTTTAGGAGAAGTGGAGTCTTCAAGGCCATTGGGTTTGAGGGCTTAGGATGACTTTCAAGGATAGATTAGGGTCTACAGGGTAGTTTAGAGTTAGGTTAAATTGTTTAGTTTTAGGGTTTGGGTTATGATTACTGCCCTTCTAAAAGATCCGCCATAGGCATCAACATGAAATAAACATGGTTGTTCAAAAAAATGTAGTTCTTGGTAAAAAAATGCAGGTGCCCTATATGATTGTTGTTGTTCTCCCACACTATAAACTTCCATGGCAGTTTGCAGAAGCCAAAAATGAACATATCAAGTCCAAGGCCCCAATTGCACACCGTAGGCCAGGCAAGAGTGGTAGACAAGAGCCTCATAACATGTCAAGGGTTCCAGCAGCCACTTTACATAATGGCTTGGTAAAATCCCTATGCTCAGAAGAGGTTTCCAAAATCGAATCTTCTCTTTGGTTAGCTTACGTCCTTAGATATCCGTGGTTTGATGCATGATTTTTTGTTACATTATATAGTGTAGCCAGGCTAGGTCTGTAGTCATGTGTCTAAGTCACAGCCGCAGCTTGCTCCCCCCTCTCTTTCTCTCTTTTCCCTCTCCCTCTCCTCTGAGCGTCTGTATTTGTGTTTATTTTGACAAGACGTGCCCCCCCACTTGTGCACGCCCCCTCCCACTGATCTCCATGTGTGAAAGGAAAGATTAATCCCAGCCAAAATCAGATCTGGACTCTTAATTAATTACTGTGGAAGAGCTGGAGTGAGCCGCGCTTTATAGTATTACAGAGTATCTCAGAGCAATAGGATTGAATCGAAATGGTCGCCGTTAATATTACGAGCCTCTGTTTTCATAGTCAAAATATATGAGCCCACTCTGTGTATCAGGGAGGACAGTACTCCACTGTGTAATGTTAAATGCTTTTAGCAAAACTAGTCGCTATGTATTTTAGCAGTGGGCTAACACTTTGGCTTTAGAGGTCTCACATGTGGGCCAACAATAAACCATTCAACGACCTTATTTATCCTGCTGGAACTTCAATGATGGGATCTTTGTGCTGGTGGGCCTGCACATCTGCTGTTGCCATTATGAAGGGGTCTAACCCTAACTGGAATTTAAACCTATTTTATATTATGGAGAATATAAAAAGAGGTGTGAGAACACCCAAAAGTAGTAAGGAACAACTAAAACTCCAAGGAGGGAAGGAAGATGGCAAAAACTATGGCGAGATGAGAAATGCTGATAAATTTCCTAAGAGACATCAGAAGAAGGCAGTTTACCCTAATTTCAGTTATTTTTACAAGCTCCCTTTTCCTTATTGTTGGCATTAATTTAAATATAGAAATTTGTACATTAGCTAATAGAGAGAGCTCTCGGTTGCTTTGTACAATTTAAACAGGGTTATTTACTAAACCAGCAGAGTGTAAAATCTGGTGCAACTTTGCATAGAAACCAATCAGCTTCCAGGTTGTATTGCCAAAGCTTAATTAAACAAGCTAAGGTTAGAAGCTGATTGGCTACCATGCACAGCTGCACCAGATTGTGAGCGCATCCATATTTGTAAATCTCTTGTTGACGGTGTATCCATACATCCCAACTTTTTGAGATGGGAATGAGGGACACCTATCAGTATGCAGGCATAGGACACACCCCCTGCCACGCTCCCTTAAAAGGAGACTTGTACAAAAAAAAACAAGATTGGTTAAACCCACAAGTGCTTTTTTACCACTACTATTCCTTTATATTGGCTTTTAGAATTCACAAATGCACCAATTTAGAAATCAGATGAACGGTTTAGCACTGGAAAAAACATTTTGATAGATAAAAAGTAAATTTTATATACATCTATATAGATCAGACCAAAATGAGGGACAAATGAGGAGGAAAGAGGGACAGAGGCTCCAAATCAGGGACAGTCCCTCAAAATCAAGGACAGTTGGGAGCTATGGTGTATCTAAACAAAAATATGGATTCAATACTTTTCCATTTCCTTTCTTTTTTTACCTAGTGATTCACATTTCCTGTTTTGGGCCTCATGCACATGGACAAGAATGGTCAAATATTCCCATAGACACACTCCTAAACCTTGTGGACAGTCTTCCCAGAAGAGTTGAAGCTGTTAAAGATGCAAAGGGTGGGCTAAATTAATATTGAACCCTATGGACTAAGGCCGCGTACACACGCGCGGACTGTTCGCCCAACTTTGTCCGTCCAACAGTTTCAGCAAACAGTCCGCTCAAAATTAGCATGGACGGACATGCCCACACACGACGAACGAACAGTTTGCTGAAACCGTGCGCGATGACGTGAACAGCACGTACGACGGGACGAAAAATACGACGTCCTATACACTGCATTATAGCTTTCGGCGTGAAAATCCTTTCTGAGCATGCGCGCAACTTTGTTTGACGAACAAGCCTACACACGAGCGGGCTGTTCGCTGAAACAAGGTTTCAGCGGACAGTTTTTCGGAAATTCCGAAAAACCTTGTCCGTCCAACTGTCCGCTGAAACTGTCCGCTGAAAGCCCACACACGAGCGGACTGTCCGCCCAAACACTGTTCAGCGGACAAAGTTGGGCGAACAGTCCGCCCGTGTGTACGCGGCCTAAGACTGGGATACCATTAATATTCATGTGCGTGTAAAGGCAGGCGTCTCAATACTTTAGGTAATATAGTGTAGTCAATACATTTGTAATATGGATCAAAGTTGCCGACTCCATCTCTATGTTTATATAGGAGCCTATGAGCATAACTTATGTAAGTATGCATATGTGTGTGAATGTATTCCAATGGCAAAAATTAATTCTTATTCTGACCAGTAGAATGCATTTACGCAACATTTGCACAAACATACTGTATTTGCATAAATGCACATACATATGCAACAGTAGAGGCATTTTTCTGCCAAGCTTAGGCAGAAAAAATCCAGCATGTTTGGGGCATAAATTCATATGCCCATGTGTATAAAGCCTTAGCCCTTGTACACACGGTCGGACATTCCAACGGAAAATGTCCGATTGGACCGCGTTGTCGGATAATCCGACTATGTGTGGGCTCCATCGGACTGTTTCCGTTGGAATATCCGACGGACAAAGTTTTAGAGCTGGGCTATAAAACTTTCCGACAACATGATACGATCGGACTTTGTTTGATTGTGTGTAGAGAATTACGATTGGACAAAGTGCCACGCATGCTCAGATCAAATTCCTAGACCAAAGCTATTGGCTACTAGCCTGAACGTAGTCCTGTCATAACGAAATAACGTCATTACGTTACGTACGATCCGATTTTCCGACAACTTTGTCCGACCGTGTGTATGCAACACAAGTTTCGGACAAAATCTGTTGGACAAAATCTGACGGATTTTGTTGTCAGAATGTCCGACCGTGTGTACAAGGGCTTAGGGTGGCAAGGCTCACTCATTATACTGTATCTATAAAGCAGCAGTTTTGTCACACTAGAACGCGAAGTGTGTTGGAACTACACCTTCTCCTCAGCTTTATACCATAGGAGTAGATGTTCTATTATTCATGAGTGTGAACCACTGTGGTGTGCACAGGACACAGGACAGCACTGGATTTCTGGCAGGGTCAATGGGTATTTTTTTGCACTTGTCATGGATAAACATCAAAACACTTTCAATGATACAGGCATACCCCACTTTTAAGTACACAATGGGGTTTATTTACTAAAGCTGGAAAGTGCAAAATCAGGCTCCCTTCTGCATAGAAACCAATGAGCTTCCAGATTTTATTATCAAAGCTTAATTGAACAAGCTGGGGTTTGAAGCTCATTGGTTTCTATGCAGAAGTGAGCCTGATTTTGCACTTTCCAGCTTTAGTAAATAAACGCCATTATGTACTTAAAAGTGGGGTATGCCTGTATATTAAACAGACCAAAAGAGAGGAAATAAGAGAAATCCATTGCTAATGTTTACCTATACTCTTACAACTGTTGATAAGAGATAGTGCCTTGTTATCATAGACTTGTGAGAAGGAGCAGTAAGGTGTTCAGAACACCTTTGGGGTACAAGCTCCTGCTTTTGCATTTCTGAAAAAAGTTCCTGAGAAAAGATTTCTGAAACTGTATATGGTGGTGATATAATTCTATAGCATGTACAGAAAAGAACAAAATATTAGGTTTAATTAACCTTTTAAAAAAGGACAAAGAATCAGTGCTAAGTCATCAGCAGCATTAACCTCCCTGGTGGTATGATTCAGGCCGCGTACACACGCGGGGACTGTTCACCCAACTTTGTCCGCTGAACAGTGTTTCGGCGGACAGTCCGCTCGTGTGTGGGCTTTCAGCGGACAGTTTCAGCGGACAGTCTGCTGAACAAAGTTTTTCGGAAATTCCGAAAAACTGTCCGCTGAAACTCTGTTTCAGCGAACAGTCCCCTCGTGTGTAGTCTTGTTCGTCAAACTAAGTTCCGCGCATGCTTGCATTGCAGTGTATAGGACGTCGTATTTTTCGTCCCGTCGTACGTGCCGTTCACGTCATCGCGCACGGTTTCAGCGGACTGTTCGTTCGTCGTGTGTGGGCAAGTCCGTCCATGCTAATTTTGAGCGGACTGTCCGCTGAAACTGTTTGGCGGACAAAGTTGGGCGAACAGTCCCCGCGTGTGTACGCGGCCTTAGTCTGATTTTAGGTGCTGAAAGCGGTACAATTATTTTGCATGGAAATTTGGCGTTTTATATTGTAGTCCTGTAATTCTTAGGAATAACGCTCTTAAATCTGTTAAAACCAGAGTCTAGTAGACATTCCGGGTATGATAAAGTTTATAATATAATAAAGAATAATAAAAATTATTCAATAATGTAATCAAATCCTAAAACACTGAAAAAGGGACACTTTTTGGTTGCTATGGACAATCTCCAAATTTCAGGCAGAAAAAACAGTATTTATAATATAAAAGTGCATGCAGGGCACTGCACAGACCACTAGGGACAAAGGGGGTGTGTATTTTTTAATACAGTACTGTAATCTGTAAGATTACAGTGCTGTGTGTGTTTTGTGTCTTTTTACTTTTTTGAATTTGCCGCCGTTCTCCGCTCCCGTGGGGTGTAACGTCGCAGGGAACGCAGCTTGGCGGCATTCGGCACTGTGAATCGAGCGGAAGACAGCTCGCTCACACAGCGCGGAGGACATCACTGGATCCAGGGGACAAGGTAAGTAACTCTCCCTGTGTCCTCCCCTGCATCCAGCGATGCGATCCCGAGTCTGGCTCGGAGTTACCGCTCCTGTTAGTAAAATCCCAACCCGAGCCAGACTCGGGATTACCGCCAGGGAGGTTAAAGGAGAAGTCCAGCCTGAGCTCAATCGGCTAGGCTTCTCCCAAGGGTCACAGGAGTGCAATTCGTTTTGCACCCCTGTGACCCGTTTTCAGCAGAGAGCGGGCTGAAGTCCACTCTCTGCTGACGACACCAAGATCAGTCCAGGCTATCGCATTATCCCGACTTCAGAAGTCTAGATCCCCTAGGTGCCTGGACTTATGCCTGTTTCAGCCTCTCAGCATACCGGTGAGATGCTGAGATGGGCGCTCCCCGCCCCTCCACAGCTCAGCGATCCAATGAGCGTGGAGGAGAAGAGCAGCAGAGCTGCTGATTGACAGTCAGCAGCTCTCCTCTCAGTGATCTTTGAGAACCGAGACATCGGCTATGTTCGATCGCTCTGTCCTCAGTGAACAGACAACGGGGGATGCAGCATCGGGTCTGATGCTGCATCCACCCAGGTAAGTACGACAGGGGAAAGAAAACCCAAACCCATACTTCTCATTTAATGCTATAAGTCACCTAGCGTACTAGTGACACTCTGTGATAGCTTGGTAGCAGTAGTGCCACTTAAAGTTTAGGTCCGCCCACTGCTGCAAAAATTAAAAGCAAGCAGCAGCACATACTGCAGATGCTGACTTTTAATAATCCGACACTTACCTGTCCTGGAGTCCAGCGATGTCGGCACCGTAGCTGATGTTTCCAGTGGCTGGTCAGGTGCTGCCGCCGCCATTGCAGGTAAGGGGACCCGGCAGTGTAGTCTTTCTGCTTCATGACTGGGTCCCTACTGTGCATGCGTGAAGCATGCTGTGCTCTCTCACTGGCCCGGCTGAAAGGGAGGGAGGAGGAGGGGGCCCAAGCTTCTGACTTAATTCCCAGCTGCCCAGTCTCCCGGAAGTGGGGACAGGGCACCTGTAAAAAAACAGGTATCGGCTCTCCCTCCCTTCTGAAAGGTGACAATTTTGGCATAGGAGGGGAGGAGGAATCAGATAAGCAGAAGTTCCACTTTTGGGTGAAGCTCCACTTTAAGCCCTGTTGTTGGCTGACAACACGCAACATATTTGTGAACTGAGTGGTGTCAATCCTCCCAGTTTTCTTTTGCTAAAGTACTCCCACTCTCAGATCTCGACAACATAAAGGCTAATCATTCTGTAGTCAATTATTCGAAGCAGGAGGAGTTAAATAGGCTGTTTGAGGTAACACCGGAAGTTTGCACAGGCCACAGGACAATTTTGACAACTTCTACCTGTATTTTTTGGACTTATAAATAGATATGCTTTGAATGGTCTCTTTACCCACCAAAAGGGAGCAAATAAGAGAAGTTCATTATGAAGGTTTACATAAACATTAACCGGTTCACGCCAGCTTGATGTGGGAACCAGCACAATTAGAGTGCCGGTTCCCGCATCGCATGTCTCTTGCAGGCAGTTTAAACTGCCCTTTGCAAACCGCTGCTGGTATCAATAGAAGGTTAATGACACCCCCAGATCAGTTAGCAGATTGCAGTGCGAACTGTGAATTCGGACAGGAATCGGAATGCGGGGGGGGGGGGGGGGGCGACGACACCCATGCGATCCGATTCTGGTGCGGACAAATAAAAGGGTCCTGCACGAGTTTGGTCCGAATGCAATGTAGGGCTGAATTTGCATCGCACAGACATTGCATGTGATCTGCACAGCGTTGTGGTGCAAATCAAATGCGATGTCTGGCACTAAAGGATAAGTTCAGGGTGTAACATGTTACCATAGAGCACCTGCCCACACCCCCTGATCTCCCACTGTGACAGTGGGCGGGGATCTTCTCCCCTCACCCGCTGTCACAAATTAAAAAGGGTGCAGGCATTCAATGCTCCACCCACATGGTGTGTCATTCATTCACAGAGTTCTGTGAATGAGTGAACTACAACTAGCATCTGTCATTGTGGCAGACAACTGGTAGTTCTCAATGAACTTTGAGGGTCCCGATGAGTGCTCTTGTAGTTCATTGATCTTCCTGCTCTCCAGTAACTGCCCTTGGGGGGTACGGGCAGACAGCTATACTTAGAGTATGCAGCAGCCTGGCATAGCACCTGTGATCTCCAGGGAAAAAATAAAAAACAAATGAAAAACAATTAAAATGCTAATTTTTTTTTACCTGTAAGGTAAGGTGAACGGTTTCCATACGCTTCTTCACTTTATTTAGTTCTCAGGATTACAAAACATCATCCATGTTATAATGAAGACTGCTAATGGATGATTCTATGGGGAGGGTATTTATTTAGATAATGAGAACATAAAGCAGCTTCTTCTGTGGGTTCCACCAGCCATGTTGACAACCACATATTGAATGGATATCGGCTTTTTGGCTCCTCAGTAATTCTTGGGAAGGCTTGAAAGATTGTAAATCTGTAAACACCTTTTCTGGAAAATAGAGCTAGTATAGCTATTATGGTGGTGTAGCAATGAGAGAATGGTACTGGTAGCCGAATAGTACAAGTAGCAATCAGATATGGCCATGTGTGTCACAGTAGCACATGCCTGAGTGATGCCCAGGGGTCAATATAGCCCTTGCTGAGGTTTTTCTATTCAAAGAGAAAAATTGAATACCTTGCCCACTTTAAGGCTGAAGTGGATTAGAAAAGTACAAGGGGGTCCAGTTGTAGAAGCTGAAAGTCACTGGGGTGTTTTCCTAACAGTCATACACCGACCTGGAACAAATAGCAGGTCAGTAGAGGGGTCAGGTGTCCTAAGGGTACATTTGTTCCATATCAGTAACTCACTGAGCAGTTAATCCTGAGAATGAGGATGACAAATAGGATATTAGCAACTTCTTAAATGGTCATATTTCAATCACAACAGGCTTGCTTTAAGGGAAAAATGTGTGAGATGCAGGGAAACCAGGGGAAGGAACTTTCTGTATCTATTTTAAGCATCTTCATCTGGGTATTTCTAGAGCAGTCTAGGGCAGAGATCATCACACGTCTAGATCAAAGGTCAACTCATGTTCTGCCTGCTCAGGACCTCATGTCTGGCTCTGTGTAATTAAAGTGTTGCACAGACTACAAAAAAAGATTACACGTTGAAATAAAATGAAGCAATAAAGGAAGATGGTTGAGAAAGAATGGATGATGTGGTTGGAAGTTAGAGGGAAATAAGGAATATGTCCTTCCCCTCCTCTCCTTTGCCTGACTCCAAAGTTATTTCTGAAAAGTCTTATATCAGTGATTGCATGAAGTATAGAATGTTCATAAACTGGTGTACATATTTTTTTTATGAATGAGTGAATGTGTAATCTTTTAAGAAGGTTATCACATCAAATTATATTTAAAATGGGTAGGGTTTATGGGGAGCAATACTTTCTCTCCAATAGAACATTGTTTCCTAAACTTCAATTAGTCGTGTACCTCTGTCAAAACCTTTGCAGCATCTTAGGCCCCCTTCAAACAAATGGTGGCCATCTACACACAGATACCAACATCTTGTTACATAAATGTGAATAAGATGGGTAAAATATTGCTTCAGCTCCTGTTTTCCACCTGTAGAGAACTCCTTAGATGCGTTTTGCCCTTTTTAGGCTTAATCATAGAGGCCTCTATGATTAAATCCTAAAAAAGGCAAAACGCATCTGAGAAGTTCACTACAGATCAAGAACAGCAGCTGAAGCCATCTTTTACCCATCTCATTCACGTTAATGCAACAGGGAGTCGGTGTCTGTGTGCAGATGGCCACCATTTTGTTGAAGTTTGCTGGAGCAATACAAACTGATCCTGTCTGCCTTGCACCAGTCTATTCACATGCTGATCCAAATGACACAGGTTTGGGGTGCATTTGAGTGATACTATTTTCATTATCGTAGGTCACCTGGTTTAATAAAGAGAACTACACCCTCCAAACAATTTACACAGCAATTATCCTGTTGGCACCCTGTATACTCCAGAATGTCCATAGGACTACATACTGTCACTCAAAGCTCCTAATGGTATCTGCAATTAGTAGCTGTGTCTAGAGTAAGTAAACTGTAAAGCCAAAGGTTGGTGGACAACTGACTATTACACCTATATGAGCTTGTTGGACATCCTATTCCAAAACCATGGACATTTAAGAATAATACCAGGCATTGTATATTGGATCAATGTAACTATGTATAGAACATACCTGGCTGATGCCCATGGACGCTGGAAACCACTGAAATAGACACACCTACTTCAGTTTTCTCCACTTGCTTCCAAGTCCAGTGCTGAGCAGCGGGTCATTGTGAACACAGGAGGCTGAAACTTAGCATGGGCAAAGTTCAGGGAATGCTTTGCATCTTCTGAATGAATGCAAAGCTTAGTCTGATAGGAAGAGGTGGAGAACTTGACTTCACTGCCTGCCTTTCCACCTCATTCAATCAGGTCTGTATGTACAGTACATAGTTACATTGGTTCAAGCTGAGCCAATATAACTCTGTAAAAAATATACCATGCCTGGAATACATTTTTTAATGTGAACTTGTCCTCTCGATGCATATATAACAAGCTTTACTCTTCTGGGAAGAAATTCCCTCAAGATATTGAAGTGGAAATGTGCCCCTTTTCAGTGAACAAAGCATTTGTCAGGTACTGAGGTAGGATAAACACACTTGTCTAACAGTCAATGTTCCAATTTACCCCAAAGGTGTTCAATAGACTTGATGTCGAAGCTTTGTGCAGGCCACATGAGGTTCTGCAGTCCACAGTAAAATAATCAAACGTTCTTATGGGTACCAAAACTAAAAGTGAAAAACTCCTTATCTGCACATCACTACAAAAATCTGCATTTGAAAAGTGAAAACAGCCTCAGCCCAGGTTCCATCAAGGCCACCCCTTCCCTCCAAATGCGTTCACCCTGCTCATAGGGCTCCATCGGCGGAATAAAGATTCCATAAACAGAGGCTGTTTTCACTTTTCACACACAGGTTTTTTCTCTTTTAGTTTTGGTATCCACAGAGCTGGGGCGAGCTCCGTCCTCGCCTGCACTCCCAACAGTTTATCAGAAGAGAACTTGTTGGAGCTTCGAGCAGCACCCACAGTTCGGGATTAGTTCACCTTGTCTTTATGGAGCTGGCTTTGTACACTGGGACATTGTCATGCTGGAATAGAAAAGGCCTTCCCCAAACTGTTGGCAAATGGTTAAGGCACACCAATGTGTAGAATGCCTTTGCATGCTGTAATATTAACAATATCCTTACTGGAAATACCTGAAATCAATAATATAGAAGGGTGTCCACATATGCTTGCCCATACAGTGTATATCTTCCAATGCATTTCTTCTCAGATATTCTGAGCCCTGCAGTGTGCCACCCAAGGGATGGCAAATATTAATACACAACTTATGTCTTGGGAACCATACTTTAGTAGAAAATCACTAAAGTTCTACCTTTGCCTCCTTCTTCTTGAAATTGAAACTCCAAGTAGAGATAAAAAAAAAACATGAATTAAGGCATTTGTTACAAAATAATTAAATGTGCTTTTTAAATGTCTGAATTTGTCTTGATGTAAGCCTCCTGTAATACCCTGTTCAGCAGATTGGGGGGGGTGGGGCCAGAACTAGCAGCCAATCAGGCTTTACTTCATCAGACATGTGCTAAAATCCTGTTTTTCTCTTCTAATAAAAAAAAGATGCCAACGTGACATGTTTTCTACAGAGCCTTGTCTTCCACACCATCTGACCGATTGGTGCAACAGTAGAATAAATTGATCATTCAATAGTCCATTTGTTCCATCACAAGTCCTCGTGTACCTTTGGCCAGGTGCTGCCAGTCTTTCTTTCTCTTAAACATGTTCTATTTTTGTTATAATCTCCATTTAACAAAATCTAACTGTCTCTGATTCATGCATGTCTCTTTTCAGTCTCTTTTCCAAATCGGGCTGTCTCTCTTTTATTAATGCAAGATTTTTTTTTTCAGTTAATTTTCAAAACTTTCACTGAACTTTTACTTTCAGAGTCATACGACGACTACGACAAAGAGACATTCAAGGAGAGAGACGGCCAGGAGAGCTTATGCAAAAAAGATATTCCCACACAGACGAGAGAGACCAAGCAAGAGAATCCAGCTAAAATATAAATGTGGGAAATAATCCACGTAGCCTGAGAAACGTGTGCGGAAACAGAGGAAGATATCCAGAGAAACAACAAAGTTTTACAGACAGCCAGACCCAGAGTTTGTGAGGCATCCAGAGCAAGAGAGATTGACGGAAGAAAGATACATTCAGACAAAATGAAACAGTCGTAGACTGCAGCAAGAGAATCAGAAAACCCGAGAGACAACAAGGAAGTGTGACGGTGTCAGAGAGATGTACTCACCATACTGCCTGACTCAGGTACTATCTCGTAATTTCTGTCATTGTGTGTAGTGTCGGGGAGAATAACGGCAATTTTGTACATCTTTAACCAATTTTCAGAAATTCATTCTATCAAGCTCATCTGTTTTTTTCTGAATAAAGATGAAAAGTGCACAAACCCCTATCAAACATATTTAAAGTATATGTGTGGGCCCAATTTATTTATTTTTTATTCTTTTTTTTTTAGTTATGGATAGAGCAGGGTATAGTTAAAACCATAGGGAGATCTCCCTTCACTTCCCGTCCTGAGGATGCAACAGGAAGTGAGAGGAAAACCCTCCAAAGTTAAGATAAGTTCTCTCACTTCCTCACGTTCTATTGACATGTGTAACATTTTGAATTTCCCATCACTTTGACAATGGTCACCATTGTGACATGGTCACTATTATTATTATGACTTGATTCTTAACTCTATCCAAAAAAAAAAAAGTTTAGAGTATACATGCCCCTTCAGTCTCTAATTTCATTCTTTAAAGCCCAACTTTGGGATTAACAAAATAACTACCCTTGTAGTGGGGCCCCACAGTGCAAGGCTTAAATGCTGGTTGAAGCGGTTGGAAACGGTGGCTGGCAAGAGAAAAAAGAAACACCTGAAAGACAATGGCATAATGTGCTAGTATGCATTGAAAACTATCACATTATAAAATACCTACCTTAGAAAGAAGCCCTCCCGTGGCGCGCTGTCACAGTTAAGAGGGCTGACATCCTCCCCCGGTCTTTCTTCTGGTTTAGCGTGCTCCGGCTGTGTGATTGGCTGGGGCTGCGATGATGTCACACGGTTCCAGCAGGAAGCACTAAAGTTTCGGCAAAGTATGCCGGACCTTCAGAGCGCATGTGTCGGTGTTGTCACTGGCTGCATCCAGGGTAAATATCTCCTAAACGGTGCACATTTAGGAGATATTAATTTTACCTACAGGTAAGCCTTATTACAGGCTTACCTGTAGGTAAAAATCATAAAGTAGGCTTTACTACCACTTTAACTGTTGAGAAAGATGAATAAGCTGATAAGCTGTGGTCCCTAATACATTCCTCGCTCCGGCCGGGATCCTCCATCTGTGTGACTGGTTCCTCCTCTATAAGGTGTTCCAGCCCACAGTTGCATGATGATGTCTTCAAGTACAATGCAGTGGCCCTGCATTGTACTTGAAGACATCATCATGCATTGTACCCCTTCATTGTACTTGAGGATGGAGCAGAGGAGAGCACCGGAGCCTGACAGAATGAGGAGTTTTCTGTGCCCTTAGAGTTAACGGGTATTTAATGGGTATTTAACTCTTGAGGGGGGGTCAACTGAAAGAGTAGTTTTATTGTTGCTCATGGGATAGGGATTTAATATAGTGTTGACATTCTATTGTTCTTCAGAAAATAGTTTTACCTATATAAAATGACCTTACCGTGAAATGTCCCTGCATTGGTCATGTAAAGACACACTATAGTGACAGTTTAGCCAGAAGTCAATTGATCTATGAGTATGTAGAGCTTAACAAGCTGTACGTGAACCCTAGGCACATTCCTGCCTTTCAAATAAAATTCAAAATGGCGGTTTAAATTTATACTTAAAGAAAACCTGTAACAAGGTAAACAGAAAGGCTGCCATTGCTAAGTTCTGTGTTTGAAATTTCTATTTGCCTGACTGTAATGCTCATCCTCTGGTTTCAAGACTTTGAATCACTGGCAAGAAGCAAGCTTGCAGATAACAAGTTCTGACTCTTCTCTGACTCATAGGAACTTGTTCTTTGTAATGAAGCCAGAGGTTCAGTACACCAGCCAGGCAACTAAAAATTTCAGAAGGTTAGCACTGCCTTATTCACTCCTGACAGTTTTGTGATGAAGTCCAAGTTCAGTCTTGAATTTTGAATGTTAAAAAGTTCTTTCTACATACTTTGTTTCATAAAGTCATGATGTGGGGCATCCTCCTTGGGAGCCCAGGGCGACTTGATGACCAATCCTTGGAGGTGTGTCTTTGACACCCTGAACTCACAGGAGTGAAAGAGATTGAATGATGCTGCGATGACTGAAGTAGGACCATGGAGGTGGAGGCATGGGGTAGGGCTGAAGGGTGGGGAAGCTACTGCCACTGTTTGTTTTCATATACAGGATTAAAAAAATGCAAATGGGTTTTAACACATGATTTTTTTAGCTATTTAAAAAATACAAAGGGCTGTTTGGATATATATATTAGGGCATGCCTAATTAAGTGTATAAATAAAAAGGAGGAGTCAAAATGCGTATCCACAGAAGAGGGTATTTAGGCTGGGTATTTGGGCTAAATAATGGCTTTGCAAAAGGGAACATCATTAATTATATCTAAAGAAGTGCCCCAATTATGCAAGAAAACCTATACAATGATGTGAAAACCCGGCATAGGACCCCATTGCTGGAAAGCCACAATACTAACCAAGTAATTATCCCAGTTGGTGAACTTGGTGACCACATGTCAGGCCCTGAATCTAGCACAATGCTGAAATCTATGGACTTGACATATGAGAGAATGGATACAGTCCCATTCTTCTCTATAGCTCACAAAAAAACGAAAAAAAAAAAAAAATCTGAATTGCAAATGGCAGCTGAAGATAAAAGGCAAAGAATAAAATTTATAAAAAAGCTACAAAAAGACTGGCCTATGGTAGATATTATTTTAAGTTGGCCTTGCCACATTCCTGTTTACCTAGGCTAGCACTAAAGTTGGCTAAACACGGCTGTTGGGTGTAGATGCACATACAGTGCCCTTGCTGTGTCTACTTGCATTCCAACATAACGCAGTGTAAAGTAAACACTTTTTAGAGTGCTGATCTTAGTGATGCTTAATACAAATCTTCTGCGCTACGCCAAGAACGCGTACCAAGCTTGGCGTTTTGTTGCTCACATATACAAAACCTCTAATGTGAACCGGTCACCAGGATGTGATGTATAAAAGTCCATTAGTAGGCAAAACCAGACACCCTAAGGCATTGGTACGTAACACTTCTCTGGTGCAGCCTTGGACAATGCAGAATGCAAATGTCGACTTACCTCCAAGTTCAGATCCACCATGCAATTTATTGATAGGAGGTGGCAGATATTCACCTTAGTCAAAGACAACACTTGCATATGGCATACATCCAGGCATCAAGGACATTCAGGGCACTCCAAAGCACAATTCTGACAAGCAGAGGGTATGTGCCAGCACCTTATTGCTAGGCTAATCGGCTAACCATAGACATAGCATCGCTGTTTCAATAGAAGGGCAGTTTTATGCCAAAAGTTTCTTTATTGTACAAAATTCATTAATTTAAAAGATTATTTTCAAATGAACATCACTAAAAAAATAAAAATCAGTCTGCGGAGTTTACATTTTAAATTTTGTTTTCCATCATATCAACCATTTTTAGTGTGTTTTTCTTTCTAAGATTATATATTATATACTATACTATTATATACTATATATTATATTGTATTTTATATTTCCTGCACCCCAAAGCATAATTTTAATGATATCTGTATGACATGTGCAATTTGCAAGCACACTGTTTTATTCAACAAAGTTGATCGTTACTGTTTATGCAAAGTTCTTTGGAATAAAAGATTGGGGTGGTTCACAAGTCTGGCGAGCCCAGTCATGTCCAAGTAGCCTTAGTGTATACACTATATCCTAAAGGCAGGTTTTATTTAATACTTTTATTGTGACGATGACTGATTTACATCCATCATAAGCCATCACCTCCTGCTGCACTGTTTAAATATATGGCTACAATTAGGAGAAAAAAATATATGATGCTAATTTATAATCACATTAGAAATGATAAGTGTATGCAATTGCCAACTAAATATACACAGCAAAAAAAGAACAAAAAAACAAAACAAAAAAAAAGAAGCAAATGCTAGGTGAGCTTATAGGCTAGTGGATTTTTTTTTATGTTTATTTTCAAACCTATAAAAAATAGTAGTTGAATGTGTAAGCTGTAAACCTGTATATGTATGTACAGATGTACGTGTATTTGTAGTCAGAAAATTTGAAATTTGTTTAAAAAGTAACACGTGAGAATGAACTGCAATTGAAGAATTCAGTTTTCTGCTACCCTTGCCAGATGAGATGAACTATAACTAGATTTCCGTAGAGTGATAAACGAAGGTTTGGCCTTTGCAAATTCTGCAAATTTTTTATTAATGATTGACTTTTGGTCAGAGTTTGAGAGTACGGGAGATTTTGCTTCCTTTGAAATGCCGATAGAGGATAGGTTTTAGCCAGAAATTATCCAGGAAAAAGTGTTGTGGAAAAAACACAAACCTATGGAATGTATGTGTGTCTACTGTATATATATATATATATTTTATTTTTTATTTTTTTTAAGTGACATTGAGCTTTAATATTACTTTTCTTTCCACATGTTGCCAATCCATTTTACAAATATAGGTAGTGAGTGCAGCTCTGAATGTACATACAGGCGAAAGACACAAATCTGTTGAACTCAAAATGCACTTAAAGGACCTGATACAGTAACTGTGATTTAAAATCTGCAGACTCAGCTCTGCTTAACAAGAAAAAAGGTTATGGGGCATATTTTGTTTTTCTTTAAATCATCATTGTATAGAATTAAAAAAAAATCTAAATAAAAGCAACGTAGCAATGCAATTTCAAGAAGTGCCTTATAGACATTTTTCAGAAGCTGATAGATGCTTAGTCTTTTAGAGTGCATAATCCAAATTTAGACATTGAACTGTACATATGTGTATTTTATATCTGCACAGATTAATTGAAAGATGGACAACTGAATAAAAAAATAGGTAGATGGATAGATAAATCAGGCATGCTATACAAATGTAAAATTTGTTTTAGTATTATGTTTCCTTTGTACTATTTGTTTTTTTTTAATATGTTATCTATTCTATTCTACTATGTTGTCATCATTTGTACTACATGCATAAATTATGATTGCATAATATATATACTCTGTCTGCTTTCAGACGATCCTTAAAAAATGATCTTTTTAGGGAAGTCTATACCACCTCTACCTAAACCCTGGCATTTTAATTTGTCCATTAAAGCAGGCCATAGACGATTCAAAACCTAAAGAAAATTTGTGTTGACTGTCAGGTCATTCATTTTTCACATCATTAGTGTGCCAGCCGTGACAAGTGATTTTTGTGCCACAATCAAAATCATCTGATCCAACATGCTGGATTTAAAAAAAGAAAAAAAAAACAAATGATGGCACAATCGTTTAGGTCATCTTTGTTTTTCGATCCACAGAATATTCGCTTTCAACTCGTCTATGGCTGCGTTAATTCATCCTCCACAATTATTACCTTTAGATTTTAACCTCTCACAAGCAGGGCCCTCTGAACCCTTCTGTATTGTTTAATATTGCAACCGTACCAGCTCCATACATTTTTTAGTGCGCAAACTGTTGGTGCTATACAAATTCCTAATAAATAATAATAATAATATACTACCTATTTTAGCATAGTGTATAGAACTCAGATTGCTATATATATATATATATATATATATATATATATATATATATATATATGTGTGTGTGTGTGTGTACTTATTAGGTAAACACATTTTTTTTTCAACAAACCTTATATACAGAAATAACTGATACAACTGCTGTATAGAAATAGCAACCAATGTTAATGCAGCTGCCATTTTCCCAGCACAGGTTAAAAAATGCAAAGCTGATCTTAAATGTTAATACATTTGTCTGAAGGTATAAGGGCTGTCAATTCGCAAATTATACACCCATAAAAGTGTGCCATTTGGACCCGCCATGCTTTAAGAGGCTTGGAAGACAGCAGCATTTTTCACCTTAATTTACCTTTCTTGATTGCAGCCTCGCTTCCTATTGCAAAAACTCTACATGACTATCACAGTATGGTTGGAACGTGCACAGTGCTAAGCATGCTTTCTGTGCCTATACGACCATGCTCAGACCCGGTGATTGGCCACCTGGGCACTGAACACTGCTTGATAAAGGGCAGAAGGAAAGTTATGTCTCTCTCCATACCTGGAAGTACTGGAATCTTTGAGGTGGCTGTAGCAGGGATCAGAGTAGTGGATGTAGGTGGGAAACAAAAGGGGTATTTGGGTTTTTTGATCAAGGGTGTCATTTAAGGGATAACCACAACCTATAAAATTGTGGTAAATACATTTAAAGTTTTAAATGTCCTACGGTAAGCATAAAAAAAATACTTGCAGGAGGAATGCTGATAAAGAACCAGCCAGCCTGCAGCATTTAGAGTCCTTAGTAGCCATACTGAAGTTCCTGACTCCCACGGCCTTTGGCATGCAGTTCAGAGGGTAGCGGGGTCTGGGTTGTGCTATACATTTTTTACTATGAGACAACACCATAGTTCCAAAAATTATTATATGGGTAAAGTGATCCTATAGGGGGTTTTATAAACAGGCATCAAAAAACGTTCTGAAATGTCCAACTTAAATATGTGTAAAATCGAATGACGCTACACACAAAATCACTAAAATCCTAGGATTTGCTTATGATGAAATGAGTACAGGCAGTGGGAGAAAAGATCCTATGGTCCAGTTAATATACACTGAATAACAAGCCAAATAAAGGAGCCTTCAGACACGCTTATAGATGTATTCAGTTACCCCTTAAAACCCTCAAAATGTACTAAATGAAATTACTCTTTTACTTTTTTTTCGGGCACTACAGGTGAGACCTCCTAGAATAGTCTGACATGTGCTCTGCCTTCAGTCAGGTAGATTAAGCAGAATGCTGTCTTTTGTGCCTTTCCACTAAGATTGAAATGTCTCAGTGATCATCGTTATCTTTCACACATACCAGTGAATCACCATTGTAGGCCCTATGAAAAGCAAAAGATATCAACATTTTAGCCATCTATGAGGACCTTAGTTGACTTCTTTTACTTTAGAACAGATTAAGGTTAGGGCAAGGTAAGGGGCAATTTTAGGCTACTGATAACAAAACAAATGGTCCCTGGTTTGTAATGCATCACTCTAAAGCTACGCATGCATTGGCATTGTAAAAAAAAGTGGTTTATTATTGTTATCACCATTCAAAGTAAGAGACATTTCCATGGACAAATAAGTCTAAAAGTGTCCTTGTAAATGGCAGTCAGATGATTGGTAAACAGGTATTATGCATTTTGATTGTTGTGAGTAGGGTACAGGATCTACGTAAAATACAATGAACTATGGGCATTCTGGTGACCCCTACATTGGTGGTCAATGGAAAGAATGCTCCACACAGGCAGCTAAAAAGATCATTGATGTCCTCCTATTGGCTCTTCTAATGGGTGTTGGCATAAAAACTATGAGGGCACCATCAATCAGCTATAGACCAAGGATCATTTAACAACCTCTGGAGGAATCCTGGTTGAGAATGGCTTATCTAATGCATTACAAAACTTCAGTATCACAATAGACACCTAGAGCATGGACACACAAAAAGAATATAACTAATGCTATTCCTTATTTACCAGCCAATGTTATATATAGAATAAAGCAGTGTTTCACTTACCTATAAAGCCCCTTTTACCATCTCAACTGCTGACATTTCCTACATACAGACTTCCAAATGTATACCCTCACTTTACTGAAGTCACAGCGATACAAGACGCATTCAGACTGATTTTTAATTCTGCAGTTTTCATTAAAATAATATCTATTGATTCTCCAATGAAGGTCCTTGCTCAGGGTGACAGCACTATATCCCTGTCTCCCAACTGTGCTTCATCCTGACACATGGGCACCTGATGGAGACACAAGTGGTAGCTTCAAAACACATTGTTCTGACATGGTCCACTGTCCAAAGGCATTTTCAGTATTTTGAACTTATTAGGTTTTCATTAACCCAATATCCATTAATTCTACCACAAAGATCCTTGTTCAGGGTGACAACACTATATCCCTGTTTCCCAACTGTGCTCCCTTGTTGTCACCCTGACACATGGGCTCCTGATGGAGACTACAAGTGGCTCTATTAACACGCATTGTTCAAACATGGTCCACTTTTGTCACCATCAGGACACCCTCAATGATATTAACTATTGGTTCTAAAGGCAGAAGTTTTTTTACCTGAATGCATTAAGGTAATAAAAACCTTCTGGGTGCAGCCCTCCACCCCCTATACTTACTTGAGCCCCATCTTGATCCAGCAATGTGCATGAGAGCAGAAGCTCTCCCAGGTCTCTCACTCCTCATTGGCTTACACAGCAGCTGAAGCCATTGGCTCCTGCTACTGTCAATCACAGTCAGTGCGCCAATGAGATGAGAGCAGGGGGCAGGCCGAACCACGCTCAGTGTGTGAATAGACAATGTCTATTCACAGGATCACAGCTTGAGTGCAGCAAGAGGCTTGCTATTGGGGTCACTCGGCAGGGAAGAGGAGCAAGGTTCGCTGGTGGGGGACAAAAAAAAGATGTTGATCAGGGCTGCATAATCCATATAGATAAATCTGAAGCTCCTCAAGTTGATAGTAGATTATTGACGTGTTTTGCAGATATTTTGAAATCTGCTTCATCAGAGGATGTACCCAAAAGGGAATATAAATGATGCCATACGCTGGCCATCCTGGGGAAAACTATAGGGGATATAAATACAACCACAAAATGGGTTTCCATCCAAAAAGTATGGGATCCTTAATTGGTGTATTCGTTTTCTGACACTTTTGTATGTTGTCATAGCAGAATCCAAACTCAGGGGAAAAAAATCTAAACCTTCACAAGTTGGTGGTAATAGATTATTGATGCATTTTGCAGATATTCTGAAATCTGCTTCATCAGAAGACATACCCAAAGGGAATATATATGATGCCATAAACTGGCTATCCTGGGGCAAACTATAGGGTATATAAAAACAAATGCAAAATGGGGTTCCATCCAGAAAGTATGGGATCCTCAATTGGTGTATTCGTTTTCTGACAGTTTTGTATGTTGTGATAGCAGAATCCAAAGTCAGAGGAAAACAAAAAAACAACACATCATTATTCTCTTTGGAGAAGAGATGCTATGATTTCAATTTACAAATACCATACTGGTGACCCCACAATATGGATAAAACGTTTTTGCGGAAGGGAGTTTAATAAGAATCGTGGCCACTCGATAAAATTAGAAGAAAAGAGGTTTAACCTTAAACTACGTAGAGAGTTCTTTACTGTAAGAGCGGCAAGGATGTGGAATTCCCTTCCATAGGTGGTGGTCTCAGCGGGGGCAAGAAACGATTAGATAAGCACCTGAACGACCACAACATACAGGGATATACAATGTAATACTGACATATACTCACACACATAGGTTTGACTTGATGGACTTGTGTCTTTTTTCGACCTTACCTACTATGTAACTATGTAACATCAGTGGGGGCTTCTTATCAATTATATCTGGGAATAAAAAATCCATTCAACAGATGTACCCCTATAACCCCCAAAGGGGATCATATGTGACTGTCAGAACCAAAAACCTAGTAAGAACAGTCTTCTTGCCAGAAGCCTCCTGACCTCTCAAGAAAAAGGAACCCCCCCCCAACTACTTGGTCCATACGATGTGCACTATCAGGGGCTGGTGCTTGGAAGAGAGAAAGTTGTTGCTGGAGGTAAGCAGCACTGTAACAAAGGATAGAAAAGGAGAAAGCAAGTATATTATGAAAAAGAATTGCTTGTGATACACAATGCTTGAGCAAAGCAAATGGTTTTTTTTACATTATTATTATTACAGGTACTTATATAGCGGTGTCAATGTACGCAGTGATTTACGTATATTTTCTACATTCATATCAGTCCCTGCTCTCGCATTAAGAAAACGCACATATATCTTTTCTCTGAAAAAAGAAGCTTCGGTTTGTTACACAGGACCTTTCAAAGTCTTTTGTGTGTGAGATAGGGAGGAGGGGGGGCCCTGTTTAGATTTTGCATGAGGGTTTTGTGGCTTTTAGTTTAGGGTCTGGCGAGTAGGATGCATACTTGAGTTCATACGGTGTAGTTATGGATACTACTTATTAATGTAGATACTCATTATTAGCAGAGAGTGCTCCATATTACTGGAGGGGCTCGGGGACTGTTATATGTGTTGGAATGCATGTTCTACTCCAACACTGGCCATATGGAAAAAGTAGTAAGAGTACGACTCCAACTCTCCTCCCAGCTCCGCTCTCCTCCCTTTCTCTTTTCCCCCCTTTTTTTCTCTCAGTCCCTCCTTGTCTTTCCTGCCCTCCTCTCTTTTCCCTATCCTTCCCCGTCTCTTCCCCCCTTTTTCTCCACCCCCAACACTTTCTCTCCCTCTCCCCGTTGCGTTCCCCCTAACCCTCCTCCTCCTTCCCCTCCCGTCTCAGTCTGTGTATGTTTGGACAGGGTCCTAGGCTCTACTCCTGACCTTGCGTTACCTCATCATGTGATCCTGAGCTACGTTTGGTTTATATGGCAATAATGAGCAGTCGGGGCAAACAAAACGACAACACCATATTATTTAACTCCCCCCGTGCCAAAGCAGCACACCGGACAAACGCAGCAACAGATGTGAGGGACGGAGCTGCAGGAAAGGATACAGAGCCGCCGAAAAAGAAAAAATGCTGAACAAGGGAATGTGCGATGATAGAATCACGGCGCGGGATCATTTCACGTCTATCGTTCTGCCAAGTTGTATAACATTAGGCAATTATGTGTAATTGATAGGAATAAAGAGCGCAGGTCTGTAATAAAGTAGAAAGGACCCGGGGGGGGGGGGGGGGGGAACAAGAGCTTGCAATCAGCGACGCTAATTTTGCTGAAATTCTTTCAATGCAATAAACTAAATAAAGCCTATATAACGATATGTATAAAGTCTGACAAAGGGTTCTTAAGGTCACACAATACGAAATCAGACATAAAATTACATCCAATGAATGATCTGCTGATTTTCAGATCTGCTTTCGACAGCCGATTACAATCTTTCATCTGAAAAAAGCTGGATATGCAGACTATAAAATTTGTGTTGGTTGTGAACTCACCGTCCGATTTTCGTTTCATTAGTGCGCTTTTCGGCCCAAAAAAAACATAAAAGCATGCTCAAAAATGAAAGAATACATACAAAACTATTCAACACGTTACGTCACTTCTGACGTTGTATTCTGTCACGCGAAAATGTTCGTATTGTGAGTGACCTCTTCACTTTCGACATGAGACTATAATGCCTCAAAAAACGGACGAATGATTGTCCGAAAATCTGATTGTGTATTGGAGGCTTTAGTTATCCCAAAAGCTTAAGTTTTTTTACAACTGAAAGGGGAACGTGACTCCAAAGGGGGAGTCCCGCTTTATGTCCTCCCCACCCCCCATAACACTGGGAATTTTGTAGGGGGGGGGGGAGCGGGTACCTAGTTTGATAGATAGCTGCTCCCATTTCCGGTCAGATCGCCACATTCCAAGTGAACTTGGTGTTGAGTTATTCACTTTAAAGTGGAGTTCCAGCCTATTAGTTGTGGAAATTACTCACTGTCGCTTCCCAAGTAAGCGAACTCCCATCTTCATTGTGGGCATCTGAAGCCCACTCGTAGCTCCTTCCAGGATACCCGATCTTGAGCATTGCGTACACAGTGTGACGGGCTTGTATTGCGGAGGCTGACCATTGACTCCTGGGTTTGATGACACAAATATCCCAGGAGCCAACGGGTGGCCGGATTTGACATACCTCGAGGTATAGCGGAAGTCAGCCTGCGTTATGAGCAAAACAGGTAATAAGATCTGAAAAAAAAAAAAAACATTCCGATGATGCATGGGAATGTGATCAGCAACACGGAGGCGGGGGGGGGGGGGGGGGGTGAACTTAAAAGATTGGGTGTAACTTCCGCTCAAGTGATTCCCCGTCCCCGTATCCTTTCCCACTTCCGGGGGGCCTCAGCCGCGGCCCATGACATCATGGCTGGTGCTCCCACCATCTCTCCTTCCCCCTGTAGGAGAGAGGAGCGGGCCTCATGCATGCGCAGTAGGGTTCCCGGCATGAAGCCAAAAGGCTACATTGCCGGGTATCCTAACCCGCAGTGGCGGCGGCAGCATCCGACAGCCGATGGAAACTTCAGCAGCAGTGCCAACATCGCTGGACTCCAGGACAGGTAAGTGTCCTATTATTAAAAGCCAGCAGCTGAAGTATGTGTAGTTGCTGGTTTTTAAATTGTTTTGTTTTTTTGGGTGGACCTCTGCTTTAAGGTCATCATAGAGGACAAGGAGGCACTTTTTACATCAGGAGAAAAGGAGATTTTATCTCCAAATACGGAAAGGTTTCTTCACAGTAAGAGCTGTGAAAATGTGGAATAGACTCCCTGCAGAGGTGGCTCTGTCCAGCTCAGTAGATTGCTTTAAGAAAGGCCTGGATTATTTCCTAAATGTACATAACATAACTGGATACTGACATTTATAGGTAAAGTTGATCCAGGGAATATCCAATTGCCTCTCAGGGGATCAGGAAGGATTTTTTTCCCCTGCTGGAGCAAATTGGATCATGCTTTATTGGGGTTTTTTGCCTTCTGGATCAACTGTGGGTATGATTGTATATATATATATATATATATATATATATATATATATATATATATATATATATATATGACTGTAATAAAATGTTTTTGTTTTGTATTGTTTTTCCCTTTTATTGGTTGAACTAGATGGACTTTGTGTCTTTTTTCAACCAGGCTAACTATATAACTATCTAATTCCACTAGAAGTTTGCGCCGGAGCCACAGATCCCGGAAAAACCGTAGAGGGAACATGTCAGCTCCCTCAGTGGTGAGCCGGCATGCTGTGGGAGCTTTGTTCTAAGGTAAGTATTTCATAATGTGCTAGTATGCGATGCATGCTAGCACATTATGCTATTGTCTTGCAGGTTCTTTTTTTTTTTCATCGGTTTACTACCGCTTTAAGTTAGACAGGAAGTGACCACGAAGAGGTTGCAGAGGATGCAACAAAAAGTGAAAGCAACTTTTTACACAATGAGCGCTTTAACTAAATGTCTATAAAGTAGATGTAAACCTTAACAGGATGACTTTTCGTTTTCTAAAACACTGCGCATCATAAACCACTGCCATAATTCTTTTCTCATAAAACACTGTTTTTTGCATTGCAGTGCTGCTGATCTACACCGGTCTTTTCAGCCACTTCCTGTCTACTTGCACTGTTCATTTGCTTTAAAATGAACTTTATTAAAAATGTCACACAGTGACATTTCATTAAGCTCTATTGGCTGTCCCACTATTTAATGCAGTGGATTGCCTTGCACTGCACTAAAAAAGTACTATATGCCATCATTTTTTCAGTGCATACTACCACAACGGGCTGGTGTGGACCAGCCAGGTAGGGGCCGTGGCATTTTGCCTTTTTTTTTTAATGTATTACAGTTACTTATATAGCTGTCAACTTACACAACGCCTTACATATACTATATTGTTAAGTATTGGGACGTGGGTGGGGACTGCTGTCCTACATATGTGCAGGAGTTACGTCCTCCTGTGCTGGCCCCAATCAAGATGGCTGAAGACCAGCGCCTGGTGGAAGAAGCCAGTGAAAAGATGCCGCTGCTGGTCAGGGTCATTGGACTGTTGAAGTAGAGGTAAGTATTTTGAAATTTATATAGTTAGTCTGGTTGAAAAAAAGACACAAGTCCATCCAGTTTCACCAATAAAAGGAAAAAAAATCAAAATAAATACAAATATCCTTAAAAAAAAATCTAAATAATAATACAATCCCATAAATGCAATCCTATATCCACAGTTGATCCAGAGGAAGGCAAAAAAGAAAAAAAAAAAAAAACCCAGCAAAGCATGAACCGATTTGCTCCAGCAGGGGAAAAAAACATTCTTTCTGATCCCCCAAGAGGCAATTAGATATTCCCTGGATCAACTTTACCTATAAATGTTAGTATCCAGTTATATTATGCACATTTAAGAAATAATCCAGGCTTTTTTTTAAAAAAAATCTACTGAGCTGGCCAGTACCAGCTCTTGAGATAGTCTATTCCACATTTGCCCAGCTCTTACTGTGAAGAAACCTTTCCATATTTGGAGATGAAATCTCTTTTCCTCCAGATGTATAATAACTCAACACCAAGTTCACTATATGGACCCCTTATATATTTGTACATGTTGATCATATCCTCCCCTTAATCTCCTCTTCTCAAGAGGGAATAGATTCAGTTCCTCAAATATTTCCTCATAGCTTAGCTCTCCATGCCTCTTATCAGTTTGGTCGCCTTTCTCTGCACTTTCTCCAGATCCTCAATATAATTTAGTTCCAGTTTTAATAGGGGTCTATATATACTTTTCCACTAAGTTTCCTTACCCTTTTGCCCCCACCCCCCTGTGCAGATGTAACCTGCCAAATCACTGTAATTGCCTAGATCTCACTTCTGAGGCCATGGGCATTGTTACATTCCTTAGCTGGCTTCCTGAACTGATGTCCGCAGCATGGCCCCGTCTATGGGTATGTGGACGGAGCATCTCCTGTATACTGTATCTGCCAGCCCCTCAGAACTCTATTGGCCCAAACTGTGCAGTCTTTAGATCAAGAATCTGGGTGAAGGATGTAAACAATGCCGCAGGCCTCAGAGTGAGATCTAGGTATGTACAGTGATTTGAGGAGAGGGGATGGACCACACCTGCTTAGGAGGCAAAAGGTTAAGGAAACTACGTAGGATAAGAACTTTTTTTGACTAAGGGTGACTAAAGCTTCCTGATATCCAGCCCTAATTCTGCACATCCTTAGAGACAGCAACCATTGTGGTCAGCACCAGGATTCATTTCTTTGGAACAATCTTTGCCCTGTTCAGGCGTATTTGATACAGAAGAGAGCATTAATTACATACATTTTCCAGTTCACAAATAACCCCCATAGCGCCATGAACCTTAGAAGTCCTGGCATAATGAAACGTGAATGCCTCACACGGAGTACTCCTATAACTTAGAAATGAAAAATCAGGCCACCCATGTGGCACAGAGTTTTGCTCAGACTTTAAAAACCACCCTTCATCTTGGGTGCCAAATAAAGCAAAACTGTTACAAGACACTGTCCCCGGTTTTCCTATTTAAGCGCACTGAGAATTAAGAGAGAACATTCAGAGCCCAAATTTACCTTTTTTGTCGATTTTTTTTGTCTGCTCTATATCCGCGTTCTTTATTTTATTTCCATTGCTTTTCTGGCCCCGCCCATTTTAATTTTTACTGGTTGCCAATGGTGACTCGTGCACACGTAGTGAGTGTTTGTTGTAGTTTTTTGATCTTGTAAAACTGAGGGATTGATTTACTAATGGCAAATAGACTCTTTGCAAGGGATGTTGCACGTTGCAAAGGAATGTGCCCCAAAACTTAGTGAATGAGGTGATGCTCTGCTGACAACCATCATCCAATTATGTGCACGCAAAAAGGACGTTTTTGATGCACGTGATTGGGTATTTTTTACAAATTAAAATTTCACCTCATTCACCAAGCTCAGGGTAAAATTCCCTTGCAAAGTGAACAAACAGCCTATTACCTTTAGTAATTCAACCTCTATGTGTCTGGTGCACTTCTTTTAATTGTACAAATAATTCAGTGGGGGAGATTTACTAAAATTGAATCTTCTGCAGCTGTGCATTGTAGACAGTCAGCTTCTAACTTCAGCTTGTTCCCTTAAGTTCTGACAATAAAACCTGGAAGCTGATTGGTTTCTTTGCAGAGCTGCACCAGATTTTGCACTCTCCGGTTTTAGCAAATCTACTCCAAAGTGTACCTGTAGTAATAAAAAGCAAACAAGAGTATCGAATGTAAAGATAGCACCAAAGCATTGTCTGAAGATGCCTCACAGCAGACTTTCACCCCATGCCTCTACATTTTTACCCATTGCAGCCATATGTACACGAGTCCTTTAATGTCCTGAGTTAGGAGGATCTGTGGTTGTCATTACAATATTAAAATTGCCGTGCAGTTAAATTTTTTATATGCCAAAGGTTAGATGTCAGATTAAATTCCAGTTACAGCTTAAAGGCTCATGTACACAGGCATTTGTTTTCTGCTTGTAGTCTGTATTTTATTCCTATTCGAAAAATGTGAATGCAAAAAGCAATTTAGAAATGGCTCCTTCAAAAAAGCAAAGTGGAGAAACTCAGAAGCAACCCATTTCTTCCTTAAGGCCTACTGCATCTGGGTTACTTCTAAAGCTGGCCATAGACTGATAGACTTATTTCATTCACCCTGTAGGCTATGCGAACAAAAATCGCACACATTCCTCCATGCATGCTATACAGTGCAGATGGACAAATCTGCAGTCCCAGCTATTGAATTCTGATAGCTGACAGCAGGCAAAACACTTTAACAGCAGCTGCATCTGGTTGAATGCAACTGCTGTTCGGCCAATTATTTTCCACCAAGAGGGGGCCCAACAGGTCCACCTTTAAGGTGAATTTTGGCCAGGTCATTAGGACTTGGAAAATGTACTTAGTGCCTGGCCTGATTTCATATACATGGGCCCTAAGATGGTAATAAATATGCACGAGCAGAACTTTAATTTCACTGAAATTTTGCCCAAATTTTACCAATTTGGCAAATGCATTTTAGTGGAGAAGGAAAAATGAATATACATTATATAGATATCAATATCAATATATATATATATATATATATATATATATATATATAGATCTATATAAAGATCTATATATAGATCACTATCTATCTCTATATATATATTTATAGAGAGAGAGATATCCAAATATATATAGATCTCTCTCTCTCTCTCTCTCTCTCTATATATATATATATATATATATATATATATATATATATATATATATATAGCGAGATATACAGTATATCCATCTGTATATATATATATATATATATATATATATATATAGGTTTTTAAACATGTACTGGAACTTGAATGGCTCCTGAATGTTACAAAGGCTTCTTTCATAAATCCTGCACCTATCCTTTGGCCTTTCATTAGCGTCACTGTTATATATAGATGCATATATATCTATATATATATATATATATATATATATATATTTTTTTTTTTTTTTTTTAAACAACAGATAGCAGAGAAAAGGTAGAATAAAAAAACAAAAAACAAATACAGAAGTTACAAATAAATATATACAAATAAAATGAAAAAAAAAAACACTCATCAAAATAACCTAAATAGACCCCAATATCTAACACCCACTAAATAAAGAAAAGGGTATTTTTAAAAAAAAAATTTATTGGAAGATTTATTTTAAAATCAGTAGCTGGCCATCCCTTGTAACGAACTTGCAAATACATGGAACATCTCTCTTGATCTCATTGATGTTGAACACTTGCCATGTAATGTATGCCCTAAACTATCATGGTGTCTATATTGCACTAGACTTTATGTCCAATCTCTAATTAATTGTATTACTCATTTTAAACTCTAGTATAAAAAAGCAAAGAAAAAAAAAAAACAACAGCAAAATTCACCTTTTTTGCTTTTAAGTTCCCCGTAGTCCACATCACCTGTGTATTCCAAAAAAATTGTGTGAATGGTTGTCCCTCACGCATTGTACACTCGAAGAAGTGCTCACATTTTTGTGCCCATCTCTGGCCATGTAACCACGGAACCAGAGGAAGTGTACTCTATACATAGAAGCATATAAAGTGTTAAAAACAGCTTGCGAAAGCTGGATATATCTAAATGTGAACACAGTGTGAAAAGTAATCATTATTAAAATTTTCTGTGAAGGTGGACTTTCACTTTATTCGACTGTAATAAAATTGGTAAAAGTTTCAACAAAAAGAAAGAAACATTTGAGCGTGTCAGCAAAGCTGTCCATATACCAGGAGATCTGACTGCTCATCCCAGCTGTTTGGCAGTTGGATGTTTGTCCTAGTTGGATGTACTTGCGTCCATTCAGCATCAGAACTGGCGGCCCAAGCTGAAAATAGAAATAGTTGTTCAATGTTGACATACGCCGCCTTTCTGCAAATTTACAAAGTTCTTAACTGAATTCTGACCAACAGTGGAGACTGCCTTTATCCCATACATGAGGGTTTTCTCTGTATGCAATACATATGCAAGCCTTTAATATATTTAAATTTTGAAGATGGCAGATTCTGAAGGATATAGGTTTTTATGCTATCAGTCATCCTGAAAGAGGGGCACTCTTTTTGTTGTGGACCCTTCTGCACAGTGGTGTAGTGGTTAGCACTCTCACCCAACAGTAACAGGGTTTCTGGTTCAAATCCTGTCTCTAAATTGGCCCTAGTATGTGTACGTGTTTGTAAGTGCATCAGGACCCTACAGGCTAAAGGACCACACTATATCAAGATGCAACTCAACTCAAAGTGGTGGGAATGTGGAACTGGCAGCTTATAGACATTCTCGCCTCTTGCTTGAGAACTTGCACAGCTACTAAGCAAAAAGCATTGAAATTGTTTCTGCTGGCATATTTTTCCGCAAGCAGTACATTGTGTGAAATACAGAGAGAGCGGATTGGGGACATAGAACTGACTGGGTTGGGACCCAACATTGAAATTTGCAATAACAAATGGGTCCTGGTTCAGCATCTAGCACTGTTTAACAACATGTAACTGGTTGTAAAGACCACCCTTCCTATCTGTGATAGGCATTCCCCGGTGCTTAACCTAACCTTTACTGTTGTTCACCCATCACATTAATGAAAAACCAAAAAGATAATTTTGGGTATGATGGAGCATATGGATGCCTCCTAACTCCATGCAATGCAGCACTTGGGTCCAGAGTGGTAAATCCCTCCCTTTTTTAGTGTATTTTTTAGTTCTGAAGCTTTTGTAATCTTTTAAAACCATGCGGCACCATTTACATGTATAGGCACCAGGGTATCAGTGACCTGACCTTTTCACCAGAGGCCAGGCCTAGCCCGAAATATTGAGAGGTTCAAAACTCTGTGTTTGCTCCCACTTTCAACAGCTGAATTTTTGTCAGCTGTCTAATTGACTAGACAAGAGCTTTTGGGCTTGTGAAATTCTAAAGTCTGTGTTGTTTAGCAGAGGAATGGTTTGTTATTCAAATGGGTGGGGGTGTCTCATAGATAATGTGAGTGCTGATGAGTGCTGCTTTATATCAACTAAGAGTGGAAAATCTGCAAAGTCAACACGTTAAACATTTCTGAAAAAGAATGCATTTTATGGACTTTACAAATCAGACTATTTTGCCTGAAGAAAACAAAATTCCAGACCTGTACATTATACAAGAATAGTATGTTCAAATATGAAAATTCTAAACAATGCTTTTTGCATCCTCACCATAGAGCGTCATAGAGCAAAGTGCTATGTCCCCTTTGAAAGTTGTCTACCACCTATAGTATACTGCAAGTATAGTATGTACAGTATAAGGCAGTGGTCTCCAAACTGTGGCCGGGTGGGGGGGGGGGGGGGGGTTAACCCCTACAACTATCTCTACAAAGGGTGTGAGGGTTCTGATACCAGGTAGCTTTGTGAAGCCTCTAGGAAAACAGTATATAATCCAGTTGCCTGAGTAACGCAGCAGCCACTAAAGACCTGAAGATGAAGGCGCAATACAGATTGTGGGTGAGCATACCAGAACCACTAAAATGCCTGAATGAATTTTGTGGGCTCTGAGCAGTCTGTGTGGGTGCAAGGGTCTACACTCTCCTTCTAATTCACATGGTAGGATGGCAAGTGTGCCATTTAGCAGCCTAGGAACACCAGTGGGTAACTTGGTGTTGAAATGAGGGTGGTGGCTGATTGCAATAAACCTGGGAGATGTAACACTTTCCGGTGGAGTGGTGAGGGCCCAGTGTTAGAACCGATGAGCAGTTAGGCAAATGACTCTGCAAGAATATGCATACTAGAGACAATTCCTGTTAGAAACAATTTTGATGGTATATTTTGTTGGAGTTGGTAACATTTATATTTATAATCACTGGGGTCTGGAGAACACCAGGTCTAATGCCTGGTCTATGTATCCTACCAGAAGTTCTAAAATCCCCTATTCATCGTCCTAATCTATGAAACACTTGTAGTCTACTGTTCTACATCAGTTCCAGGAAAGGGGAAGATTTTTTGCCCTGGGGAAAGGGATAGAGCTAACCATCAATTTGCTAAAAAAAGGTTTAGACTACAGAGTCCGCAAGTTGACCACAATCCACCAAATTTATCTGAATTTGATAACTTTCATTATGCATATGATACTTTGTCACTAACTCTGTGCTTAGCTAGCTCCATCCTAAGCAACATGGCCAGGAGATGTCTATGGGGGTTGTAAACATTTTCTTTCTAAATGGGCTTACATAAAAAGATTAGGTGGCAACAAAGTGTGGGAAATGACAAAGTGTGCAGACAGATGTTCACAAATTAGGAATGACCACACTGCAGATTTAGTTTTGAGATTAGGTGGTGTTTAAACACCAGGTCACTAAGTTTCTGTAGATTTAGTAAATAAGTGAGGTCTGGTGTCACCAACCAAGACAAAATCCATGGGCTATAATCCAAACAAGTTTTGTTAACAAGACAGCACATACAGAATCAATGTTACAAACATCTTATAGTCAAAAACTGTTATGTCAGATGAACAGTGGGCATTCGCCCCGATTGTGTGTCCGCTTATATCAAACATTTGAGTTGCATATCTGGATGTACATAATGCTGAAACAAGAGAATACATATCAGAACTATAATATGAAGACTTCTCTGGAAGTTTAATAACATAAAAGAATGGTTATTTAAAGCATATAGGATTGTAAAAAAGCCTGCGTATAGAGGCGGAGGTTGAACCCCATTTCTATCTTAACCGTTGGATAATGACTGAAAGAACAAGGCTACTGGTGCAAGAATTAAAGGAGTTCCTCTTTTGATTGCTGAGTATATCTTTCATGGATGAGAACTGTGACAGGTTTGAAGCACCTTGAAATAAAGCCACTGCTTCTTCAATTTGTATGATGCCGTTTAGGTTAGGCATTTTACATGATTGCCCCTAGGGATGCTCCCCTGCTAACTATGCTAGATAAATTCAACTCAAAGGAGTTGCATGTCCACACCCAAAACCTAGCTGATCTGGAAACACCCTGGAATCACCCAAGAAGACCTGGAGTCCTTGACCATGAAAACTGAAGTACGAACTGATCGACCCACTCTGTTTTTCCTAGTCTCTCCCAGGTCCACACAGTCTAAAAATGATGTTGATGATGCAGAATGCATGCATATCACAGGTTTAGACGTTTACGATCGATGCATAAGCACAAACACATGACACAGGCATCGAAAAAAAACATAATTCTGCAAGTGTGTATATTGAGTGTCACATGACAATTTAGGAAATCACATGACATAGCGTACATGATTTATCACTTCTCTTGTCATCTGTATGCTGTGTGCAGTAAAACAAGTCATTTTGAGGTGCTGGGAAGGAATGGGTGTCTCCCTAGAGGGACAGGGGGCTTGTTTCAAGCTAATTAAAAGACCATTAATTATTGATATGGGGAAGAGGGGACAAGAGGACCAGCAAGGAATTGGAAGGAATTGAGCCTGAATAATTCATGGTGAGGAGAGAGCTTTCTTGGAAAAGGCCTTGGACAGTGGCAGTGCCAGCCTCCCCTTCACACACACGCGCATCTGCACCACAACATGTGTACATAACTTAGGAAAAGCGTTGCCAGCCTTCCCCTGATATGCCAGGCTACGTAAACAGACAACTGCAATCTGCATGACCAGGCTCCCTCACAAGCATTGAACGGCCATAGTCTGGAGCTGAAGACTTTGGTCTGCAGACAAATGGCCGTGCCAGGGAGTGTACAATTTTTGCATAAGGGGGATGAGGGCTTTATGCCATACTGGTCATTACCATTTGAATGATGTGCCCGTCTCTCTCCACTGCCCAGCTGGACTGTAGCCATTTGCAAAGTCCAGCAGCTTTACTGGCATAGGCAAAAAAGCTGGTATAAGCAAGAGAAGAAGCCAGGCAGCTAAAAGCAAATGTGAAGTAGGCAATACAGTACTGGCCAGTTTAAGTCTCGATGACACAGGGTTAAAGTTTTTATCTTTCAGAGGCAATATGACACTTAGGAGTTGGGTACTGTAATAAGATAATACAAGGGTAATATGATATTCAAGAGCTGGGTTTCTGCAATATATTTTACATGTGTAATAGTACACTCAGAAGCTGGGTTTCTATAATGAGATGTTACACGGGTAATAAGACATTCAGGAGCTGGGTTACTGTAATAAGATATTACAGGGGTAATAAGACATTCAGGAGCTGGGTTACTGTAATAATATATTACAGGGGTAATAAGACACTCAGGAGCTGGGTTACTGTAATAAGATATTACAGGGGTAATAAGACACTCAGGAGCTGGTTACTGTAATAAGATATTACAGGGATAATAGGCAGGGCTTTTTTTCTCAGAAAATAGGTGCAGAAACTCCCCCCTTATGAGTCACCCTTCGTCTCTTCCCCCTTCCTACCTCTGAGCACTGTCTCTTGGCCCAACCCTCTACCCACCTCCCAGTACCGCTCCTTTTAGAGAGTACAGAACAAAGTATCATTTTGTGCTACTAAATTGTATGGAATTTGATAGACCCCACCCAAGCAGCAACAGACCCCACCACAGCAACAATAGATCCACCAACAGACAATGACCGACCTAAGATAAATAAGATTACGCGGATAATAAGACACTCAGGAGCTGGGTTACTGTAATAAGATATTACAGGGATAATAAGACACTCAGGGGCTGGGTTACTGTAATAAGATATTACAGGGGTTATAAGACACTCAGGAGCTGGGGTACTGTAATAAGATATTACAGGGGTAATAAGACATTCAGCAGCTGGTTAATTGTATCAAGATTGTACAATGGAAGTACATTGCTGAGGAGCAGGATATTGTTGGGGTACTGGCACGCCAGCATATCCTAGCAGAGCAGTCGGTAATAACATATGAGCACTAGCGTAGGCTCTGTTTGCACTGCTGATAAGTGTGAAAAAAAGTGGCTACCCTTAAAAGACAGTTAGGAATTCAGTGATTACAGTATTGGGTGTACAAATTTGCAATTTGGGCCGTTATCTGTTATCTTATATATTTGTTTAAATCACAGCAATGACTTTGGATATTACACTTCTATAAAAATATTTTTTTATGTACTTTTTTTTGTTGTCAGATTGTCATTGTCTGATTTGATTATTTTTATAAATACTTTTTTGGATGTTGTCTAAAAATTGAAATTTTGAAAAAAGCTTGGCCTTCAAGAAGTTTGTTATAATGAATAATATTCTTACTCTAAGGACCAAACATTTTTTTTAGCCAGTGCCTCATTATTCTAATGTTTTTTTTTTGTTTTGTTTTTTAACTAAATAATAATTTGCACTGCCTGTCCATTGTCTTGCTATTGTAATAGGGTAAAGTAAGTGTTTTCTCTTTTTTGTTTCCCTCTATTGTTTCCTCCACTAGCCATCATTTTCATAAACTGGTTTTGTTAAAGAAGTGTTTAGGAACATTCATGAATGCATATGTTAATATATTAAAACATGAAATATGTAAATTAAGTCAAAGTCATCAGGAAAAATATTTTTACACTCATGGCTGGCTTTAGTAAAGACTAACAATTTGTCCCAGGAATCCTCATTATGTTTTTGAATTAGTGAATATGAAAGGGGGTAAGTGACTTAGAGTGCACTGATCCAATTGTACGTGTTTGTGACTTTCTGTGAAAATCACAGTGAACGAGACAGACCTATTAATACTGCTTTCCTTGCTGTAACAATATTACATGGAAAGTATACGTACCGGTAACACAATCTCTAGTGCTTGCTGCAGTCCAGAAACAAAAGGTTTTGGAGTTTGAAAAATGTAAACTGTTTATAAAACTTTTCTAAGGAATGTACATTTCTAAATGTCCTATCAATATAAGTCCACACATCATTTCCTATACAGGAAACTTCACCATGTCACCTCGAGTACAGTGCAGTCACTGGACTTCAACTTTTTTCAAACCGCCACCATCATCAATTTGGACAACCACTTGCCGAACTTTCAGGCCTGAAAGCGAAGGCTGCTTTTCATCACTAAATGAAAAATTTCTGTTGCTGAATTTTTGCTGCAGTTTCTATATATTGGTATTAATGAAACCCCATGTACAATGTGTGAAGTTAGATTGAATCTCCACTAACCTTCAGGAGAAGCCTACAGACTTTGGCAATTGTTCTTGCAGGCTTTTACTTCCTTTGTCCTGTAGATAGTGACAAATGATATGTGAATGCCTGTGCCGAAAGCAAGAGGTTCACCTGTGTTTATATTTAGTTCCAGTGTTTTATGGGAAAGCAGTGTGCCCCCCTGTCTACCGCTGGGTGGACATCACCTTCAAAGATAACATTTTGGACATCCCTTAAGAGTAACATGAACAGGGGGTGAGAATTCTCATGGTTGCAAGGAAATGTGCCATTTGGGGTTACAATTCAAAATGTTAAGGTAGCTTTCAAACTTCTATTATAATATAATAGAAAATTGTTATCATTAGTCCTTCATACTCAACTGGGTAATCTTTTTAGTGTTATTGTAAACCCTGGGGGTGAGGGAGGGGATGAACTTGGGTGAAAAGTAGGAGGAAAATAAGGTAGGATGGGGCTGGTAAGGTGGTTGGGTTTAGGCGCGTAGGAAGGAGTTTGTGGCTGGGTTTAGGTGAGTAGAAAGGAATATGTGGTTTGGTTTAGGTGAGTAGGAAGGAATATGTGGTTTGGTTTAGGTGATTAGGAAGGAATATGTGGTTGGGTTTAGGCGAGTAGGAAGAAAAATGTGGTTGCGTTTAGGTGAGTAGGAATGCAGGATAGGGGGCAGCCGGGGGCGAGTAAAGTGTGAAGCTGAGATAAAGACAGGAGAAGGTGCAGATTTTTAATAGCATTAGATGACGAAATATATAATATTTTAATTTATTTTCCAAAAACTGAAATTTCCCTCATGATGATGGATGTTTTCCCATAGTCACCCCAAGCTCTAGAGTACGCACAAAGAACATTCAGACAATTGTCAACATACATCCCCACACACTGTTCTAGTCTAACAGTCAGGAAGCAACTCAATTTCCACTAATTATTGTGCACTGTTCCAAACATTACTATATTTATATATGTTTTGTCAATTAAAAATGCATTGTGTATGATTGTTTAAAATGAAACTTCTTAGAAGGCCTTGTTGACTCTGCTCTACAGCAAATTTATTGAATGGGAACATGTGTGAGTGGCTGTTCAGGTGCCTCATTTTTATTTTCACTTTTACCCTTGGATAAACTCCCTCTGCGTTTTCTAGTATTATACAGTTTTCTCCTTCCTTAGCTTCTCTGGCTCAAGGCTCTTGCTAGCTCCTTTATCTTTTCTGTCTTCTTCTCGGTCTGTTCCTGCCTTGTTCAGTCTCTTTTCCTCTCGCTATATCCTGTTTATCTTCCTGTATTGTCTGGCACCAGCTTGACACTATAACCTACACACACAGGCACACATACTCACAATAACTTTGCATGGGCATACCATAGCATGTCATCTCTAATAATTACAAGGAATGTGTATCACAGGGGTTTTCCACTGTCAACCCAGACATTGCAATACCCTTTTGTTGTCAATGCTATTAGGACCAATAGGGGTTGTGCCTGTCATACCGAGGCCAATCAGCTCTTTTGAGAAAACACACCAAGGCTTGTACTACTTGTCTTTTACCGGAGCAATGCAGCATGGCCCTAGAAACCCAACACTTTCAAGTAAGCCTTGCAGGGAAAAAGTTGAACCAAGTTTTCAGTAGGCCATCATCCCCAGCAGCACATACTCAACTTTGCTTTACTCCTCAGCCACAGAGGAAATACCCAAACTTTCAGAAATGGAGTAGCATGTGATTCGTCCATGTGACAGCACTGGGCCAATCAACACCTTCACATGATGAGTCTGATGGCTTCAGACACAGATGTTTCCTTTCGCTCCTGGTGCCTGAATGCAGTTGCACAAAGGGAACAAAAGTATGTGCTACTGCAAAGTAGGGAGATAAAATAAACCTGTTGCTTTTCTCTGCATGGGCAAAGCACGGGCTCATTTTAAGAAGCAGTAACTATGGAACTCCTTTGCCACTTTTGCTCAAAACCACAGAGGATTGGCACCTTCTACCCCAACCCTTGCCAGTTCACAGCTAGTGGGGATTTCAATTGCTTTGACTGAAGTTGTAGGGCAAAATAAAGTGGACCTGTCATCAAATGCTAACATAAAGATATCCATTGTTCACTAGTTTTATAGTAGTCCTATAATGAAATGTTAGATATGGATAATTGAAGAATAACACAAGATCTGCAGTATTTCCTTTCCTGGGAAAAATGCTCTTCTGTGTTCCCTTCAATGCTGACCACATGTCTAAAAGACTAGGCTTTTGATCATGTGATCACTGTTAAAGGAGAAGATTGGTCGGTTAGATATCTAATCTTCCCCTTTAGCAGAGAACACATGACCAAAAGCTTGACCCCAGCACAGGAGGAAGCCTACAGCAGCATTTTCTCCAGGAAATGTACATTTTCAGTCCCTGGATTAGCCAAAAATGTACCCAGAATTGTATGGTCAGACTTGAGTATAGGTGCACTATTCAACACATTTATTTCTCTGTGTACCAGCCAAGAGTCAACTTTCCTCAGAACTGAAGAGTTAGCTTTACATTTGTGCTGCTAAGATGGGTCACTGACTTCTTTCTGGATCACTAATGGTGAGATAGCCACGCCACATATCCAAAATTCCCAGTTTCACTGAACTGGGGCAGTCTTTGAAATCAAAGTGATGTAACATGTTCATGATGGATTCTGCATAATGTAAAATACAAAGGTGGTTGGGGAATCCAGCTGTGAGACAGTGGCTTCCTTGTAATGGCCCTATGGAAAAAAGGGAAAGAACAAACTGTAGTGTGGAAATCCCACCATTTAGCTCTAAAAGGGAAAGTCAGATGACCAGTTCACACCCAAAATTGATATATCAGTGAGTGGAGTTAAGGAGGAGGGAACAAGCCAAGCTTTTACTACCATCTGTTTCATGGCTGTCAGTATGTACAGATGATATAGAAAGCTTGGCTATCCAACACCCCATTTGTACCTGGTGGTAAATTAGACATGCAGAGCGTGTTGGTCAATGAAAAACTTGTGGCCAAATTGCAGGAAAATGTGATGAAATTCACAGAGTTACGTGACTCCTGAGTCTCCCACTTTTTCCCAAGGGACTTTGACTGCGCCATATATCACTTTTCTTTCAAATATTGGCCATAGTAGAAGGAGGTATGTGAACTGGCAAGACCCTGAATAAGAATAATAGTTTAGATCAGGGGTCTCCAAACTTTATAAACAAAGGGCCAGATTATTGCCCTTCAGACTTTAGGGGAGCCAGACTGTGGCTATTAAACAATGCCTCAGGCTTGGTGGTCAGTGGGAGAAATAAAATGCCTGTGGTCGGTAGAAGGAGAAACAGGGCCCCATAAATGTTATTAGTGGGAGAAATAGTGTCCCATCATTGGTTTCAATGGGAGGAATAGAGCCCCATTGTTGGTGTCAGTGGGATAAGTAGCACCCCAAAATTGGTGTCAGTGGGAAAAAAGGTGCCTCGTAGCAGTGGGAATAGTGACCCAATGGCCAGAAAAGGCCCATGGTTTGGAGACCACTGGCTTAGACAGAAAAGTCATTTCATTTGCCACAATGCAGCCCAGCCAAGAAGGGGTATGGTCAACCCAGGTACGCAAAAGTTGTCTAAGTTTAGAAAGGAGTGGGGGACAGTTGACCTTAAAAAGTGTGGAATAGGATTTAATCAAGTTCATACCTAAGTACGGAGGCTTGGTGTCTACCCAGTGATAAGGGAATGATTGCTAGAGAGAGCTGCATAAGGAAGCAGGGAGGGAAGTATTAAGGACTTTGGATTTGTTAGGGCAACAAGACAAGGGGGTTACTGATTGTCAGGATGATATCATCCACAAAGAAATTCAATTTACTGGATAATGGTGTTATTCGACCTTTAATTCTGTGATATCTGACGAGTTCCTAATGAGTTGAGCTAAGGATTCCATAGCGAGCATGAATAAAAGGGTTGATAGTGGACACCATGTCCATTGCCCCACAGTATAGGGGACTCTCCTTCCTCTCTTTACAATCTATTCTTCCTCAAACACTCATCTTCTTTCTCTAAATGCAGCCTCTACTTTCTCTGCTCCTGTTCCTCCTTATACTGCCTCCACCTTCCTTACACTTCTTCCTCTCCATACAGCGTCTACTCGCCTTCTTCTTTGTACGGCCTGCACTTTTTTTTGTTTTCTTCTTCTGCTATGCATAGTTACCCCATCTACCTTCTCTTTTACATTGTGATGGCATTTTGTCTGTCGCTTACCCCTGCAGACCGTATGTACTTTACGTTTCTCCGTTCAATGAATCTGGGCAGCAGCTCACCTTATTGCAAAAGTGTCTTTCCTAATCTTTGTTGCATGTCCTCTTTCTTTGCAGAGCCTCCAAAGGTTTCCTTTTTCCGTCTCTCTCTCCCTCTCATTACCTCACAGTTCTGTCTATTTCAGTGTATTCAGTGTAAGTCTGTCTTTTGAAGCTCTCTTTCCAAAATCTTTTCTATGTATGAAAACAGGGACAAACAATAAACCAACCACCGCACACTACAGGGTTTAGGGTTACTAACACAACAGCTTTTCTGCAGATTTTTTGGGACTGTGGATGAGGACAAGCTGTTTAGCTGCTAAAAAAAGTAGACGTTTTGTCTAAATTCGAAAAATAAAAGCGCAAACTGGGGAGAAAGAGGTGCAATCTGTGGGTACCTGATATCTTGAAAATAAAAAAAGGAAATTGGAGTCCTTTTAAATGCATCCAGACCACTGCTGGATTGGCAGGGAGATGGACTGACACAGCTGAGATCTGTTGCGGTTCAGCCACTGCCAAAAGTGCACTGCGGTTTTTCGCAGCCAATCAGGATGTGCGGCTTGAGTTTTTTTGGACGCCCTTATTTTTGGGGGGCCCCGGTCCTGCGAGATTGGGGGTGGTTGTTTAGGAACGGGCGCAACCTCTGTTCTTTATGAAATAAACCATATTAATGTTTTTCCTTCTTTTTTTTTCTTTTTTTGGATGAAGGTTGGATAGGAAGAGGGGGGAGTAGGCTGCTTGGAAGTATGGTGTAAGGGAGGGGTACCAGGATTATTTTGGGGGAAGGATGCTGGGGGGGGGGGGAGCCTCTCTGAGCAGCGCCAAGTTGGCTGAATGAGACCCTGTCTGGCTTCCTTTCCTCTTCTGTTCCTTTCTCACCATCACACCATTCAATACTGCTCCTTTATCTTTCCCTTTGTGATGGCTTTCTTTCTTTCCTTCTGTCTGTTTGCTCTCTCAGTCTCTCCCACACCCCTTTTCCCGTTCTCTCTTTTATCCATCTGTCCTTTTCTTCCTTTCCTTTCTTCCTTATGGAATAGATATAGCTTTTATTTTATCCACAGTTCCTATTTTTCTCAAAAATAATTATTATCCTAATTTAGTGTCCTTGCAGAGTCCGATCTCTAATATATCTCCTCGCTCACTTGCAATATCCATCTCTTCTAAGTTTTCATCTGACCACTGCATTATCATAGAAACTAACATTGTGTACCATTATTAAACAAACGCCATACTTTTTCCCAGATTTACTTTGTGTCACCTTGAAACCTTTTGTAATCAATCATTTTTTATTTTTTTGCCCTAATCAAAACAGATAATTGCTATGAATATTTTTTTTAAGTAGAGTATTGGTATTATGGTTTAAAAAAAAAAAATAAGCAGATGAATAAAAAAGTGAGCATCATACAATTCAACCAAGGACCGAAACAGAATGTCGGACTTAAGCTGTGTCCAGATGGAAGAGGTTAAGAACCCCACCTAGGCCCTTGATAAAAAATTTATTTTGGCTTGCTGCTGTCTATTTTATGTATATTCCATTTAGAAACAGAACTTTCTTCTTTTTTTTTTTTTTTTGTAAAGTACAAAATTTCTTATATATAAAAAAAAATCTTCAGATTAAGTTAATTTAAAACAGAAGTGTGAGTCTCTTAGGAGACCGGTAAAACAGGATGTGAATTGGCCTTATGGAATTATCTAAACCCACCAATAATAATATAGGTCACTTTTACTTGCAATGACTTACTTTAAAAAAATCTTTTTCTGTTTATGTTTCAATGCAACACCCTGGTTTTGAGCAGAGCAGTTTGTAGTTTTAAAGCCATATAAATATATGTAAATTACTAACATGAAAATGAAAAAGTAGGGCAGTGATTGTAAACGTGCCTAAAGTTTTCAAGCATTACTGCCCTGCCCAGTGAAGCTTACAGTCTAATTTTTGGCACCCGGGGAGATAAATGGTCGTGCCCAAGTTTTGCACATTGGTATAGATTAAAATGAATGGGAATTGGCATATCGTTTGCTTTGATGAGCTAGAATGATTTATGACCTACGTAGAGTTACTTATCAATGATTACAAAAAAGTTGATTTTTTTCCCAAAAATAATGAGACTATTTATTTGCATCATCCCAAGGCACTTAGAATTTATTTGTAATGACGCTGTGTCGAATCAGACCTGGCACACTCAAATGGACAAATGGACTGACCTTGTTATATATATATATATATATATATATATATATATATATATATATATATATATATATATATATATATATATATATATATATATATATACACAGCGTATGTAAAGTTTTCCTATTTTTATACACTAGCAACTAAGCTATATATATATATATATATATATATATATATATATATGTATATATATATATTTGTATATATATATATATATATATATATATATATATAAAGCCTAGGTAAAGTTTTTCTATTTTAATACACTAGCAACTAAGCAATAACCAGTTTGAGCAAAGGTATTTTGGCTGTTGTTTTTATTTCTAAACCCCGAATTCTAAATGTACGCAGTGAGTAACATTTACTAAGCCAACGTTAAAATCTGTAAATAATTCCACAGTTCATATACAAAAAAGTTTCGGATTACTTTTAGGTGTGTGTGGGTTTTCCTCTCAATATATTACTTCAAAGTATACATCTGTTATTACAATTTGCTACATATTTCGCGCTACTTTTTAAATCCTGTATAAAAAGCTCTGGGGTTCTATAAAAAAAAATATATATCAAATTTCAGAAAACAATTTAAATATTTTTGTGTAATTAGTGTTTTGAAAAAAAAAAAAGCAAATTTAGACACACATACAGCAAATATAATGTTAAAAAAAAATAGTAATCTACAAAGCTCTTTTCACAAAGGAAAAGGATCTCAGGATTTTTAATATATTAGAATTAAGATTACAAAAGAAAGTATGGGCAGTTTTTACACAAATGCAGGTTTTTCTATTGAGATTACCCAAATACAGTATCAGAGGGAAAAAAATAATAAATAAAAAATAAATTAATTTATATATATATATATATATATATATATATATATATATATATATATATCCACCCATATCCCCAGGGCACTTGTGGAATGTGAGTGCGATGTTATGTTATGGCTTTTTTCCTGGTTTTGTGTGCATTTTTTGCTTTCTAAAGGACGTTTTTAAAGCTCTTCCCGAAGCTGCAGTCCTAAACCTACATTATAGTTATATAACTAGCAGACAGAGGGAGAACAGTGTCAGCCCTGGATCTCCTAGCCTCTTTTGTTAGGTGGTGAACATCCTTAAACAGAGGGAAACAGAATATTCAAAGCAAAAAGCTAGAGGAGGATGAGAACGTTGGCAATGAGGGAATTTTCACCTACACATGCCCATTCAAAAAAGCACAGTATAGAGGCATCCTAAACTACAACACATATTTTTCCATTCTCCCATATACTACTGTTCTATAAATGATGTAAAGGTTTTTGTTTTGTTTTTTCTTTTTTGAACTGTGGGCTTTGCACGGAACCTAATCAAAAGGGTTTCTGGTGTGTAACCCGAAAACCAAGTTGGCATGACATCACTTCTTGGCATGACTTGGGCTGAGATGTCTTTTGGCCACAGCCATCATCATGCTGAAAGGACTCAATCAGGGTCCAAAAGAATGCTTATTAAGCCAGTGGGTATTTTAGAAGTGTAGGGCCTTAAGTACAAAGTTATGTCAAAGAGGAGCCATTTGTGTTGCATGCAGCAACTTAATGTTCCTTAGAGGGCTCTGACAACATGAAAGGGACAAGCTAATTGATTGCTGTTCTTTCAAACACAAGGCTTATCTGAATGTGCTAATGTTATTTTACTCTCTTAAGTAGGGCTGACATATTTCACAGCACAATACAGAAAATGTTGATCCATTCTCGTCAGTTCCTGCCCTGGAAGGAGCTTTCAGCCCAACGTCTCTACCACAGTCACACACACACACAACAAGGTTAATTTGGGTAGAAGATGATATTCCTACCGTATGGTTTGGGATTGTGGGCAGAAATGCACACAAGCACAGGAAAAACATACAAACTACATGCAGATGATGTCTGGTGGCAATTAAATTCAGGGTCTCAGGGCAAATGTACTAACCACTTATCCACATCACGGGAGCCTAACTCCAGCCAAAATTTTTACAATTTCTTTTGGTAAGTTGGGTAGGGTTTTATTGCCATCAATCCCCCTAATCTGGGAGGTTTCCCCCCCAAAAATTTCCAATTGGGATACAGACAAAAACATATTTTAGCAGTGTGGAAGGGTTAGAACGTCTGACAATGTTTTTATTCCTGTCTGTGCCTTCCAGTTCAAACGACAACTGCTACTCCCATTGAAAAATGTGTGAGGTCACAAGCAAAACATTTTTAAACTAGTCTTTAAATTCTTGAATGCACGTTACATTGGAGACTGAGAAATACAATGCACTTCTGATAGCTTCGTGTAGTAAGGTGAAGATATCTCTTCCTCTTGCCTTCATCCTGTGACCAGCAGCATCATTCTGGCTGATTATACACGCAACTAAGCATTGAGACCAGTGAAGACATCTCTTTTGACAACTGCACAGTGTGTGACAGCATGAAAATCCTTTGTTACTAACATTGTTTTTTTTTATAAGAGAAAAGAATGGCTCTCGACAGTCAATGACAACTAGGTTTTGTAGTTGCTAGCTGCACACTTCCATGTTTTTTTGTCTTTTTTTTCTTGCATATTTTTTCAGGAATCCAAAGAGTTTTGCTTTAGCAATACATTTGTTTTTTCTTTCAGATCCAACAGTTTTATCAGAAATTAATCTTCAATGAAGTGATTTGTTCCAGTTATCCGACGATAATTGAACTCATTAAAACAAAAAAATCAACAGAAATGATGTCATGGGTGTTGCACATAATGGGTTGAAATGAATCGTTTAACACCACGAATGGTGCAATTCGTGCAAAACTAAAACTAAAATTTTCCAACTAAAAATTTGATCTGGCAGAAAGTGTGGCGTTACGATATATTTAGGCAAATTATTGGCACCTCATGTTCCATTATTGATCCATCATCAGAAGTTCATGCAAGGCCATGTAAACATTGCCAATGTTTTCCGGAGTTGACCTTGGTGGTCAGTATCCACCAGGCCTCTTGTATGCCCTGATCTGTCCAGGTCAATACACTTTTCAAACACCAGGCAAAGGGAGGATTTCCTCTACTGAAAGATTTCATTTGGCTGAATCTGCATGTTAATAAATTGGAGATATTTTGCCCAATGGTCCAAGTTAAATTGTAACAAGCTTTTTAGCTACCCCTTGAACTATGCTTCCAAGTCCCTGGGAGGGACTGAAGCCTTTGAACCAGGGCTTTTTTTCTTAGAGAATAGGTGCAGGTACTCCCACCTTTTGAGTCACCCCTTTTCCCCACCCCCTACTCACCTCCGAGCACCATCCCTTAGTTTCACCCCTACCCACCTCCCAGTGTCACCCTTTTTGGAAAATACAGAACCAAGTATCATTATATGGTGCTACTTAATTTGTATGGAATTTGTTAATGATAACAAGGAAAGCAGTAAAATAGTAGATTCCCTGCAGCCAGCCGCAATAGACCCCCAAAAACAATAGATCCTCCCAGGAAACAATAGATCTCTTTCAGCAACAATAGACACCCCAAAAACAATACCTCTCCCTAGCAACAATAGACTCGCCACAGCAACAATAGATCTCCCAGCAGCCAGCATTAATAGACTTCTCCCTCAATAGTATATCCCTCTCCGCAACAATAGTCCCCCTGCAACAACAGATCCCCTCTAGAGAAAATAGATTCTCCAGCAACCAACAACAATAGACCCTCTAGCACACCCCAGCACACCTTACCATTGCATACATTTAGTGCCAGAGGTGCCGGAACTGCGCTCCCCCCACATTCCCGCTGAAAAGAAGTCCTGCTTTTAACAAATTATTCTGTTATGCTCAACACTCTCGTGTTTCAAGTAGATGAGGCTTCAGTGGGTTCACTGGAGGGGGCAGGGGACACATTGAACTTATATTTGCTTGCTCAGATTTCATCTCATTCAAATGATGAGGCTGTTGGGGTAACAGGGGTATACCTAGAAAAGTAGTGGCGTAGTGGTTTGCACTTCTGCCTGGTAGCACTGTGGTCATTGATTTGAATCCCAACCATGATACTATCTGCCTAGAATTTTCATGTTCTCCTTGTGCTTGTTTGGGTTTCCTCTGGATACTCCGATTTCTTTCCACACTCCAAAGACAAGCTCATATGTTAATTGGGTCCTGCTTAAATTGGCCCTAGTATGTATGAATGTGAGTTATTTAGTTTAGTTATTTAGTAGAGACTGTAGTGCAGTAACAGTGTGTGTTGTTGAGTGGTAACAGCGGGTACTGTGGAGCAGGGGTACTGCGGAGTCGGGCAGGGTGGACTACAGAGTGATGACAGCAAGGATTGCAGAACAGTGACCACTGGTCTGGGACTGCATATTGATGACTGTAGGTATTGTGTAGTGTCTGGTGCGGGCTAGAAGTAGGGATAGGTGGCACAGCCTACCTGTATGTACACCAGGTACTTATTAGACAAGGGGGCAGTAAAAAAAAAAAAATGTAAGGCTTTAGAGCCTGCTCTTATCCAAACAAGGAGGATAAGGAAAGCAGAGAACCATACAATCTGTCTGTGCGGTGCTGGCTCTGGGTTTTGATTTTTTTTCTGCAACGGCCCTGGGGTCAGGAATATGGACTGTGTATGAAAATTAAGTTTGTATCTCAGCCACTGGCACTCCCTACTCTGTTACCAGTCCATCAGCTGCTTTCTTTTTCTGCTGGTCCATTAGCTGTGGGCTCCATTAGCCTTTCCACCAGTTCATAAGCAGCCGTCCACAGGAAAAGCCGAGACTGCAGCCACTTTGCAGGCACTGGGCGAACGCTATCGAAAACAGAGCCTACACCGGAAACCCAGTACATGTGGCTGAATTTTTCAGCATCAGCTATGTTCCCAGCTAGTCTCCATAACAATGCAATGTTTTGAAACCATGCAGTGTCCCTTCATCAAGGCATGTTATACATCGTTGCTATTCGGTCTTTAAAGAAGTTATTATAGTCTTTTATGGCGTATGTATTAGGATCTCTAAATATAGCCTATTAATAATTCTGTTTCTGTTCCTGAAGCTGGAAAGGACCACAAATGGGCTGATCTCCTGGAGCAGACGCCCAAAATTAAATGGTGTCTCTGCTAACTCCCCTAACATTGGCGAGGATGTATTTAGAAAGACAAGTGGCAACATACAGTGCCTAATTGTTTGATTTCTTACGCTTGTATGGGTAGACCATAAACAGTGCTGAAAATGTTTCAGTAGTTGTGAAAGCACATTGGGGTGACATTATGGGACCAATTTGGAAGTAAATAGTGCTCAGTAAAGTTATATGTGATGTTTTCGCTGCTATAGGCCAGCTTGTTTTTTTGAGCTAGCCAATGCATTTTTTCCATTTTTCATAATTATCAATAAGACTTACATTAAAAAAATGATAAAAACTATTAAAAATATAATATAAAATAATAATAATAATATATTATTCACATTTTCATGAAACTAGGGACATGCAAAATTTTAAGAACCCAGCCTTGATTTTGTACACCCCATGTACAAATATCTATTAAATATATATTTTTTTTATAAAAGCAAAAAATGTATTTTTACTTTATTAGAATATTCAAACTTCCGAATCCTAGGAAATTAAAAACATGAAACTCTTAAGTAGATACATAACTCTAGATTTAACATTATGCTTGCTTGGGAAACAAACAAAATATGCAATAAATATATTAAAACCTTTTACTACTTCACCTGTTTCTGGTTATACTTCATTATTAGACTTCTGCCAAGCAATTATTATATTCTGAATGTGTTTTCTTAAATCTCCTAGGTGTGTGGGGACTAATGTAAAAAGTATAATAGGGTTTTTTAATGTGTATCTGTGTGTGTTTGTTAGATGTCTATGTTTTTTCTATGTTTTATTTTGTTATCATTATTTTTAAAATCATTTAAAAAGAAAAATCATTTTTTTTTTCTTTTTTACTTAATTATTATTACATGGGAGCATTTGTGCATCCAAGGACACATGAAGTGATTGGATCTCTGATTGTCTTTCCCTTGTGCGGTGAACCTGACCCACCTACAATGCTTCTTCTGTATGAGTGGACAAGAAAAAGACCCTTAAGCTGACCATGCACTATTCAATCTACAGCCGGCCATAGACGGAGAGATTATCTTTCCTGCAACCATAGTCAGTGTTGATGGGGGAATCCCTTAGATGAAGCGATTGTGTTCTCCCGGCAGAGAGGTGGGGGAAACTGTCCCCGCCAGGAGAACACAGTGATTACTGCTAGTGGCTATAATAGCCTAAATCCTAAAGGCTTTGTTTACCCAAGTTGATGGAATAATCAACTTGGGTACATTCAGCCTGCCCATATATGGTTTAAATCTCGACCGGTTCAGCAGATGGTTTTATGGCTGGCCTAATTATGCAACTTTCTTTAGAGCTACCAGCAGCTATGCAATGCAAGGGCATATCTGGTTTGATACTATTTGAAGGGATTGTTTAGGTTTGTTCTCATGTTACACAGTTTTGGTAGTAATGTAGTAATGTAGTAGGCAAGACTACTCCAGTGATCTCCACCAGCTTCCAGGTCCCATGCTAAGCAGCTGCCTTACTGCACTGGGAACAGAGAGAGACATTTGGTATGGGCGCCATTCAGACTCTGAAAGTCTTCAGGACTAAGCATTCTGGGTTGCTTTAGTGCAGGTAGAGATGGTTGTACAAGAATTGGACACATTTCCCCGGTTGTGCCTGCTGAATTCATAGTCATGCATCAGTCTTAATATAGTCAGTCTTGATATAGTAAAATAGGAATCAATTATAGTGGACCTATACTATAGTTACCACTCACAACTCCCCCCCCCCCCCCCACACACATCCTGCCCACTCAGTGGTAATAAAGCCCTTTAACTATATGTTATCCATGGCATCCAATCATGTCAATGCAAGTGGAAGATCAGAGTTGAGATGGAGCTACTCTTTGGGCACCAATTCACCAGTCACAGAATGGCTATGAGTCCATTTACCTTCACCTACAGTATCACTCCCTCACTAACGTAACTAAAGAGAGATGCCTGCACTGGGTAGAGTGACAGCTGCTCAGGTTTTCTGTTGCTAGAGAGGTGTCTCTGGTGGAAGAATTACCAGCATGACATGGGTCATACGCTGATGTCAGGAAAGCGTATAGGCACATTTGAGAACTGTTAGTCCTTGCTCCTGCCGCCAGTGGTCAAAAGTATATACAGTTACCCAAAGTATACAGCATGCTTTATGCCCACCTGTGACATCTAATGAAAAAGTGTCAGGCCAACTTACCACCAACAGTATTTATTGGCACCATAAAATAGAAGAAATAATGGTTTGCTTTGACCAATCATTTTTACAGTCCAAAACTGGTTGGAACTACCAAGCTTATGACCAGCAGAAGACATTATGGAAAGAGGTAATATGGACCAAATGGACATTAGTGTTCCATTCTACCAAACAACAGCAGTTAGTACACACTTGAGAGTCAAATGACATCTTCTTATAGCTATCTGAGACTCTAATAGGAAGAACTCTGCGCTGAGTTCCCGGGTCTGCACACCTGTTGCGGCCATTACGAAGGGCAAGGTGTGCTTACTTTGGAAAAAGAAATCACCTCTAACGTTGGGTGTCCTATGTGTGTGGATGTTGTTATGATGTAAAACTATTCGTTTTCGTTTTTTATATTTTAGATCGACATGCCTCAAGATTGAGCAGAATTTCATATTTATGCATTCTCTTTGTACTACATTTTGTACCAAATAAAAATAGTTTGGTAACAAAAAAAAAAAAAAGATTAAGCAGAATTTTAAAGGATACATTGACTGAAAAAAAGGTTGAGAAAAACTGCGCTAGGCAGCAGGCCTTTCTACTCAGAAGAAATGCCTGCGCCTTTTTTTTTGTTGCACAGAAGCGCATTACATAGATGGCCTTAAAGGAAATCATTTCTCTTGTCCTGTGATGACCTCCTGTCATGCAACATTCAAAGTGGGACAAATTGCACAGGTGCGAACAAGGAATTATGCGGCTCCTTCTGCTTGATTCCGAGCATGCATGAACTTTTGTGCGTTGGACTTGTGTACACGCGTTCAGATTTTCTGACAACAAACGTTGGATGTAAGCTTGTTGCCTGAAAGTCCAACCGTGTGTATGCTCCATCGAACATTTGTTGGCTAGCAGGTTCTTAAATTTTTCGCCAAAAAAACGTTGTTGTCAGAATTTCCGATCGCGTGTACAAAAGTCAGACGCACAAAAGTTCACGCATGCTCGGAATCAAGCAGAAGGAGCCACACTGACTATTGAACTTCCTTTTTCTCAGCTTGTCGTACGTCTTGTACGTCACCATGTTCCCATGTTCATAATTGTTGGCCAACATTTGTGTGACCGTGTGTATGCAAGACAAGTTGGAGCCAACAACCTTCGAACAAAAATCCATGGTTTTGTTGCCGAAAAGTCCGATCGCATGTACGGGGCATTATGCCCCGTACACACGATCGGAAATTCCACTAGCAAAAGTCTGATGTGAGCTTTTGGTCGGAAATTCCGACCGCGTGCATGCTCCATCTGACTTTTTGAGAGCAGGTTCTCTATTTTTCTGACGGATCGTCTGTAGCAATTCCGATGCGCAAAATGCCTACGCATGCTTGGAAACAATTTGATGCATCCTCGGAAGCATTGAACTTAATTTTCTTGGCTCATCGTAGTGTTGTACATCACCGTGTTCTTGATGGTCGAAAGTTCAGAGAACTTTTGTGTGACCGTGTGTATGCAAGCCCAGCTTGAGCGGAATTCCGTTGGAAAAACCATCCAAGAGTTTTCTGATGGAAAACGTGGGGCATTAGGCTCCATTCACACTTATAGGACTTCAAAGTTGCGCTGACTTTGGAGTGCAACTTTGGTGCAATTTTGATGCAACATGGATGCAACTTTGGATGGGTGTAACTTGTATACGACTTTGGCAATTGTTGCACACAAGTTGCACTGTATACCATTCAGGTACATCCTTCATGCAATTTCTTAGGCCCCTTTCACACTGAGGCATTTTATCAGGCGCTCAAGGGCTTAAAATAGCGCCTGTAAAGCACCTGAAAAACATCTTCCCTGCAGCCCCAGTGTGAAAGCAGTGAGTTTGCAGGACGTTAGAAAAAGTCTTGCAAGCAGCATCTTTGGAGCGGTTTAGGAGCGGTTTATACACCACTCCTCCACCGCCCCTACCCATTGAAATGAATGGGCACCGCTGCCGAAGCGCCTGCAAAACGCTTTGGCAGCGGCAAAACACTTAAGGCTTTTAACCCCTTTTTAACCCCTTCTAGGGGGTTAAAAGCTCCCCACTCACTCATGAATAGCGATGCCAAAATGCTGCTATAACATCGGTAAAGCGTCGCTAAAACTAGCAGTGTTTTACCGCTTCCGCCCCCCTCCGCCCCAGTGTGAAAGGGCTCGAAGGGTTAACATTGAAGTCTACGGCCCTCAAGTCGGATCAAAGTAGTGCATGAACTACTTTGAAGTTGCTGCAACTTTAAGTGTTTGTCCAAAGTTGCAAGACAAGTCGCACAAGTGTGAATGGAGCCTAAAGAAAGCAAACTGTAAGACAAACAGTTTAACAAACTGTTAAACACCTTTTGCCTTATGCCAAATACACACGACTGGACTTTCTGGCAGATTAGGTCCGACGGTCTTCCCAACGGACTTTCGACGGAGTTCCGATGGACCTTCCAAGCGAACGGACTTGCCCACCCATGAACGGACTAAGTCCATTTGAATGTCTGTTCGTTTTGAACGTGATAATGTAGGACGGGACTAAAAAAGGACGTTCAATAGCCAGTAGCCAATAGCTTCCCTTGCGTCATATTTGGTCCGTCGGACCAACATACAGACAAACGTTTTTCCCGATAGGAATTGAGTAAGTCGGACAGATTTTAAAAATGTTCTATTTCTAGGTCCGTCTGATTTTTTATGTGAGAAACGATCGAATTAGCCCACACACGATCGGATTGTCCGACGGATTGATTCCATCGGACCTAGTCTGCCGGAAAATCCGGTCGTGTGTATGCGGCATTAGTGAAAAATCATTGTTTTAGTTGATTTAAAGCTTTAAAATGATTATAAGTAATAGTTATAGAAAGACATGAGGGCAATTAAAGGGTAAGTTCACCTTTTTTCATGAAAAATTATAAGGTTATCTAACTCCAAATACCCTGGCCACCCCTTTGGTTCCTACTGGTCATAGTGGTTATGATGTCTTGTGCTGTTGATATAGTGGTCTGTAGACCACAATACACAACCTCGGAGTGAGTATCCATCATAATGCTTGCAATAAAAATCAATGAGAAGCTGACCAAGTGCATCTGATCTTCTTCTGGTAAGTTGTCCCAGCCAAAAAAGACGTGGTTGCACTAACCAATAAGCGTTTGCCATTGCGAGCATTATGATGGATACTTACTTCCGAGGCTTTGTATTGAGGTGGGAAGTGTAGTGCCATGTATACACGGTCGGTCTTTCCAGCAGAAAAAGTCTGACGGAATCTTTTCATCAGATATTCCGATCGTGTGTGGGCCTCATCTGACTTTTTTTTTTTCGAAAATTCTGACGGACCTAGAAATAGAATATGTTTTAAATCTTTCCGACGGAATCAATTCCTATCGGGAAAACCGTTCATCCGTATGCTATTCCGACGGACCAAAAACGACGCATGGACAGTTTTTGGCTACTGAACTTCCTTTTTCTAGTCCCATTGTACGTGTTGTACGTCACCACGTTCTAGACGATCGGACTTTGGTGTGATCGTGCGTAGGCAAGACAATTTCAGCGGAACTCCATCAGAACTCCGTTGGAAAAACCGTCAGAGTTTATTCTGGCGGAAAAACCGGTCGTGTGTACGCGGCATAAGGGCTTCTACACCAGGGGTACAAGGCATTGTGGCCACTATGTGCAGCGTGGTCTGGAGGGGTGGCTGGGATATTTGGAGTTAGTTTACCTTTTCGATTTTTCGTGAAAAGATGACCTTACCCTTTAAGCTTACAGTTCTTGTTCACCAAAGCCACCAGTTATATTATCCTTCTCATTCTAGTTTATTGCACCTGAAAAAAGTTGATAGGTATTTACAGACATCCAGATTTGTTCTCCCTTCTGGCTCCGTCATTCATAAGGCATTATAGTAAAATAGGGCGTTATGGAGCGACGTTCTATAGAATAATATATATCGGCTGTAATCCCCCGCATGCAAGCAGGTATAAAGCCTAGTAAATTTACAGCTGGACGCAGAAAAGACGCTTCTGTCTAGGGCAGTAAATCTCATAGACTAGACACAGGAAATAGCTCCTAACACCTTCTCGTGTGAATGTATGTGAACAGTGGCCAAATTAGGGCATATAAGGTAATCGCCCCCAAACTTCAACCCCCGAGGGGCCCCCCGAGCTACGGCCTTACGTGCCTGCGCTCGCCAGCAGCTGTGGAGTTAACTGGTCTCCGTTCTGTAACTTCTCCCCCTCGTTTCCTTGGCTTCGGGCCCACGGCCAGTGCAAGTCTTGATTTAAACCCCACTTTGCAATCACCTCATCAGGCCGCCCCAGGAAATGACAGACCCAGCGCGTTCTGTAACCCTTACGCTCCCTGGGCCCCCCTAGCACCCCCCCCAGTGCAGCCACCAAAAGGGTTAATGGGCATTAAGCTTTTGCATAGCGGGCTCCGAGGAGCGAGTTGTGTAGAAGGTCTGCCAAAGGCTTTTTTGTTCTGGTAAAGGACATTTTTTCCGTCTCTTCGTGGTCACAGTGCTTCCTCTGTCTTTATTCTATAATGTGTCTTTTCTGTAAAGTTCCTCTATCTCACCTTGTATAATCATTTTCTATGTGCTCGCTTCCCTCTCTTTTCTAGCGTCTCTCTCGCTCGCTCCCCCTATCCCAGGCCCATAGTACTTTGATCAAAACAAACTTGTGTGAGTGATATTGGAGTTATTTCAGGTCGTGCTGGCTCAGGCTCAGGTCTGTTCTGCATTAACTTGCTTTTTTTTTATATATATATTTATATATATTACGAGAGGATCGTGATTAAAGGGGAAGCGTCCGGTTAAAGAACGGCAAGAAAATAACTGTTTTAACGTCACTGAACTCTGAGAAGCTGTCCTCAATTTAACTCCATGACACATAGTTCCTTCTGTCTGTGTCACCCTGTGGTGGGAGGGACAGACTGCATGTCTCATAACTCCTATTTGGTGGTGTCACCCTGTGGTGGGAGGAAAGACTAAATGGCACATGGCAACTCCAGCATGGTGTCACCCTCCGGTGGGAGGGACAGGCGCCATGTCACATAACTACTCCTTAGTGGTGTCACCCTCTGGTGGGAGGGACAGATTTGACTTCACATAGTCCATCAGACACAGCTCCTCCTGGGTGGTGTCACCTATGGTTCGAGGACAGGCTGAATGTCACATAGTTCCTCCAGGGTGGTGCCATCCTGTGGTGTGAGGTACAGACTCCATGTCACACAGCTCCTCCTACATGGTGTCACCTGTGGTGGGAGGACTAATTCCATTTCACATAACTCCACCTTTCTGTGGTACCCTGTAGTGGGGGGGGGGGGGACCATGTCACATATTTCCTCCTGGGTGGTGTCACCCTGTGGTGGGAAAGGGGCAGCCTCCATGTCACATAGCATCTCCTGGATGGTGTCACCTTGTGGCAGGAGGGTCAGACTCCATGCCACATGGCTCTTCTTGGATGGTGTCACCCTGTGGTGGGAGGGACAGATTTGACTTCACATAGTCCATCACACACAGCTCCTCCTAGGTGGTGCCACCTATGGTTGGAGTAAAGACTGAATGTCACATAGTTCCTCCAGGGTGGTGCCACCCTGTGGTGGGAGGTACAGACTCCATGTCACACAGCTCCTTCTACATGGTGTCACCTATGGTGGGAGGACTAATTTCATTTCACCTAACTCCCCCTTTCTGTGTTACCCTGTAGTGGTGGGGGGGGGGGGGCATACCATGTCACTTATTTCCTCCCGGTTGGTGTCACCCTGTGGTTGGAAAGGGGCAGCCTCCATGCCACATGGCTCTTCTTAGATGGTGTCACCCTGTGGTGGGAGGGACAGACTCAATGTCACTTAGTTACTCCTGGGTGGTGTCACTCTGTGGTTGAGGGACAGTCTTCATGTCACATACATCCTGGGTGGTGTCACCCTGTAATGGGAGGGACAAACTCCATGTCACACAACTCCTCCTGTCTGTGTCACCCTGTGGTGGGAGGGACAGACTCCATGTCACTTAGTTACTCCTGGGTGGTGTCACTCTGTGGTTGAGGGACAGTCTTCATGTCACATACATCCTGGGTGGTGTCACCCTGTAATGGGAGGGACAAACTCCATGTCACACAACTCCTCCTGTCTGTGTCACCCTGTGGTGGGAGGGACAGACTCCATATCATATATCTCCTCCTGTCTGTGTCACTCTGTGGTGGGAAGGACAGACCCCATGTCACATAGCTCCTCCTGTCTGTGTCACCCTGTGGTGGGAGGGACGCACTCCTTGTCACATAGCTCATCCTGTCTGTGTCACCCTGTGGTAGGAGGGTCAGACTCCTTGTCACATAGCTCATCCTGTCTCTGTCACCCTGTGGTGGGAGGGACAGACTCTATGTCATATGGCTCCTCCTGTCTGTGTCACCCTGTGGTGGGAGGGACAGACTCCTTGTCACATAGCTCATCCTGTCTGTGTCACCCTGTGGTAGGAGGGTCAGACTCCTTGTCACATAGCTCATCCTGTCTCTGTCACCCTGTGGTGGGAGGGACAGACTCTATGTCATATGGCTCCTCCTGTCTGTGTCACCCTGTGGTGGGAGGGACAGACTCCTTGTCACATAGCTCATCCTGTCTGTGTCACCCTGTGGTGGGAGGGACAGACTCCTTGTCACATAGCTCATCCTGTCTGTGTCACCCTGTGGTGGGAGGGACAGACCCCATGTCACATATCTCCTCCTGCCTGTGTCACTCTGTGGTGGGAGGGACAGACCCCATGTCACATAGCCCATCCTGTCTGTGTCACCCTGTGGTGGGAGGGACAGACTCCTTGTCACATAGCTCATCCTGTCTGTGTCACCCTGTGGTGGGAGGGACAGACCCCATGTCACATATCTCCTCCTGCCTGTGTCACTCTGTGGTGGGAGGGACAGACCCCATGTCACATATCTCCTCCTGCCTGTGTCACTCTGTGGTGGGAGGGACAGACCCCATGTCACATAGCCCATCCTGTCTGTGTCACCCTGTGGTGGGAGGGACAGACTCCTTGTCACATAGCTCATCCTGTCTGTGTCACCCTGTGGTGGGAGGGACAGACTCCATGTCACATAGCTCCTCCTGTCTGTGTCACCCTGTGGTGGGATGGACAGACTCCTTGTCACATAGCTCTCATTGTCTCTGTTACCCTGTGGTTGTCACATTTCTCATCCCCCCTCCCCATGTGTGTCAGTGTGTCACTTTCTCTGGGTCACAGGTCTCTTGGGCCGATTGTCTCAGTGCCGTTGTAATTTCCGCTGACATTACATCCTGTCTATTATGAGTCCTCATTTTACAGCCTAGCAAGTTTAGTTTAACCCAGTAATTGCCAAGCCTTTGGAAATAATTAAGTTTGCTTTAGGACAGCGGGAAGCAGAGCACGTCCTGGGATCTGCCTGCGCCTCACATCTCTAGTTATTTTCTAGTGTTGTGTCACAAATTGCTTCAGCACATGGAAGCCAATAGATTACAGCAAAGATAAAGCGATTGTGTGACTAATGGGTGTCATAGACCTTCAGGGCTAGTTTCACTTGCTTCAAAACAAGGCTTCGGACAAGCTTTGGTAAAGCTCTCTGAACACCAGTCAAAGCCTGTCACTAAATAAAATGGTTAGCTTACAGTCCTGTTTACACCTTGCTTTTGCTTGGTGCTTCAATGAGGCTTCGATGAACCTTTGGTGGAGCTTCGATGAGGCTTCGGTAGGGCTTCAAGCGAGCTTTGCCATACACTTCTATGAAGAATTAGAAGACGCTTTGAAGCACAACTAAAGCGACATGGGGTATAATTTTTAAGCAAAGCAAAAGCAAGGTGTAAACAGGACTATCAGCAAACTATTTTATTAAGTGACAGGAGCTTTGACTGTCGTTCAGAGAGCTTTAACAAAGCCTGTCCGAAGCCTTGTTTTGAAGTAAGTGTAAACTAGCCGTTAATGTGTGTTGAAGCCGAAGCAAATGTAAATGAGCCTTCAGTGACTGTGATTTCTATACAAAAAAAAACTTTATTATTCAGTTATGATTTATTCAGCTGAGTTCAATCACAGATGGATAAGAAAGATGTTATATGCTGCGTATAACGTTATTGAGTGTCTATAAATGGTTTAGAATTATTCTCTACTGTGTAGTGGTACTTATTATCTGTTTTTTGATAATAATAATCACACTATATAATGATAGCGAGTATATATACACCGATAAAAATCGCACCTCACCATATAATGATACAGAGTATATATAGTACCTCACAAAAGTGAGTACACCCCTCACATTTCTGTTAATATTTTATTATTTCTTTTCATGTGACAACAATGAAGAAATGACACTTTGCTACAATGTAAAGTAGTGAGTGTACAGCTTGTATAACAGTGTAAATTTGCTGTCTCTTCAAAGTAACCCAACACACACCCATTAATGTCTAATCCGCTGCCAACAAAAGTGAGTACACCCCTAAGTGAAAATGTCCAAACTGGGTCCAATTGGCCATTTTCCCTCCCAGGTGTCATGTGACTTATTAATGTTACAAGGTCTCAGGTGTGAATGGGAAGCAGGTGTTACATGTGGTGTTATCGCTCTCACTCTCTCACATACTGGTCACTGGAAGTTCAACATGGCACCGCAAAGAACTCTCTGAGGATCTGAAAAAAAGAATTGTTGCTCTACATAAAGATGGCCTAGGCTATAAGAAGATTGCCAAGACCCTGAAACTGAGCTGAAGCACGGTGACTAAGAACATACAGCGGTTTAACAGGACAGGTTCCACTCAGAACAGGCCTCGTCATGGTCAGCCAAAGAAGTTGAGTGCATGTGCTTGGCGTTATATCCAGAGGTTGTCTTTGGGAAATAGACGTATGAGTGCTGCCACCATTGCTGCAGAAGTTGAAGGGGGGTCAGCCTGTCAGTGCTCAGACCATATGCCGCACACTGCATCAAATTGTTCTGCATGGCTTTCGTCTCAGAAGGAAGAATCTTCTAAAGATGATGCACAAGAAAGCCTGCAAACTGTTTTTTGAAGACAAGCAGACTAACGACATGGATTACTGGAACCATGTCCTGTGCTCTGATGAGAGGTGTGCTCCGGTTAGGAGTACAAAGACAAGTTTGTCTTGCCTACAGTCAAGCATGGTGGTGGAGTGCCATGGTCTGGGGCTGCATGGGTGCTGCCGGCACTGGGGAGCTACAGTTCATAGAGGGAACCATGAATGCCAACATGTAGTGTGACATACTGAAGCCGAGCATGATCCCCTCCCTTCGGAGACTGGGCCACAGGGCAGTATTTCAACATGATAACGTCCCCAAACACACCTTCAAGGCAACCACTGCCTTGCTAAAGAAGCTGAGGGTAAAGGTGATAGACTGGCCAAGCATGTCTCCAGACCTAAACTCTATTGAGCATCCCTGGGACATTCTCAAATGGAAGATGGAGGAGCGCAAGGTTTCTAACATCCATCAGCCCCTAGATGTCATCATGCAGGAGTGGAAGAGGACTCCAGTGGCAACCTGTGAAGCTCTGGTGACCTCCATGCCCAGGAGAGTTAAGGCAGTGCTGGAAAATAATGGTGCCCACACAAAATATTGACACTTTGGGCCCAATTTGGACATTTTCACTCAGTGGTGTACTCACTTTTGTTGCCAGCAGTTTAGACATTAATGGCTGTATGTTGAGTTATTTTGAGGGGACAGCAAATTTACACTGTTATACAAGCTGTACACTCACTACTTTACTTTGTAGTAAAGTGTCATTTCTTCAGTGTTGTCACATGAAAAGATAGAATAAAATACAAAAATGTGAGGGGTGTACTCACTTTTGTGAGATACACCGATTATGATACTGAGTATATATACGCCGATAATTTGGAGATAATCTAGCAAGGTCTCATTAAAAAGTAAAGAAGGTTTGAAGAGCCTGCAGAGAGCAGTTGTCAGTAGTAAGTAACATAGAGTGCAGGGATAAGTAGTATGTAGCACAGGATGCAGGGATCGGTAGTATGTCATGTAGATTGCAGTGATCCATAACATCTAACATGGGGTACAGAGATGACTAATACATAAAGCAGAGTGCAGAGGACAGTAATAAGTAATACAGTGTGCAGAGGTCAGTAAGAAGCAACACAGAGTGAACAGGTCAGTAGTATGTAATGCAGAGTGCATTGGTCTGCAGCATGTAACACAGAGTGCAGGGGTCAGTGGTATAATCAGTATATAATGGTTATCAGTATATAATGCAGAGTGCAGAGATCAGTAGTGCACAGCTTTATGATTATCTATGTATGGTTATATATATATATTTCTTCCTCCTCCCTATATACAGTGCAGCACAGGGAAGTGATGGAGATATGTTCACTTGGTTCTGGCATGCTAATACCACTATTCAACCCCTCACATCAATTCATGGACACAACAGGTTAAGCGCGGGAACTAGTATAGAAGAACATCTCACCGCCACTTCTGTGTGCAGCTTTGGAGATGAGGGAGAAAATGCTTTAACTGAGGTGGGCACAGTGGGGACCCGATCTACCTATCACAAGGCCGTGACTGATGGACAGGTCACGAACAGCGAGCTACCAGGGAAGGAGCGTGCGGGAAGGAAAGAGTTACATTTTATAATGATAAACATTATCAAACACCGGCGTAATCTCTGAAGTTGTGCCTGGCACTTCAAATCTCAAAGTCCAGAAGTTTATAGAATTATGTAAGTTTATTTGTAACGCTTGGACATGGCATGGTATTAGTTCACAGTTTTCCAGGCCTGTTGGCAAGGACATTGTAGGCACAGCAAATAGACTGATCTCATGATGTGTGTAATATCACTCACATGTGGCACTTTTCATAAGAGGAAGTTTTTATTTAGGTGTATGTGTGGCGAAAAAAATAACAAAAACTATCTTTGGAGTTCCCTGCCCACTCCACTACTCTTCTGAGGCCGCAATGAGCTGAACTGTGCAAAATGAGCCAACAATTATAACCAAGTAGCGGAAATACCAACAACAAATGGGTAGGGCCTACAGGACACAGATTTTTTATTTATTTTTTTAAAAGGAGAAAGAGAAGTAAAAAAAATGGAAAAGTCCCCCAGGGTTTTTTTTTAGTTTTTTTTTTAGCAGCAATGTAAGAAAAATATACATGGTTTGAAAAAATAGATTCTTTATTTAGAAAATAGGTATAATATTAATGATAGTTAAAATATGAGCTCTGATGGGGGCATGACCATACCAAATACAAAGAATTTGCAAACATAAATATTATACACAACATTGCATAATGTCTGATGTATAACAATGTCTGATGTATAACAATGTTGACGCGTTTCGACCCATACATTTGGGGTCTTCTTCAGAGGATAGGTTTGCTGAAAAGAGATTATATTTTTAGCATATCAGATTTTGAAGGATATACAGAATATACAGAGTTATATATCCAGTGTAGACATCTCACATAGTTACCAATGCATTTGGAAAAGTCCCCTCAGCCAGAACTTACTTAAAGTCTATCAGATAATCCCGCGTGCCTCCATGCCAAAACAGCACCCGGACGGGTGTGCAACACCAGTACCTCTCTCCATGTGTGTCTTCCCCATGCTGGAGAAAGAGAAGTTACTAATTGGGAAGCCATGGTTTAGCAATAAATTAATAATAATGACTGTCTGGTTGTTTTAGAAAAGTCCACATTAGATTTCGGACCAGTACAACTCCACAGGCTCCCTAAGCCGCGGTCCTCATCGCACTCATCGGATATTATGAACTGAGCTAAACAAAGACCCACCCAAAATCAGGGATGATAAGCATTAAAGCAGCTGTGAACTGGAGGTGCCAAAGCTTTAAACCTCAATACAGAGAGTTCTGGAGCACATATATATATATATAAAAAACTAAAAATCAGGAAGTGCAACTTCAGGAAAAAAAAATAGAGACTGATTTCGTAAGGGAGTTGAGAACGTGAGAATATTCACTTCAATTAGCCAATTATGTGCATATAAAATAAATTAAACCCGAACTGCAGGTACACAAGTTTTTATTTTAATATATTTAGTATATTTTGTTATATTTAGTATATTTATATTTTATTATATTTAGTATATTTATATTTTATTATATTTAGTATAATTATATTTTATTATATTTAGTATATTTATCCTCAGTAGCCACAAAGGATATAAATCAATTTTATGTGCACCAAATGCCGTTGCAAACCTTGTTAAAGTAGCAGTGACATCATCATTGTGCTAGACATAGTTAGGGCAGAGCCGTGGGAGGGGCTTGCCAAGCTCCACCCACTACAGGCAACCTGCAGAAAACTACAGGAGGGGGCGGAGACAAGACTTTACATAGAGAGAGACCAGTAGTGAGCGGTCTTTATTACCCACTTCAGCCCTGGAAGGTTTTACCCCCCCCTCTCTTTAACTGGCAATTGCGCGGTCGTGCGAAATAAAATGTATGTCATTTTTTTTTCCCCACAGCTTTCTTTTGTTGGTATTTTTTTCAATCAAATAATTTTTATTCTTTTTTTAAATTTTTTTATAATACAACAACAATTCAAAAAAACATAAAAGACAATTCCCACATATATCCCCACCCAAATACACCTGAAAAAAAAAACAGCATTACCATATTTATGCTCCCCAGTCTACGCTTCAATCTTTATTCCAGACCCTTCATCTCATTATTACTCCTCAATGGAATATATAAACGTATCCCCCACTTATATCATTGTTGATTTTCCTCAGTATCTTTTGGTGGTATTTGATAACCTCTGTGACTTTAATCTTTTGTGCTATAAACAAAAAAAAGACGACAATTTAAAAAAACAAAAAAACAATATTTTTTACTTTTTGCAATAAAACATCCAATAAAAAAAATTAAAAATCAAATGTATTTATCAATTTAGGCCAATATGTATTGTGCTACATATTTTTGGTAAAAAAAATCTCAATAAGCGTATATTAATTGGTTTGTGCAAAAGCTATCACATCTACAAACTATGGGATATTTAATGGCATTTTTATTTTTATTTTTACTAGTAATTGCGACGATCAGCGATTTTTAGAGAGACTGTTACATTGCGGCGGACAAATCGGACACTAAGGGGGTTATTTACGAAAGGCAAATTCACTTTGCACTACAAGCGCACTTGAAAGTGCACTGAAAGTGAACTTGGAAGTGCAGTCTCTGTAGATCTGAGGGGGACATGCAAGGAAAATTAAAAACAGTATTTTAGTTTGCACATGATTGGATGATTAAATCAGCAGAGCTTCCCCTCATTTCAGATCTTCCCCTCAGATTTACAGCGACTGCACTTCCAAGTGCACTTGCAGTGCAAAGTGGATTTGCCTTTTCGTAAATAACTCCTAAGTGACACTTTTCGGGGACCAGAGACACCAATACAGTGATCAGTGCTAAAAAAATGCACTCTCACTGTATAAAGAACACTGGCAGGAAAGGGGAAAAGATGAGGGGCGATCAAACAGTTAAGTTTGCTCCTAGGGAGTGCTTTCTAACTGTGTGGGGGGTGGCTTAAATGGAAAAAGAGAGAGATCTGTGTTCCTGCTTAGCAGGAACACAAGATCTCGCTCTTCCTCTCTGATGGAACAGCGGTCTGCCTTGTTTACATGGGCAGACCGCCATTCTGCCACTCCTGCAAATGATCAGCAGGTCCCAGTGGCCATCGCAGCCACTAGCCCTGCTGATTGGCTCTTGCTGTTTTGGCTCCTACGTGCGCCCGAGACCCCGAAGGGGAAATAACGTACAGGGACGTTGTTTCACGCAACCGGGCCGCCCCGCTGCTGTAAATGTGTGGTGGGCGGTCCGGAAGCGGTTACACGAAGCTCATGCAAAGAGAGAAAGTCTCACACACCAAGATTCAAGGAAGAATACACATGATCAGTGCCGGGACAAGGCCATCCAGTACCCAGGACAAAAATACCAAACTGCGCCCCCCCCTTTGGGTTTGGGTCTCTGCCATAAACCATTGCGCCCAGGGCAACCGTCCCTCCTGCCCTCCCCTTGTCCCAGCCCTGCACATGATGAATGTATTTAGATAATATGTGAATCACCTTTGACAGGAAAGTTATTTTCACATGATTGGATAATTGAAGTGACCCTTCATACAATGTATTGTGTGAACTTCCTCAACTCCTTTAGTAAATCAGCCTACTAATCTCACCATCTCAGTTTATTGCCCCACATGTGATATCCTACTATAATGCAATGATCCAGCGTGTGCAGAGTTCAATGCTCTGTTCCTAAAGAAAGGAGGTTAATGGTACCCAACCATTTGGTAATCAATTATAGCAAGAAATATTAAAGTATCTATTAAAGCAGATGTACAGCCAAAACTTTTATTTTATTTTTGACTTTGGATAGAGTAGGAAAGGATTAAAACCCCGGTTGGTGTATTTTATGCTGTCTGTTTACCGTTGGGGAGATTCCCCTTCACATCCTCTTTAGGATATTTCCTAAAGTGAGGGAAATTACCCTCTTAGGGTTCATTTACACTGGGGGTGGTAAAAACACGAAGTTGAACCACTTTTCCCTCATTAAAGTGGTTCTAAAGCCTAAACATTTTTAACCTTAAAGTGTTGCTAAACCCACAATAGTAAAACCAGTCTGTATATGCAGTAAAGCATGCTTGTTATACTCACTGTGGGTTGGGTGCTGTTTGATCTTGTCCTCTAAGTTCTTTCCCTTCTTCCACTGTCCCCAGTCCATCTCTGACAAGCTGCACATGCTCAGTTTGGTGTGTATTGCTAGAGAGTTTTTTTTTGTCTTGGGAGGGTACATGTGATCAGCACAGGGCCAATCACCACTATCACTGTCAGAGGTTCAGGGGTCATGCAGCCTTATAGGGCAGTCACAGTAGAATGAAAACTCCTCCTATAAGCTTTAACCAGACACTGAAAGAAGTCACAAGACTGCTATAAACTGCTGCTGAGAAAAGGTATTTAGCAGTACATTTTTACTAAAATAATTGCATTTCCATGTTCTGTGTACTGTGGGAGACCAGATATAGTGAATGCCGGGTCCTGGGTTTAGTAACACTTTAATGCATTCTGTGCATTAAAGGATATCTAAAGGTACGTTTTTTATTTATTTTTACTTACTTACCTCCTCTGTGCAGTTGGTTTTTCACCTTAATGCATAGCATTAAGGTTAAAAAAAACCTTGCGGGTTTACAACCCCTTTAACCACTTCATTACCCGGCTATAGTAATATGACGTCCGCAGGAGGGATCTCCCATCCTGGGCGGGCGTCATATGACGCCCTGGGCTTCCCAGCCGTCTAGGTGGCGCGCATGTGCACCCACCGCGTTGCTCAGGACCCGGTGCGCGTACTCGGCGGCCGCGATGTTCACCTGGCACCCGCGATTGCCCGTGAACACAGCAGGACCGTGGATCTGTGTATGTAAACACGCAGATCCACGTCCTGTCAGGTGAGAGGAGACCGATGGTGTGTCCCCAGTACAGAGGAACACCGATCAGTCTCCTCCCCTTGTGAGTCCCCTCCCCCTACAGTTAGAATCACTCCCTAGGAAACATAATTAACCCCCTCAATTACCCCCTAGTGTTAACACCTTCCCTGCCAGTCACATTTACACAGTAATCAGTGCATTTTTTATAGCACTGATCGCTGTATAAATGTGAATGGTCCCAAAAATGTGTCAAAAGTGTCCGATATGTCTGTCACAATGTCACAGTCACGAAAAAAATCGCAGTTCTCTGCCATTACTAGTAAAATAAATAAATCAATAAATAAAAATGCCATAAATCTATCCCGTATTATGTAGACGCTATAACTTTTGCACAAACCAATCAATATACGCTTATTGCTAATTTTTTTTACCAAAAATATGTAGAAGAATACATATCGGCCTAAACTGAGGAAAAACATATTTTTTTTTTTTAAATTGGCATATTTATTATAGCAAAAAGTATAAAATGTTGTGTTTTTTTCATAATTGTCACTCTTCTTTTGTTTATAGCGCAAAAAATGATCAAATACCACAAAAAGAAATCCTAATTTGTGGGGGAAAAAACATAAAAATTTAATTTTGGTACAGGGTTGTATGACCGCGCAATTGTCATTCAAAATGCGACAGCGCTGAAAACTAAAAATAGGTCTGAGCAGGAAGGGTGGTTAAGGTAAAAAATGTTTAGGCGTCAGTATTGCCCGGCCCCCCTTTTACTTACCTGAGCCTCTATTCGATCCAGTGCAGTGCACGTATGTAACTCTTCTCTCCCCTAACTTCCAGGACTCATTGGCTTTGCTGAGGCACCAGGAGCCATTGGCTCCCTCTGCTGTCAATCAAAGCCAGTGATGAGGGAGGGCTGGTCTGGGTCCCATTGCCTGTGTCAGTGAATGCAGCAGCGTGGCTCAGGAGTGAGCATGCACAAGTGCCCCCAAAGGATTGGCTGTCCATGGGGGCACTGGACAGAGAGGAAGGGCCAGGAGCGCTGGCAGGGGGGACCAGCACAGGTAAATATAGACATGAGTGGTAATTTCTTTTTTAGCGTTATAATCACTTCAGTAAAGAGAACCTGTCAGGGCTCATGCTATCACAAGGGATCTTGTTCATCCCTTGTCATAGCAATTAAAGTGATTTCATTTTTTTTTAAAAGAGACAGTGTAAAAATAAAAAAAAGTTTCAATAAAATAAATAATAAAATAAAACGATTTTTGTTAAAGCTCCCCTGTCCCTAAGTGCTCGCATGTGTAGCATCCATATGTAAACGGTGTGTCTACCACACATGTGAGGTATCACCACAAACGTCAGATCGGGAGCAATAATTCTAGCACCAAACCTTCTGTGATGGAAAAAATTGCCACACCCACTATTTTATTCTATACGGCATCTGCTTAAAAAAAATATATAATGTTTGGGGGTTTCAAGTAACTTTCTATAAAAAAAATCAGATTTTTACATATATGTGAGAAGTGTCAGAATAGGCTAGGGAAGCAAGTGGTTAAAGAATCTGCAAGTACCAAAAAATGCCTGTTAACCTCTTGCCAACCAGCCGCCATCATTATACTGCGGCAGGTTGGCTCTGCTGCGTTAATCGCCGTAGGTGTGCATCAGCCACTTTAAGAGCGATAGGGGCACGCACGCCGTGGCTGGAGCCGATGAGTGTGGCCGGTGGCCCGCGATGATCGCCGGCCACCCGCGATCGAGACAGAACGGGGATCTGTGTATGTCAACAAACAGATCCCCATTCTGGCAGGGGAGTAGAGAGAAATCTGCTGTTCCTAGTGATCAGGAACAGCGATCTCTCTCCTCCTCCAGTCAGTACACTCCCCCCACAGTTAGAAACACCTCTCTAGGGAACACTTAACTCCTTGATCGCCCCCTAGTGTTAACCTCTTCCACCATGCCAGTAAAAATTTATACAGTAATCAGTGGTAATTTTTTGCTCTGTTCGCTGTATAAATGTCAATGGCCCCAAAAAAAGTGTCAAAGGTGTCCGATTTGTGCGCTGCAATGTCACAGTCCTGCAAAAAATGGCAGATCGCCGCCATTACTAATAAAAATGTCATAAAGCGACGCAGTGCCGTATCGCAAAAAATGGCCTGGTCTTTAGGGGGGAAATCCTTCCGGTCTGCAAAGGTGATCAAATACTGTCAAAAGAAAGCTCTATATGTGGGGAAAAAAAGGACATCAATTTTGTTTGCCACGTCGCATGACCGCGCAATTGTCAGTTAAACTGACGCAGTGCCAGATCGCAAAAAATGCTCTGGTCTTTGGCCACCCAAATGGTCCGGGGCTTAAGTAGTTAAAGATGCTAATTTACTCTTTGGAGTTGATTTATTGTCATATAGGCTGTTTACATAGCAAAGTGAAAATTTACTTTGTACAGTGAACATGCTCTACTCCTTTAGTAAATAAACCCCTTTGAGATAACACGGGAAGTGTGCAGAGGACAAAGGACCGGCTTGAATTTCTGACAAGATCAAAAAAATGTTTTATATTATTATTAATAATAATAATAATAATAATAATAATAAGAGTATACTTTAATTTAGAATTCTTTAAATAATTATATTAATAATAATAATAATTATTATTATTATTATTATTATTTAAAGAATTATAAATTAAAGTATAACTAAAGGCAAAACTTTTTAGTTTTGGATGGAGTGGAGAGGGATTAGAACGCCTGTCTGTTTTTATTGCTGTCTGTGCTCCCATTAAGGAGACTCATCCTCTCTTTTTGTCCTGTTTACCACTATTATTGAAAGTAAAAGTAGAAGAAAATCCCAAATTTTAGGTTGTCCCCAAAAAAGTAATATAAATAGAAATCTTCAAATGGGGACACTAGTTCTGGTGACCTGGGAGTCCCCAAGGAATTCCCCTAACTTTCAGGGATTTCCACTTATGTCCTGTTTCGGCTATGGGACAGGAAGTGAAGGGAAATCTCCCCAATGGGACACAGATGGCAAAAAAATAAAATAAACATCACAGGGGTTATAACCCTCTCTTACTCCCACCAAAATGGAAAAAAAAAAAAGTGTTTCCTATAGTTCTACTTTAATTAATACATTAACTATTAACACTACATTTCATTATTTATTTTTTTACATTTTAATTTGTATTAAAGTTTTCAGGGTGACATATTGATAGGGTGGATAAATACGCAGAGATGCAAATACACATCTGCAAAGATAATGGGGCCAAAAGTACATATGGCAGATATAAGAGGTGTATGAAAATATATATAAATATAAATTAAATTATATTCATAGTTTTAAACAAGAATCCAAAAAGATCTTGCATCTTGTTGTTATGTGTTAAAACTTCAATGGTTTTTAGAACAATAAAATAAACATTCCCCATTAACCACTTTAAGATTAAGCCTCTTTTTTAGATGTGGTGTTTACAACTTAAAAACTGTTTCTTTTTTGCTAGAAAATTACTTTCGTAAATAACCCCCATAGGGTTTGATTTACTAAAGGCAAATAGGCTGTGCACTTTACAAACCTTGCAGTTGCTCTCTGCAAGTGCAGTTGCTCCAGAGCTTAGTAAATGAGGTAAGGCTTCACTTTGCAAAGAATACCCAATCACGTGCGAAGGAAAAAAAAACCCCACATTTTTGCTTGCACATGATTGGATGATGGAAGTCAGCAGAGCTTCTGCTCATTTACTAAGCTCTGGATCAACTGCCCTTGTAGAGTGCAACTGTAATTTGAAAAAAGTGCACAGCCTCATACCCCATACCCCATATAGCCTCTTGTTTGCCCGCTTACCCGCTCTCTCCTCATTGGCTCACTGGCTGTGATTGACAGGCAATGAGGAGGGAGCGTCCCAGGACTGACGAGGCTGCACACAGAAGTATTTTTACTTCCATGCATAGATTGCATGAAGGTAAATAACCTTCAGCCTTTAAATAAACTTAAAGCGGAACTCCGAGATCAGCAGATCTGATCTAAATCCATTTGTTATTTGTATTCTTCCTTAAATCTTGGTGTAGTTTATGGATTTGTGGATTTCTTCCCGTCTTTTTTTTATATCTGTGTAGTAAGGCAGTGTGAAACTTTTCCTTTAATAAAGACCGGTCACTGCTGTTCTCTCTCCTTGTGACTGGTCTTGTCTCCGCCCCTTTCTGTAGTTTTCTGCAGGCAGTGTGTAATGGGTGGGGCTTGCTGGGCCCCTCCCACAGTTCTGCTCTCTTCATTGGCTATGTACAGCACAGTGATGATGTCACTGCTACTTTTACAAGGTAATATCTGGGAATGCAAATGCATTTGGGGCATACAAATTGGGTTTAATATCCTTTTTGGCTATTTAGGAATACATTTCAATGAATGTTTTGTGCCTGGAGATCGGCTTTAGGGGAACAATCCGAGTAAAGTTTCTATGAAGTTAAAAATATTGCTATTTAGATGGCTGGTTCCTATGTGCTCAGGCTCTGCTAGCAGCAACAGGTTAATGACAGCAGTATCCTCTCACCATTCCCTGTGGGATTCAGTATTAGGGGACTCACTGTTCAGATGTCGGCTCGCTTCTGGATCTGCCTGGAGGTTCATGTGCACACAGGAGCAGCAATTTGCACTCGGTCTCCAGCAGAAAGAAGAAATTCCTTGGTATTCAGCCTGTGAAAATACTGCTCTCTCTCTCTTTATACCCAACTCATATTGGGAACTGTAGTTATATAGTCATTGACCCCAACAACATGATCCTTTCCCAGAACTACATCTCCCATGATTCAATACTGTCCTCCATCAAGTCTCTTGAGTTCCTTCTGCTTGTCAGCTCCCTCTGGTGGATGGAGGTGAGGTAGTGTTAACCCATTCAGCTGAAGCCCATTGGAAGCACAGAGAGCACTGCAGCACAGTGTATTAAAGTGGAGGTTCACACAAAAATTGAACATCCGCTTTTCGGAACACTACCCCCTTCGGTGTCACATTTGGCACCTTTTAGGGGGGAGGGGGTGCAGATACCTGTCTAAGACAGGTATTTGCACCCACTTCCAGGCATAGACTCCCACGGGAGTCTATGGCTCTTCCCGTCCCCCCACACTGTCTGCTGGCGCACACACGGGTCCCAGAGAAAGCGGGGATCATTTGGATTGCGCAGCACGTCTCGTGCATGTGCAGTACGGAACGGGGAAGTGAAGCTTCATTTCCTAATTCCCTTACCAAAGATGGCGGCGGCAGCAACCGAGGGGTGGTTCGGCCTTGGGTGCCGAGATCACGGGCGCCCTGGACAGGTAAGTGTCCTTATTTTAAAAGTCAGCAGCTGCAGTATTTGTAGCTGCTGACTTTAAAAAAAAATAATAAAAATTACGGGACTTATGCTTTAAATACCCTCTGCCTCTAGCCAAGCCTCAAATATGAGGTTTAATAAACTGAAATATATTACATTTTTGTTCATGGGTGTAGTTAAAAAAAAATACAGTTGCCACTAGAACATGAATATAGGGGTAATCAGACTTCCTGTTGAGTCTCTGGGGTAGGACCTAATGGGAAATCTTCCCAATGGAACAAATCAGCAAAAAAAATAAAAATCCTAATCTGTCTAAAATTAGAAAAAAAATTACCGATAGGGAACATTTACTGAGAGATATATGGGGTGGCCATGGCTGGCTTTCTTCTAAAAATGCTAGCTTCCTGGCGTCTGTACATTCTGAATCACTGAGCTGGAAAAAAGCGTGCATATTAGGAAGTGGGAGTAAAGTCAGAACTCCGGATCTGCATACTTGATCCAGGTCTGTGCCTCAGAAAGCCAATGCATCAGCATGACAGCCAGGCAACTAGCATTTTCAAAAGGAGACATTAGCCATGGCAACCTTAGCATTGTTTCAGTGTAGAATTCCTTTAAATCCATGACCCTAAAGCCCCATTTTTTTTCCAGAGCATCCTTCCAGTAAATGGTCCATGAATGATAAAATACATTCAAGTATTATGAAGGCTAGGTTTAGACGCGTTAAGTAGTGTTCTTAGTGCCCCCAACTGCCCCCCTTTTGCTAGAATGGCAGCGGACCGGGATATTTACATGCTGCTGGCGCTTTGCTTTGCTTGCTACCCACCGAATGTGCCCCATTCAAATGAACTGAGAATGCTGCAAATGCCCACTTGTTCAGCAACATTGGGGTTAAAACAGGCATCTAAACATACATCACTTTTCAGAGAGTCGGCAGGCTTACACCTAGCCTGAAGACAAAACTTTTTTTTTGTTTTGGATAGAGTGGACAGGACCTTCTCCTGGTGACCACTGCAACCAAAAGGAAATGAAAAATGTTGAGTTGCCACCAGAACAGCAATAGAGAGGAAATATTCCAATGGGACACCAGTTCTGGTGACAACCAGGGGTTCCTTCACTGTGTAGGGATTTTCCATTACTTCCTGTCTTGGTTATGGGACCGGAAGTGAAAGGAAATCTCCTCAATGGGACATGGATGGCAAAAAAAAATCAGATCATAACCATCCCTTACTCTATCGAACATAAAAAAAATGATTTGTCCTTACTTCTACCTTAACATACACTATGCCACAGGCCTGTAATCACTCCTACAGGTTCCATCAAGTCAGCTGCCCACAGTGAGTGTGCCGTCAGCCAGTTTAATGTTTGCCTTTTGTTTGCCCTGTCTAATGAATAAACGTACCATTCCAGAAGCCAGGTGTCAATTAGTGCGTTAATTACCATCTCTTATTTATTTAGTGGATGGGGCATGTTTACTATGTAGCACTCGAGGTATGTTTTAAGAACAAGTACTGCACATAAAACTGATACAATTATAAGCACCAGAACGTCTTCTCTAATTATTCTTCTAAAATAAAAACAAGTAACGGCACAGAACTGGAAACAGATGAACGCCCTTGTAGTATCTGCAGAATAATGAACGCACAGAGCAGTAGCATTGAACTGGGCAAACAATGGCTCCCAGTAAATATGGACAATATGATAAATGGCTGTTATGCAGGCCTCGAATGTCAGCTATAAGATGGAATACAGCATAGATACAAAATTGGCATGCAAACAATCACTGATATATAGCAGCTAGTTGGCACGAAGCATGCTAGGCCCTAATGCCAAAGTTAATACTGACACATGATAGAATGGAAGAGCTGTAGGCATTTAGAGTCTTCTATCTTGAGCATGCACCAGTTTTATGGCAGGTTCAGGATCTTCTGCTCCAACCGTAATGTCTTCTGAAAAGTACCCCCAGAAAATGCTTGACTTGATAAAATTAAAGAGCTGCTCTAATCTGCATTTAGGGTCTCCTATCTTCAGCATGCACCAGTTTTACGACAGGTTAAGGATCTTCTGCTCCAACCGTAATGTTTTCTGGAAAGTACCCTCAGAAAAACCTTGACTTGATAAAACGAAAGTGCTGCGCTAATCGGCATTTAGAGTCTGCCATCTTGAGCATACACTGGTTTTACGGCAGGTTCAGGATATTCTACTTTCAACCTTAATGTCTTCTGGAAAATGCCCCCAGAAAAGCCAACTATGCTTTGAAGTATAAACAATACATTAATGGCCCCTACACCACATGCTATTCTTTTATTACCAGGGCTTTTTTCCTCAGAGGATAGGTCCAGGTACTCTCCCCTTTCAAGTCTCCCCCATTTACCCACCTCTGAGCACCATTCCTTGGTTCTATTCCCTACCCACATCCCAGTACTGCCCATTTTTGAGAAAGCGGAACCAGGTATCATTTTGTGCTGCTAAGTAATTTGTATGGAATTTGCTAATGAAGACAAGAAAAGCAGCAAAATAGATCCCCTGCAACAAGCAATGATAGCCCGCCCCAGCAACAATAGATCCTCCCTAGCAATGGTCGCCTTGCAACAATAGATCCCTCTAGCACCAATAGACCCCCCCCCCAGGAACAATAGACCCCCCCCCCACCAGCAATAATAAGTCTCCCAGAAGCCAGCATTAACCTCCCTGGCGGTATTCCCGAGTCTGGCTCAGGTTGGCATTTCAGTACCATGAGCGGTAACCCAGAGCCAGACTCGGGATCGCATCGCTGGATACAGGTAGAGTTACTTACGTTGTCCCCTGGATCCTGCGATGTCCTCCCCATTGTGTGTGCGAGCCTTCCTCCGCTCAATTCACACAGTGCCCGAGTGCCGCCGAGCTCCGTTCCCTGCGACGTTACGTCGCACGGGAGCGGAAATCGGTGCCAAATTCAAAAAAGTAAAAATACACAATACACATACAGTACTGTAATCTTACAGATTACAGTACTGTATAAAAAAATTACACATCCCCTTTGTCCCTAGTGGCCTGTCCAGTGCCCTGCATGCACTTTTATATTATAAATACTGTTTTTTTTCTGCCTGGAATTTAGAGGTTGTCCATAGCATTTAAAAAGTGTCCCTTTATGTCAAAAGTGATTTTAGACCAGCTAGAAAACAGCGATAATTGCAATCGCTTGCAGAATTGAGCGATAGCGATTTGTGGGGAGATCCGTCATCAAACACTAAATCTAATGACAGTGACAATTCTGCAACTGAGCAAATTTCTGTGTTTTTGGATTTGATTACATTATTGAATAATTTTTATTATTATTTGTTATCATTATTTATTATATTATAAACCGGGGATGTCTACTAGACTCTGGTTTGAACAGATTTAAGAGAGTTATTCCTAAGAATTGCAGGCCTACAATATAAAACGCCAAATTTCCATGCAAAATAATTGTACCGCTTTCAGCACCTAAAATCAGAAATAATCGTACCGCCAGGGAGGTTAATAAATCCTGGAGCAGCCAGCAGCAATAGACCCCCTCAGTCAAAAGCAGATCCCTCCCAGCAACAATTGGCCCCTCCAGCAACAATAGACCCCCCCCTCAACAATAGATCCCCCAGCAGCCAGCATTAATGGACCCTCCAACACACCCAGGCACCCTTTGCGTCATTATATACATTCAGTGCTGGAGGTGCCGGAACTGTGTTCCCCCAGGTTCCTGCTGAAAAAAAGCTCTGTTTATTACCAACCTAGTTGCCTAGCAATGTTGGCTGTCACCCACCTCTAAAGAGGTAGGAAATGGCCAGGAGGAGGTGCTGGCCACTGGGAAGCCATGAGGCATTAAGAATATGAACTATTCAGGGGGGTCCCACCTAGAAGGGCAAAAATAAACAACACACCAAAGTAGCTGCTGGAATAATTATGTCATAATAAACTTGAAGATATACCTGGAGAAATTAAATAATAAAAGGGTTGCATGATTGGGTAGAGGAATCATCTCAGGAAAAATGTAAATTGTTAAAAGCTCACCCTACTCGCTGACGCACATATATGTTACATGGTTGACAAGAGGTTAAATAGCACAGGACAGAAGTGAGTGCTGGAAGGCAGCTGGCATTAATATAAACTTGGGTAGAAGTCAAGGTTCCATGAACTGCCTGGACTTAAGATCCAAGGGGTTCTACAAGGACACAAGTTTTACTAGGAAGACTAGTCCACCAGGTGACAAACTTCAGAACTGTTGTTGGCTGTTGCTGGTAGTTTAAGCCAGGCAAGGTTCATGATAACACATACTGATTTGCTTATCAATACTGAGCTGATCACATACTAGGAGAGCTTTGAAAAGACTATTTTTTCTGATAGTCAAAGTAGTCATAACCTTTAAGCAATATACAGCAGTTCAAATATTTATCCTAAAGCTTTGCTCTTGACAGTCAATCAATAAAGTCAACGTATTTCAAGTGACAAATTAACTTTAAAGGATGGGTTCCTCACTCTCTCATTGCAGTCAGTGACTGGTGCAATATTGGAATGATTCCTCAGTGGGATGACTTCATCTTAAGGATCTCTTCCACATTCTGGACCAATTCTTCAACCCTCGTGGTCCTCATCTTGAGGATCTCTTCCACATTCTGGACCAATTCTTCAACCCTTGTAGTCCTCTTCTTGAGGATCTCTTCCACATTCTGGACCAGTTCTTCAACCCCGGTGATCCTCATCTGGAGGATCTCTTTCACATTCTGGACCAGCTCTTAGCCCTTGTACACACGGTCGGACATTCCGACAACAAAATCTGTTGGATTTTGTCTGACAGATTTTATCCGAAACTGGTGTTGCATACACACGGTCGGACAAAGTTGTCGGAAAATCCGATCGTACGTAACGTGACAACCTTATTTCGTTACAACGGGACTAGGTTCAGGCTAGTAGCCAATAGCTTTGGTCTAGGAATTTGATCTGAGCATGCGTGGCACTTTGTCCGATTGAAATTCTCTACACACAATCGGACAAAGTCCGATCGGATCATGTTGTCGGAAAGTTTTATAGCCCAGCTCTAAAACTTTGTCCGTCGGATATTCCGATGGAAACAGTCCGATGGAGCCCACACACAGTCGGATTATCCGACAACGCTGTCCTATCACATTTTCCGTCGGAATGTCCGACCGTGTGTACATGGGCTTGAAGGGTGATTTTTTGATGTTCTACATAATTGCCCAACGCTAGGAAAAAAAAAACTCCCTTGTAGTAGGACTACCCCCACACTGTAAGAGTTAAATGTTCATTTAGGTCTAGAGAGCAGGAAAAGTAGGGGACAGTGGTGGTAGGCTATTGCTTGGTGTCCTTACATCCAGTGCATTGGTTGTATTGGGCATCCAATCACCAGAGCATAGAGGAGAAGAGGTGAAAGCGCCTAGTCTTGCAGCATGGAGGAGTTTACAAAAAAGGAGGACATGGAAAGTAACACTGCTTCTCGAGGTCCCCTAGATGTAAAAGAGCATTTAACCCCTGCAGTGCAGGGAGAACATTTGTACTTTCCCCAGAGTTCAGCTTTTTAAGACAAATGCCTTACAACAACTAATATGATATGAGATTATCATTATCACTTGAAGTGCATGTGCATCCTTTAAAAAGTGCTTTTCTATGCTATGGTGACACCTGGTACATGCAAAGGAATTCAAAGTGCCACTCATATGTGCAACAAGGGAGGAGCACTGTAGGGGGTGGTAGGGAGTCCTTCGTGTGAATAATGTTAAATGTAATAATGTGTGTTCATATTTAAAAAAAAATCTGTATGTACAGTCAGAAATGAAATATGTACATAGGGGCAGCCATTGTTACATGGTGGTTGTGCTTTACTGCTCCTTCTCACTATGAAATCTTTGGCCGACTCACTGAAAACAATGCTCCCAGTGTAAATCAGGGAAAAAGCTGAAAAAATCACATTTATTGTAAAACGCATCCCAAAATCAAACATGGCAAACACACAAAATTTTCTGTGTTTTTTCATACCAAATTAGCAGAGCGCAAACGTCTTTCCAGAATTACCGCACAAAGATTTGAACAAATTTCTACTGGTGTATGGCCTGCTTAAAGCGTTTGTAGCACCCTCTACTTTAGGTAGGTGCTAGAAATAAGATTTTTCTTAGAGCAGGTAAATTTAGGTAGGCCTAGGCCTGTTTGTGTTGATCTGTGGGCTGGGAATGGCCTAGAGTAGGCTGGTGACTCACAGCTAGCTTCACTTTTCGGTTACCTCTCTTCTGCTTCTAGAGGCTTCTAGAAGGAAGGTGGGGAAGAAGGGTGGAACTGTCTGGGATGTTCTAAGGGGCTCTGACCAATCCCCAAGCTGAATTGGCAGGGGGCAGGCCTTCTTAAATACCTAGAGTCAGCCCAGCCGAGTTGTTCGGGTGGAAGGACTGGAGAATTGGCACCCACAGTCCCTGCCTGTAATAAGGTACTGTTGCTGTGGTCTGGCTAAAACCAGTGTCAGGCCTAACCATGTGCTAGCTGCGGTTGAAGAATTGTGCTGGAGGGAGAGGGAGAGATAGTCTGCAGCAAGTGTTGTGTAGGAGGAGAGTATCAGCTCCTAGAGGCGATTCAGTTCGCATTGTGCGCTATACAAGTATTTCATTCATTCATTCATTCATCTGTCCCAAATGCAAGAATATATTCCTGGGCATCCCATGAATTCCTTAACCCATTCAAGTTCTAATCCCTCAATAAAATACAAAAACAAAGCTGATGGACTTGTTGGACTTGTTCATTGTCTTGGAGAGTCTGGAAGTGAATGCCGGGCTGGGCAGGGTGACAAGTAGGCCACAATCACTCAGAAGCCCCTACAGAAGGTACCACTACACGTTATTTAATGCAGATTACCATACTTACCTCCTCCTGTGTAATGGTTTTGCTCAAAGCAGCCCCGATCCTCCTCTTCTTGGGTCCCACACCAGTGCTCCTGCCAAGTGCCCCCATAGCAAGCAGCTTTCTATGGGGGGCACCCAAGCAGGCTCCCTCCTGAGCCGCTGTTCTATGTGTCCATTCACAGATGGAATGTGGCTCGGCCCTGCCTTTGTTCTATCTTTATTGGCTCCCTTGCTGTGATTGACAGTAGTGGGAGTCTCAGCCATTGAAGAGGAAGAGACCCGGGAGAGCCAAATGCTCTTGTGCACATCGCTGGTTTGGGGCTTAAATAAGTATTGGGGAGGGGGGGGGGCTGGAGGTACTGCTGCACACAGAAGGTTTTATACCTCCATGCATAATGCATGAAGGTAAAAAAACGTGAGCCTTTACAGCCACTTTAACACTTATGCCGTGTACACACGACCGGACTTTCCGGCAGACTAGGTCCGAAGGGATTAGTCCGTCAGACAATCCGATCGTGTGTGGGCTAGTCCGATCGTTTTTCGAAAAAAAATCTGATGGACCTAGAAATAGAACATCTTTTAAATCTATCTGACTGACAAAATTCCGACAGACAATTCCGTCTGTGTGCTGGTCCGACGGACCAAATACGACGCAAAGGAAGCTATTGGCTACTGGCTATTGAACTTCCTTGTTTAGTCCCGTCTTACGTCATCACGTACAAAACGAACGGATTTACAAACGGACTTTGTCCGTTTGTGTGAGGCCAAGTCCGTTCGTTTGGAAAATCCGTCGGAACTCAGCCGAAAAGTCTGTCGTGAAGACCGTCGGACCTAGTCTGCCGGAAAGTCTGGTCGTGTGTAAACGGCAGTACAGTTATTTATTACTTCTTACAGAGATCAGCAATCCCCCTGACAATTAAGATGGCCATACACAACTCAACTTTCCAGTCCGCCCTGCCATGAATGGCAGTGAAAGGAGGACCCTTTATAACTCCTACCCACCCTGTCCGGCAGTGCTTGTGGTGACGTAGCCACCTGGGGCTGGTAAAAGTGATTGATGGACAGAGGCTCCTCCTGTCATTGCCATTTACGGCAGGATAGACTGGTCCCACCCAATCTGCAAAGAGCTATGTGGTCATGTGATCTAGAACTAAATGGAAGAGTAAAAGGAATTGGAAACTTTTTTGTACTCTGCTTTATAAATTGATTTGGGTTCATTCTGCATTAAGGTAAAAAACCTCCTCCTCCCCCTCAGCTGCCCATAAATAATTACCTGAGCCAACTCTTGGTCCAGCACTGCTCTTTCTCAGTAAGGTGGGAGCAGGGAAAAAGGCCGAGCCACGCTGTGTGTGTCAATAGAGGCACACATCCTGGCTCAGGATTGAGCTCACAAAAGTTCTCCCATGGAAAGATGCTTGTTATGGGAGTGCTCAGAACAGGGGAGGAGCCAGGAGTTTCGGCGGGGGACCCCAGAAAAGAAAGATAGGGGCTGCTCTGTGCAGAACCATTTCACAGAGCAAGTAAGTATAACGCATTTTTTTTTATTTTTTATTGTACCTTTAGAAACACTTTAAGCTGGGTATACATTAGTAGATTTTTGTAAATTTAGTTTGACTTCTTTCCTTTTGTTTGACTTCTCATTGATAGTGGGGTCATATCGATATTCATTTTTGACTGCACAATTGGGAAAATGAAAAGGAGCGGGATGGAAAATTTTTTCTTGGGCAAAATAATTTTTAACAGTGAATGTGGTTTTCGTTTTATAAAGTCCATTCCCCCCAAAATCGGATGTTAACTGGTTCCCTCCTGGCCCACGACAAGGTGACGCCAGCGGGAATCTCTGGTTGATCCAGGTGGATGTCATGTGACGTCCTCCTGGATCGCACCCAGCGTGCATCCATGGGGCCGTGCAGTGGCGCAATCTGTCACTGGCTGCATCCACCAGACACAGCCAATGACTGATCACTGTACTGACCCGCTGCTGCTACCATGTTACCACTGTAACCAATCACAGTAGGTCACAGGACAGTTGTAAATATTGGATGGCTTCCTTTAAAGCCATCCATTGTATACAACTGGGCTGCTAGCTGTGAGTGGTCAGTGTGATTACATGGTACAGACTGGGCCAATCACAGCCCATCTGTACCATCACAGCTAATCACAACAAAACAAACTTAATGAATTAATTTTATTCAGTAAAATGCTTGCATTTATCAATGAAATTCATTGCTATTTGCAAACATAATATGTAATGAAAATACTGATCACATCCAAAGAATAGTACAATGTTACCATGGTAACATTATGTTGCTCTGTTCAAAGTGTGTTAAAAAAAAATTGTAAAAAAATAAATAAAATATATATATATATATATATATATATATATATATATATATATATATATATATATATATATATATATATATATATATATATATATATATATATATATATATATAAATAATAAGAAATTGAAAAGAAAATGTTTTATTTTTTATTTTTTGGGTACTGTCACCAGTCAGTGTCCCCGTGTATTATATGATGACGCTGTACTGCACTGGTGGCAGTACAAAAAACAAAATGCCTCTTACTAAATGCCTGGACTGGCTACTTTTCAAAAAGGGGTCATTTGGGGGGGGGGGGGGGTATTTGTACTGTCCTGACATTTCTTGGGCCTTGAGAAATGAGATAGGCCACCAGTACATCAGGATTGATACATTTTTATATATACAGTGGAACCTTGGTTTATGAGTAACGCGCTTAACGAGTGTTTTGAAAGACGAGCAACTTTTTTTCTTAAATTCTGACTCGGTTTGCGAGTGTTGTCTCGCAGAACAAGCAGAATTCAAGCTAATGGGCGGTGCGGTACCGCATTTGGACAGAGATGCGGGCACTCGGAATGGTTCGGAGCCATTTGGAAATACTCGGAATGACTCGGAAATACTCCGTTCCTGGGTGTTTCCGAGCCTTTCCCAGGCTTTTTCCAAGTTCAGCCGAGCTATTCCTGAGGCTCTACTACTACAGCACTTTTGCCTGAAAAAACACATTTTTAACTACTTTTCGACAAAAACCTTTGTTGAATGTATACGAACATTCAGACAAACATTCATTCGAAAACCTACTAGTGTACACCCAGTGTTAGGTTTACAATATCTTCTTGTACAATACGGGTGCACAATCCCTATGTTTGGAAGCCCCGTTTCAATATTATCTCCCACCATCTCATATGTAATTTGCAAAGAATATACTGCCGCATAAGATCCAATTAAAAATTCAAACACTGCGTCCAAATCCTTTATGTCAGAAGCAAAACACAGATGCCTGTGTATGCAGACACTTATGCATGATCCCATTAAACTAGCAGGGGCCCATGCACTGAACACAGCCTGGGGCCCAAGGTGCAATTAATTCATCGCTCGTCCTCCGATATGTAGGACTACTAGCATTAGATGGAGATTAGGTCACATTTTCGAACCTTGTACAGTAAAGCTTGAGGTTGCACAAACTTTTTATGGCAAATGTACTTTCTGCGGGCAACATTATGGTGCTGTTGGCATTCTATAAGAAGGGAAAAAATAAAGAAATAAATAAAAAATAAATAAAATCTGTAGAGGCCTACAGAGCACAGAAAGCAGGCAGCACTGAATCAAGGGAATCCTTTAATGCAAAGATTACACTCGGCAAAGGAAGAGAGAAGCTTCTGATGCACACAACTTTGACGTTGAATGAAAGTTTAACAGCGCAGAAAAGGAAGCTGTCTGTCTCTTTGTCTGTTCTCTCTTGCATTTTTACCTTTTTTTCTCTTTCTCTGCCCTCTGGAGGGGATTCTGCTCACGTCAGCAGCCGGCTCACACCATTTGCCATGTGTGCCAGGGTGACACCATGCCAGGGTAACACCGTCTGTTACCGTGGTAACTCTCCCCCTTCCCCAAACCTTTTCCAACCCTGCCAAAGAGATCCAGAGAGAAAAGGGAAAAAAAAAAAGGAGAGAAGAGAAAAATCTGGGCAGAGATGGGTAAAGGCAAAATAATCCAGGAATCAGAATTTGTCCTTAATGACAAAAATAAAAGAAATAAAAATAAAGCAATGCCCAATAATAATCTATGTTAAAGTGAGGAACAGCAGCATTGCCTTCTGCAAGCATTAAATAGTTAGTGAAAATCCGAAATTAACAAAGGCGTTATTCCTCATTTTAGGAAAGTGGGTGGAGATATGCAAATCTTTGCATGCCCCTGTGGCCAAGTGTACTCCCAGGACTGCTGGTTTATTGCACAGAGGCAGCCCAGAGGATACACAGCCATTCATCCAAACTGAATTGAACAGTTTCTCATCAGTGCAAGACATGGAAACCATGGTTTTGCTTTGCTGTCGTGCTGACCCTCAAGGTTTCATTCACACGGACGGCTGCCGGCGGAGGAACAGCTGCGTGTGTGTGAACAACAGTGGCATGGCCACCTGTACAAATGAATGGCCAGCACCAACACTGTTCACATGCAACTGCTCCTATACATTATTCAATTTTCTCGTACAATTTTCCTTTAGATTTACCAAAATCATATAATATGAGGTCAAACCTAAAGACTTTTAATTTGTATGCAGTTGGGTAGGCCCTTGCACTACATAGTTGAAGGTAAATCTAAAGGAAATTGAGTAAGAAAATTGAATGGCTAGCTTAAAGCCAGCCATTCATGGTTTGAATCTCGCCAGGTTCCTGCTGAACTGGCCAAGATTCGAACCTTTAAATGGCAGGTTGAATGTGCCATGTTCATCGATCAACTTGGGTACAACAAGCTTGCCGGATTCTCTTGCGATTATAGTTAGGGGCTTACTGTCTGTGTTGATGGGGGATCATGCAAATTTATTTTCTACAACCCGTGGTTGCAGGAAAGAAATTTGCACCGTGTAGGGCTTGCCTAAGTGGTTACATGTAAATAGAGTCTCTGACCAGCTCTGGATGCACACATTTTGCGTCCAGGGGTGACGTTACAGGCTGCAGTTAATCAGCCAGTTTATATATGGCCATAACACAGAGTGATGTTCTGGACGCATCAGCCTATCTGCCCTCCATCGCTTGTCTGAGTCATGCACTCAAAACATGTATGCAAATTTGTCACTCTGACTGACCTGTGCACATGTGCCAGTTCACTGTCCCAAAGTTTCCAAGCCAATGGGTCAGCATGATAACTAGGCAACTAGCACTTTCAGGAGGTGAGGTCAGCAGCAGCAGCCCCCGTAAAGAGAAGGGCAGGAACGTGTTTTGTTAAATAGCCTGTAGTAAAAAGCTTCTTTTTCAAGAGGGAAATGCTATTCTTGGGGACTTCATGGTTTCTTTGGTTGGTTCGGCCATTTAATCCCTCTATCCTCCATTAATATCCCCGGCACTAGATTTTTCCTTTGTTCACCTACTTCTACATCACCATAAGGAGTATAGATGAGCTAAATTAAGGGGGATATCACATATTAAAAAATATTAGGGACACTACAGTTTAACTGGCATCTACTTTGAGCTTATTTGCTTATAGAGGATCCTCATGTTGTATATCACACTTGTAAACAAGTCAGACCCTCAGACTTCTTTCCTGTGCTCTGCATATTAAAGACCATCCATTTAGATATAATGGAGCACAAAGAGCACCTTCTATTGCACTATAAAGCTATAAGTTTCAACCCCACCCTGTATCGATGCATAGTTATTATTGTCTAGTAGACATGCTAGGGTTGGATTACTAAAGGCAAATTGGCTGTTCACTTTTCAAGGAAATGTTCCCCTAAATTTTCTCTATAATGGGAGTCATATTGTCTTTTTGCCATGGCTCAACAACCTCCAATAAAAGAGTTTGATCGATATGAACAAGAGGTGCTAAATACTAGGCTAATAAAGATGTGATATCACATTATAAAATTGAATTGGTAGAGCTCTATGGCTCAATGACTGGGTGCCCCACCATATGTGAAGAAAGTAATCAAATGTCACATCCTAAATTTTCTCTATACTGGGAGCCATATTGTCTTTTTGCCATGACTCAATAACCTCCAATAAAAACGTTTGGTCGATAAGAACATGAGGTGCTAAATACTGGGCTAATAAAGATGTGATATCACATTATAAAATCGAATTGGTAGAGCTCTATGGCTCAATCTCTTATTTAAATGCATTGCATCAGAAACATATGGTACTTTGTTTCAATGCGTCCTGTTTGGGCTAAAACTTATGTGCCTTAGCAAGCTACATTGGGGTGCCATTAAGAATAAATGGCACCACAGCACAACAACAATAAAGACACATGGTTTTTGTGCACTGTGGAAACACACTGTGGAAACACAAGTGAATGAAGCCTTAGGAGCAATGGTGTGGCCCTATAATTACTTTGCCTTAGAACTCCTATAAAAAAAGCCCCTCAGAAGAACCTCACGGAATGACCTATCACCTTGGACAGCATGATGGCCATGTGGTTAGCACCCTTGCTGGTTTTGAAAACTACCAAAGACATTATATTTATGACGCTTGAAAGCTCTACCTAATATATTGCACAGATATTCATTTAAAATATACATAAAATCAGTTAACACACTCACTCAAGTAATGCACTTAGATGATGTGATAATGTTAACTGTTTTTATGGATAGATTTTAATGAAGCGTTATGCAAAAAAAAGTGGGATTTGTGTTTTTTCCCCCTCTGGACCATATTTTGAGTAGCCAATGGAGAGTGATTATAATCTACTCCACATACGGTATTCTTTAACACAGAGGAGGTTTATTTGGGCAGTCATTTGGAGAGTAATTAATATCTATTCGACTGGATATGGTGCTTGTGAAGGGAAGGATTGCTACTCACTCCCCCAAACATTTGGTGAATAGTCTTAGAGTGGGCGAGTTCTAGTCTAAATGTCACCCAGGCCAATTCTGACATTTCTCTTCTACATGTAAAAATCATACTTTTTTTGCTAGAAAATTACACAGAACCCCCAAACATTATAGATTTTTTTTTTATCAGAAACCCTAGAGAATAAGATGGCGGTCATTGCAACTTTATATCTCGCACGGTATTTGTGCAGCAATTTTTCAAACCTGTTTTTTTTGGGGGAAAAAAACAAACAGTTTCAGGCATTAAAAAAACAACAAAAAAAACAGTAATGTTAGCCCAATTTTTTTGTATAATGTGAAAGATGATGTTACACCGAGTAGCTAGATACCTAACATGTCACACTTCAAAATTGCACACGCTCGTAGAATGGCTCCAAACTTCAGTACTTAAAAATCCCCATAGGCGACACTTTAAATTTTTTTACAGGTTACATGTTTTGAGTTACAGACGAGGTCTAGTGCTAGAATTATTGCTCTCACTCCAACGTTTTTGGTGATACCTCACATGTGTGGTTTGAATGTGGTTTACATATGTATGTGGGCGTGACTTAGATATGCGTTCGCTTCTTTGATCACTTGTAATAGGAATAGTGCTTAACAGGTCCTCTTTACAGTGAGATCTGGGGTCAATAAGTCCTCAGCTCTAGGCTGGGAAGACTGAAATAAAATAAAAAAAGAAGAAGGATCTCAGCTTCCTAGCCGAGGTGGCGGAATTTTTTCAAATGCAAAGGCCGGGCGCAATGTTATAACATCACACCCGGACTCTGAATGATCATAGAGACTCCGGGGATCTGGCCTGCTGGAAATCTTTATGGTCAGCATCCGGGGCCGCTCGGTTCCTTCTCCGGTTCGCCGATGGCAGGGGTGAGCCGGGAGAAACACCAGAGGGTGGCGGGAGGGGGGGTAGTCCCTTCTCACCGCCTATAAGAACGATCAAGTAGCTGAACATTCTTAAGGTCAAGGGAATGGCTGGCTCTAAAAGACGATATCTGAATGATGCCGGTAGCTGCAGGCATCATTCAGATATCTCCGCTCAAATCTGCAACGTCATATGACGTTACGTGGGTGGCAAACGGTTAAGATGAAGATACTTGTGGGATTTATCGATCACACCTGTGGGTGTTTGGATATTCATATTGATTTATGGACACTTATTAAAACATTCTGTAAACACATTTAGAGAGACATTTACTAAAACTGGATAGTGCTGCATAGCAACCAATCAGTTTGCAGGATTTGTAAGACACTAATGAAGTTTAGTAACACTGGATTGGAGTTATCATTGTGGGTTTTTGGTGAGGAAATTATTTATGACACTTTTTAGTGTTTGCACAATAATTGTAATTGATATAACTATTCTAATTTGTGATTGTGGTTTATAGAATTTTCACAATTAATTAGCTAAGAAGGTCTTTCCTTTTTGTAGTAGCAGTTTCTGTTACTAGTATACCGTGTCACGTATATTTTTAGTACAGAATAGTATTGGTTAGTTGTAGGTTCTACATGTCCTATTCATTACCTCTAGGCATTCTGGGGTTCACCACAAAATGTACATGTAGGATCATTTCCATTTGACCATGTTGACTTTGGTGTGTTTGTATGAGCGTGGGAAGGAGATTAGATTGTAAGGACCCGTTCACGCCGCAGTGACTGAAGAACCCCTTTCAGGATCCCAAACTGCACACTACTGATTGAACTATTCAGTATCACAAAAAAAATGCCTACCTTTATTCAGTAAGGAAAAGAGCAGCAAAGAACAAAATGAAGAACTTACTCTTAAGGCCATCCACAAGCATAGGATTGCAGAACGAAGATCTTTCCATGAACATAATTGTTTCATCTGAACTTGCAGGTTTATACTTTGATAGGTATCCCTACTTTCCCCACAGAAAATAATAACTAAATAATTGTTTGGAAAAGTCTGTTTAAAAAGTTAGATTTTTTTTCCAAGTTAAGGTCAGTAATAGTGTTTGCTGAGGTTACAATGTAATACAGTTGTTTTGTAAACTGCTTATTATCCGGTGCTGAGTATTTAATGTCTATTGTTAGCCTAAAGGGTCCGATTTAGAAAAATTAGGCTGACTCTGCCAATGAGGGTAAGTAATGTTCGTCTCCTCTCACCTGTAGAATGAGGACTGCTTGCTCATGCATCTCTGTGAAGGCTCATTTGTACACGAACATGTATGTATGACCTGTTGACTGTTTTACCAACCTTTCTCAACCAGGGTTTCATGGGGAAAAAAAGGGCTCCTCCAAAGATGGCTAGGTGTTCCTTGAGCAACGAGCAATTTTTACCCCTCCGGCGAGCAAACACTGACACCAATGAACACCACAGATTTTTGACATATAAAGCCACATCCGAAATATAGTATATAAAATGCAGACTGAAAATTTTAGACCCTGCCTAAAGCAACCAGACTTTATAAGCTCAATATGGGAGACCGCACAAATTATATATAAAAGTACTAAATCAGTTTATTAGTACATATTGAAACAAAGATTAAATCATGGACGCAAAATATCCAAATATCCAAGTATGAAAAAAGCCCTACTGTTGATACCGGAAGATAAGTCCATATGGTATACAGTATAAATAAAGTTGTAAGTTTTGTATGCTTACAGTTGTCAGGTCAACGTTTTGCCAACACAAGGCTTCTTCAGAACCCAGTTATAGCAGTAGAGCGGAGTCTCCAAACTTTCTAAACAAAGGGCCAGTTTATTGCCTTTCAGATTTAAGGAGGGCCGGACTATGGCCAGCGGGAGTGGAAATTTTCCTGGCATCAGTGGAAGTAAACATCACTACATTTGCTAAAATTGGGAGGAATAGGACCCCATCATTGGTATCATTGGGAGGAATATCACCCCATCATTGGTATCATTGGGAGGAATAGCACCCCATCTTTGGTATCATTGGGAGGAATAGCACCCCATCTTTGGTATCATTGGGAGGAATAGCATCCCATCGTTGGTATCATTGGGAGGAAGAGTGCTCCATCATTGGTATCATTGGGAGGAAGAGTGCCTCATTGTTGGTATTATTGGGAGGAATAGTGCTCCATTGTTGGTGTCAATGGGGAGAAATGGTGCCCCATTGTTCATGTAAGTTGGCAGAATTATGTATCAGTGGGAGAAGTGACACAAGGGCCAGAAAAGGCAAGTGAAGGGCCACATCCGGCCCCTGGGCCACAGTTTGGAGACCACTGCAGTAGAGCAACAATCAGTATGGTGGATCAAGTGGCGTCCGATTAGCATAGCCTTGAGGAGGGCATTGGGGCATCAGGGCTGGCCAGCAGTTCCCTGAGACTGGAAGGTTATTTCAAGTGTTCACTTTTCTGAAAAGGTTGCGAAAGGCTGCCCTAGACTAAACAAGCCATGCAATGAAATGTGGCAGGTTCTCTGTGCCTATTGCAATCTCTATAATGGTTAATTGAATGGATGGGGAGGGGGTTTGGGGGAGTTGAGGTAAAGTGCTACCTTGCCTAGAGCTCCATTTTGCCTTAAATCCTGTTTAGGAGCATACACATCACAAAAGGAGGTTGGTGCACGCTTGAACACTGGCTATGATACAGGATTTTGAAAAAATCCACAAAGTGAATCTTGTGGACAAAACGTTATTTCTTGAACACTCGGGAACTGCAGAGTTGCTATCATATAAAAGGAAAGAAATACAAAGTCTAGTTTTGTACAAAAGAAAAGGTAGCATTTTGTAAGATATGGTCAAGCCTATATTTGGGTGACCTGTCGCAGAACTGCCACCAGAGATAAAGCATAGTTTAATATAGGTGAGTAGTCTAAGAAGGATTAAGATTAGTGCAAATTATATATTGCCCAATTAGTTTACAAGGAAGTTAACAAACCACAAAGGAACAAAAACATTAGCACAACAAAATTTCCTAAGGTGTATATAATCATTAAAAACTAGTTTAAGCTGTATAAATTGAGAGATGAGCTCAATTGTAAAAAAAAGACTTAAATAGCCTGATAGATTTTCTTTAGCGTAACAGGCATAGTATATTGAAAAGTTTACATTATATTTTGTATTTCATCACTTGTAAATGATGCAATAATAAAGCACTTCTGCTGCCTAAAAAAATTGGGTGTTTTTTGTCTTTGATAAATTCGGTATCCGATTTCTCAAGATACTGTATAAAAGGCGTGTTCATTTTCATGTTCTCAAAGATATGAAGGGGAGGCATTTGTAAAAGCCAGTTTTCCATAATGAACCTCCTGACTGTTAATAAACAAATATGAGTCCATTGTGTAATACTGGTACGATGTGTAACAGATGAAGGTGTCAAAATAGTAGTAAAGGATCATAGGGTATGCATACATGTGTTACACTAAATACATAAAATGTCCGTACAAGAGGTGGAAATGAGCCACAGTAGCATGAAGGTCCCTGCACTTAGGAGTTGATTTATTTATTTATTTATCCTGCAATTGCTCCAGAGCTTAGTAAATGAGGTAAAGCTTCATGTTTTAAAGAATACCCAATCATATGCAAAGAATTAAAAAAAAAATGCATTTTTGCTTGCACGTGATTGGATGATGAAAGTCGGCAGAGTGTCTGCTCATTTACTAAGCTCTGGAGCAACTGCTCTTACAATGTGCAACTGCACTTTGCAAAAAGCAAGGTCTATTTGCCGTTAGTAAATCAACCCCTTGGAGTATTTTGTGAGCAAATTAGTGGTTTGGGTGGAGGGAGCAAATAGTATGTGAAAAGATATATAAGCTCTAAGCAAAATTCTAAATTGGGTTTTATTCCAAGTTTATAATCAAATTGTAAATTAATGTGCATGCTTTTAGGTAACCCAGAAATAGTTTTTCTGTAATGTCATCAATAGGGAGGTCCTTTGCCAATTTCATCACACGTGGCTTATCAAGAGATTTAGGGGTTGATTTACTAAAACAGGAGAGGGCGAAATCTGGTGCAGCTGTGCATGGTAGCCAATCAGCTTCTAACTTCAGCTTGTCAAATTAAGAACAAGATTTTGTTCTTAACTGTTCTTAAGATTTTGACAATAAAACCTGGAAGCTGATTGGTTTCTTTTCAGAGTTGCACCAAATTTTGCACGCTCCTGTTTTAGTAAATCAACCCTTTAGTGTATTGAAGTACCATAAAGTGTAGAAAAAGTGTCAAGACCACGTCCAATTATATCATCTAACCAGCCTGTTTTGAGAAACAATGAGGGGTGGTGGAACAAGGATGTCCAAAAACAAGTTATCTGAGCATAGTATAAGAAAATTAGTTGCTGGGATGTTGTATTGCCAGCATACAGTTTGAAATGCTATTGATTTATTAAAGCGCACATTGAGTAATTTTTTCATCTATTAAATCTTCTGCCCTTGTTGTTTTAAAGGGGCGTTCCGGCCAATACATTTTTTTTTTTAAAGTCAGCAGCTACAAACACTGTAGCTGCTGACTTTTAATAAGGACACTTACCTGTCCAGTGATCCCGCGATGTCGGCCACCCTGAGGCCGATCCGTCCATCGGATTGGCTGCCGCTGCCTCCATCTTAATGAAGGGAAACAGGCAGTGGAGCCTTGCGGCTTCACTGCCCATTTCCTAGTGCGCATGTGCGAGTCGCACAGTGCTTTGGGAATGGCCCCATTGTTTTCTGGGACACACATGTCCCAGAAGGCAACGGGGCCACTCACCAAAGAGGAGGAAGCGCCGCAGAATAGGAAGAGGCAGATTAGGAAGACTGCCTAGCAACAGTGGTTTCTTTAACTTTGGATAGTAAAACATTTTTTTCTGCCAGTAAATACCTTATACAGCCCACTTCCTGTTTCTTGTAATAAGCCTAGGCTTATGACATCATGAACAGTTCTCTCTCTCACTCTCGTGAGAGTTTGCCAGGAAGGGAGGGGGAGGCGAGTCATAAGAGGGCCAATGAGAGCTGCAGGGCTGCAGAGCTGGAGGTTTGCTTCTGTGTGTCTGTTTAAATCCAGGAAGTGAACAGGCAGCAGCTTCAGATGCCCATAGTTAAAATGGATGCAGCCAGATGCAGTGGAGGGAGGTTTTTGCAGCATATTTGGCAAGTACAGAATCACAGCATATAAAAAAAAATATGCAAAGTGGTTGGAGGGAAGCTTCAGAATGGCAAAGATGTTTTTACTTTAAATTATGTGAGCATACTGCAGTTCCTCTTTAAATCTAGGATTGAATAGGTCTTATTCGCCTATTAGGCAAATCCCTTTATAACGTGGAGGACCAAACGTGTCGGGAGGGGCCTATGTGCTGACACTGTCACCATGCTTGTGGTTGGAGCGGTGGCAGCTTATGTGAGTTTTTCTGGCCTATTTTGGCCTATTTTGTATCACGCTGCAACTGTTTTTATGTCTGTTTTTAAATGAACTACTACACTATATGAGCATTTTGGGCTCCCGTGGGTGAGCTTTTTTTACTTAGTGCATAATCCGACCACCATTTTACTAATACACTAGAATGGGATGTCTCGCTGCGTCAGAGTAACAACCCAAGGCGTAACATCACTGTCTTCCCGGTGAGTGCATTGATTGGTGGAGGTGCACGTGTGTCACAAAATCATTTCTAGACACATCGGGTGTTGTTTATATCTGCCTGGAATTTTTCCTTTTCTGGTAAGCGTATAGACTTATCAAGGTTTTCACTGGAATTATTCATTGAAGATTTAGTCAAGCCACGGATACATATGATTGGACTTTATTCACTATAATAAGACTGTTTTATGTTGATTCACTTTTTACAGGAAGCGCTGCTCACTTTTTGAATATTTGTGATTATTTGTAGGTTGTATGTTCACGTTTATGTGCTGTATTCTTCTTTGCATGTTGGGTCAGGGTTTAATACCTCTGTTCTACGTGTCTTCGCCAAAGGCTTTACCCTGTACTGTAAAAAATTTGTTAATAAACACATAATCTTAAAAAATATTAAATTCTTGCAAAAAATGTCTACCTTTTGATGTGAGGCAGTGCTTTATTATTATAATACAGGATTTATATAACAGTGCTTTACAATGTTAGGGCAAACAGTACAGTTACAGTTCAATACAGGAGGAATCAGAGGGCCCAGCGCGTTAGAGCTTACAATCTAATACTTTATTTCTTTGTTCTGTGGATCTCAATGCCTTGATGTGAAGAGATAACTCTTATGTTAACAGAAAGGTCAAGAAAAATGTGTTACATATAGAGGCGACCAACATTAGGGTAATTTTAAGTGAATATAGTTTTCAGGGGAAGACATACCGAGACGGGGATATTGCATTTTTTTTCCACTCAGCTTTTGGGATATAAGTATCATTGGGAATACTGTTGAGAAGTACTGCAGAGAAAAAAGAAATAATACAAGTTAGGATAAACACGGTAAAACATAAACATGAACAGGAACAGACCAGAAGGCATGGACTTTTCCCAATGGGCAGTCAACAAGAGTCCTAGTGTCTCGTAGAGCATTGGAGGGAATAAATGGTGGTTGTAGAGAACATTGAAGGAGCTTCCTTACACAAACATCCTGAAGATGAAGGGATTATTACCCCTAGGGCATAGTGGGATGAATCTTACAACCGTCTAGGCAAAAGGAGTCAGACATTTGGTAGGCAGACCACTGAAGATGTTAATGTGTACTAGGACCATATTTCAATAACAACAGAAAGGTGGTATTGCTGCCTTTGGGAATATAAATAAATATGATGTAACTGATATCTTGCTGCTTAGGTCGTCCCTTTTAATGGAAAGAAAGGATCATAAGCCTAAACCGGTCCAAAAAAAGGCCATGCAGGGAGAGTAATCACTTTGCTACAAATAAAAAGTGGCAGGCGACATGGTTGGATAGTGGGGTATTGCAAATAATAAAAAGAGGGGACATTGTCAAGGAGGAAGTGTTAGTGACAATCATCCAGATGTGAGCAATGTAGAAGAGGTGAACCTCAGACAGGTTGTCACTTTTGACCTCTTCTTTTGTGGCTTAGAGGAATATTTACTTTTTCTGGAGATTTTCATTTCAGTATTTCACTATTATAGGCCTAGGTGATTTGTGGTGTAGTTGAGGTTGGTAGTTTCTTTGAGCCCTTTTTATCTTGCAGGGTGTCTCGAACCCAACCAGAGAAATGAGTTTGCATGCACAGAAGTCGGTACATGAGGAAGCCTTTTAGGTCTCTCGGAAGTCTTGATGTAGCACTCCGATGTCTTTAGCAACAGTGGCATCCACTACATCTTGTATAGTCAGTGATAAGCATTTAGCCACAGGTTGAGTCTGTTTGGCATGATTAGTGTCTTCTTCCTCATCCAACAAGGCCGAGTTGGTGGTCTGTTGAGAGACACAGATGGTAATCATTTTGGATAGCTCTGAGGTATAGGTCAGTCTTTCTCCATCAGATTTGGAGTAGTTAGTTCCTGAGGAACTATGTTATCGGGATAGCGGTGCTGAGTAAAAAATAAATATTGTATAATTAATTGCCTAAAGGGAGATGCCTGGCAGTCTAAAACACTCTTTTTCACTGAAGTAGGGAAGACTAGAGTCACAGAGTCTGTGGCCTAGCGGAGATCTCACATCCTGTCTGAAAGACATTGTTGCCATTGGGTCAGGACTTGAGGTAAATCTCAGCAAATACAACAATTAAAACAGGGATTTCCCCCTAAGCCTAGTACACACCACTAGTTTGGCTCTGGACCACAAAACAGCTCTGGTTGGAGCCCCTGTACTGACGATCCGACGTTAGTACAGGGATCTCCCCTGCTGTTCTTTTGTGTTCTGACAGGAGGATAGCCCCCCTCCCCCCGCCAGAATGCTCTGGTTAGCACTCTCATTCATTGGCTGAGTACAACAGAAGCTGGCCAAACGACTAGCTTCTGTCGGACCGGCTGCCATACACATGGGTCTGTATGGCATACAAATGTCGGTCTGTTTTCATAAAATCGGCTGAGGTCGCACAAACATTCAACCAATGTGTACTAGGCTTTACCCAGAAACCCTCAAAAAACATTACCCCAAAGAAATGTAACATTTTTAAACTAAATATAAACATTTATTTTATTGCATAGTTGGTAACACAGGCATATAATACAGGTATATAATACACTTAAGCATGTACTGGTAAGTATTTTTTTTTTTTTGCGCAAATCAAGGTAATTATGCACTTCTGAAGATAAATGATTGATGGTAGGAAAATAAAATATCCAACCATAAAATTGCAATTACAAATACTTGTAATCAGTCCAATACTCAGCTGCTCATTTGAAGTTAGAGGATGTACAACTGAGATAGGCTGGGAAATATGCTTGATTAGTGAATCCGTGTACATCGCATTCGGTTTTAGAAACACCACACCACAAGAGATTTTGTAAATCAGGACTTAAGAACACCAAAGTATTTACTTCACGTGCTACAGAGAACAATCTGTGATAAGAGGAGAGGTCAGTCACATGACTCTGATAGCATTTTTTCCTATTCATTAAAGCACTTTTGTAAAGCATTTTGCTTAATAAATTTGCTATTTTATTTTTTAGCACATGGTTATGGCCACGCTAAAGTTTCTTTAACAAAGTGGCTCCTTAGAATGCTTAGAATGCTAAGGCTAACTGCACAGAATTGCTCCTTGCACAATTTTTACTATTTAAATGTATTTTTTTCTGGAAAGTTGATGCCCATTAGTAGTACAAGCAACAGTGTTGTTTTGTAAGATGTTTCTGTGTTGGCAATGGCATAAAAAATAAAAATAAAGCAGCAAGAATCCTGCTTGTACCCCACCCCCCAAAATTAACCACAAATGACCACTCTGTTTAAACCACATTATGGCTCTTAATAATAGATTTGAAATCCTAGACTTTAAATCTCAATTTCAGGGCTTTTTATTTGGATAAAGTGGAGAAGGGATAGAATCTCTGCCAGGTTTTTAACGTTGTTTGTGTCTCTACTTGTCCTGTCCCGGTGGCAAGGGCTCAGAGGGGCAGGAAGAGATGGAAAGGCTTTCCAGTAAAACACCAACAAAAAATCATACTTTAGTGGAGAAACGAAACGGTTAGAACACTTTCAGAGACATCCAAGTTTTTATGGTTTTCAGTGAGGGATAATTTTAACAATGGAATTCCCAGTGTTTTAGTAGTGCATATGAAAGGTAATGCTAATGCATGCAACCAAAATTATAGGTATCAAAAGGGTGGCAAATGTATATGCAGCCAAGCAGGTTGGATCTTGATACAATCTGTGATTTACCTTTTGAAGGTAGCAAATGTAAAAAAAAATGCTTACGGCCCTCTTGCCAATCTAAAATTTTCCACATACAAAACTAATATATGAGCTAGATTTCGTATTAAAAATACTAATCCAGATGTTTAGCAGACAAAGAAAGATCCAGCAAACACTCAATTGATTCTACCTATCCAGTTGGCATTATAAATGGACCATGCAGTCTTACAACAGTTAAAAAGTGACAAATAATGTCCCTATGCTTTAGATGTTGGTGAAACCAAGTGGTGCATTTTTTGGGTCACTCACTATTCCTGATCACTTATTAGATTAATGGTTTATTGCTGTAAATATTTTATGCCTTTAACTACCTTCAGTATCTTGTGAGGGTTAAAACAACAGGTACACTTAACTTCCCCATCCTCAGTGGCACATAATAGGATTACCTTCTCTTTGCTCTCCCCCTTCACTGCTTCATTTGGTTTCCATGAGCAAACAGAAGAAGCCCTATGTAAGCAACATGGAGCATTCTCTTTCGTGTTTACTTTAAAAGAAAGCATATGACTGCCACTTTCAACGCCAAATTTCATGTTCATTTTGGCCGATTGGGCAAGCTTATGTGCTGGACAGACACCCCTGTTGCTGGCCTTTATCATGGATTTAGGATTTTTTTTTGCATATGATTAGTATGCTAGAAAGGGTCTACAGAGATTGCAGCCTGTCTATAGACATGTGGCCATTTCCAAATCTAGTTATTATTGGCCAGATCTGGAAATGGTAACCTTGTGTCTATAGTTTGGGCACAGGTGCCCTTTATATGGAATCTGTATGGCTCCCATTGTTGACTTTTTTTTTTAAAGGTGCTCTAGGGATTTATTGTTTTTTTCCTTTAACGGCCTTTTTTAAAATTTTAAACACTTGCTGCAAGCATTGCAACGTAAAATGGGCTTGTAGCTTCTGAGCCACTGACTAGAGAGCCCTGGTGAACCGGGATAGATTTTCTTCTAAAGCAGTGATGGTGAACCTTGGCACCCCAGATGTTTTGGAACTACATTTCCCATGATGCTCATGCGCTCTGCAGTGTAGTTGAGCATCATTGGAAATGTAGTTCCAAAACATCTGGAGTGCCAAGGTTCACGATCACTGTTCTAGCGTATTCTGGACTCCTCCCAGCTAAATAAACCAGTGGCTACCTTTCTGGAAAGCCCATTTAAGATGCCCAGATCTCTTCTGCTTCTCCTCAAACGGAACTAAACTCATGGTTCGTGTAACGCGAGGTGGGCTTTGGTCAGCTTCATAGGAAAGCCTCAAACATTTTCTATAGAAAAGGCATTAGTTGTTACTATAGCTATCAATGGTCTTTATTTATGAAAGTGCTGGGTCTTGAGACCTGGGCCTTCACTACAAACGGCAGATCCCAAACATTGACGTAAAATATTGCATGGCACGTTATCCATGTCAGACAGAGAACATGCTCTTGTGTGGCTTTGCTGGACAGTCTGTAGTCCCAAAATTCTGCCAGAACAAAGTGAAATTCCATAAACCCACCAGTCTTACAGAGTAAGCCCTGACTCTTTTGTTAAAGCCCAACCCCTCAGTGGGAAATGAAGGAACTGTAGCTTTTACTATATTGGTGTGCATAGTGCAATTTTTGTAGCTTTCAGACTGCTCAATTTTCAGTACATTCTAGAAGTCACTGTTTTTGGCCTCCAGAACAACAGCAAACCAAAACTCTGTCTTTAAAACAGTACGACAACACTTGGGGGGAGGGGGGGTGGTAAAATAAAGGACCCCCCTCCAGTAATATAAATATTGTCTTCCTTCAGAGGAATAGGTAAAACTTTTTCTCCAATCCAACTGCAAAAAAAGAATTCCACAAATTATAAGATCAGTTAAGGTCTGTTTAACAAGGAATTAATTAGACTTTTGGTTATATCTAATGTGTTGGTACTTGTTCCACTAAAACTAGGGCAGCATCAATCAGTGTCTGTAAGTGATACTGCAGGGTAAGGAGCGTTTCTGAGTGGCACAGATTGCATAGTGTGTTTGCATTATATATACATATATAATTTTGTAGAGCATATATAGTTGGAGAATGTGGTATTACTGTATAGTGCCTGACTACCATGTATTGCCCCCTAGCAGCTCTGCTTAGTGAACTTTTTTCATTGTGTCAGATATTGCTGATGTGGTATTGGTCAGTCAGTCAGCCTGTGTTGCCCGTTGAAGGTTTGTCTCATTGATTTTGTTGTTAAAGGCACTGGCACGTGAATAGTAAAGCCAAATGTTTTGTACGGTCTCTTCTTTTCACTATGTGTGTTTTTCGAGTGAACGGATTCTCTTTTAATAAAATCTGCTTAGAATTCAAACTTTTTAATACTCTACCTAATGATTAAGTTCTAACATTTTAAATCTTTAGCCAAAAAGATCCAAAACAGACCTACTCTAAGCATAGCATAATATTTCTCTAGTGATGGGATGAATTAAGCTCTGTATGGAAGAAACATTTTCTACAGCGTTTAATATAAAAAAAAAAAAAAAAAAGTTATTTGCGTTTTTTTTGTTTCCTTCTTTCATTCTTTTTTCTTCCAATATTACTTGATTGATCCATCAGGACATATTCCTGGCTGCGGGATGACGCCATTTTGCCCTATACAGGTGTTTTGTGCCTGCACAGTTTTAGTGCCTTTTTTACACTCCAATCATGGCAAATTCATTACAGGCACCTGCCCTGTATTACCCCTGTGGAGGCTTTTGACTTGAGAGCCTTAATGAAGACTAGCAAGTCCGTGAAATGTGATTTCATCAATAAGTCATAATGCAATGAAGTCACAACATTCGTTTTTTAGTAAAAATTAATCTGATCTCTAGTTAAGAAGAAAAAAAAATGGCCTTTTCTTATAATTCTGCTCCCATATTGTTATTTTAAGTCTACTGGCTAAAGTAAAATTCTACATTTTCTTCTGACTTTCCTTTTCTTAAAAAAAAAATATATATATAAAACATTTGGCCTTAAAATTTCTTCTGTTTGTGTTCTGTGCATATATTATTTCTCATAGTGCTCCGTGGAATTTTCTATAATTCATGCATTTTCTTTGGTTCATGGTCCACATGCTTTGGCCAACCTTTTTAACAGTTCGGTAATCGTTCTATTTTCTGCATTACATATCTGCGTGCTTGTTTATATGTGCTTATAATCATGGAGGCAGCAAATACGTGACTTCAAGAACATAGTTAAAACTATTTTACAACGTTACCGTCGTTTTACAGATGAACAGTTATGGCTCACCCAGCTAGGATCTATGATAAATCACAATACATCCTAATAAACTAGCATGGAAACTATAGTTTAACTATATGTCAATTTGATTGCAAGCGCCAATTCTCTTTTTGTTGTATGAGCATTATACAGTGGAATAATTGTTCCTTTTATTAAAATACCTTGACTCTCTATAAGCAGTTAATAATGATGGGTTGTAGTTCTGTCCAATCCATCTTTACCGTATGATCGATAAAGGTGTATTACCTTACCCTATTGTAGTATCAATACCGCATTGCAGGGAAGACTAATCAACGCCCGTACAAATTCCACACTGGCCATTTTATATAAGTAGATTGTTAGGTAGATAAATATAGAAATAAATGCTTGTAGTTTATCTGGCAATGCATGTTTTTTTTGCCTTTACTGTATATGATGATAGATATATGATTTAATGTTATATAATTGTAAGCACAGCCTTAAAAAAAAAACAAAAAAAAAAAAAACTGTAACAACAGTCAGCTACAACTAAGATCTGTATAAAGTAACTTGCATAAAATGTACATATCAAATAAAAAGGTAAAAAGACTTATTAATGACCATATATCTTTCTTTCTTCCTTTCCATTGTTTTGTCCATAGTGGTATTTTCCACTCTTTTGTAGATGTTTTAAACTATATATATATATATATATATATATATATATATATATATATATATATATATATATATATATATATATATATATTTATACAGTATATATATATATATATATATATATATATATATATATAAGATGGTGATGAATGTATGATGTCTAAATACCATAAATACTGATGTTCATTGATCTAAATTGCTTTTATATTCAATTATTGTATGCATAGAGCAAGTACTCTGTATTTTATAGACTGCATAAGATATTACAGTAACTAAAAAGTATTAAATAACTTGAATCTATCGCCTAACTTCTGAGCGTAACGTTTTGTTATATTTATTTCATATTCTGCACCATTCCATAAAATCTTTTATAAATTATAGCGATAATGAAGTATGATTGTTACTTTTTATGTGTTCTGTATACAGTCACATATACAACACATGTATATTGTAATGGAATGCTGCAAAATGAACATTAAGAATATTTAACTTACGCTGTCCAAGTATTTCTTCTATAAGATTTTTTTTGTAGTATGTGATGATATATATTATAAGCACTGCGTAAACTGTTGGCGCTATATAAATCCTGTTTTATAATTATATATTATATATTGTTTTATAAATATAAATATATATATATATATATATATATATATATATATATATATATATATGTAGAGAGAGAGAGAGAGAGAGAGAGAGAGAGAGGCACGAATTTATACGCATATTCACTTTCTACATGCAACATGTATTTTTCAAGCAGAGGAATTGAGTTAATTATTTCAAAGTGTATTCTTCTCCTTTAAAAGGTAAATAGCAGAGTGTAGATAGATGTATATCGCATTGTTGCAACAAGGTAGTCACAGTAGGTGACAGAAGTGTGAAACGTTTACTTGGTATGTTAGTGTATGTAGCATCATCTATTAGCAAAAAGATATAGCCTAAAGACGTAGTATCTGCCAGAAAATACAGTTGGGAATAGAAGTGTACACTGCAAATGAGTGCGCTTATGAGAGTAACAGACAACACATATACAAGTTTCGTGCATGCAAGCTAATCAATGTCTAGTGAGAGATAAAGAACCACTAAATTTTAAAAAGTGAAAAAATTACTAAAATCTCATAGTTTGCATTGATTGCAGTAGAATATGCTAAAAATAAATAAATAAAGCCAGTAAAAAAATTTACATTCCAAAAAACTGAATCCTAAATAACATAAATATAGAGAAATAAGATATAAGTAAAAAAAATAATGAATATATATAAAACATGTTAAAAAAAGAAAGTGCTAGGAACAATCATTGCATAATGATAGTAAACAGAGTGGAATGTGAGAAAATTAGAGGTTCCGTCTAAACTTTCCAGAGTGGAACAAGCGGAGAACTTTTAGAGAGCTAACATAGAAGTATGAAAAATAGGTTTTAAAAAGAAAGTGCAGAACAGCAGAGATCTAAAAAAAGAAAAGAAAAAGTGCTTTATAAACCGAAGAGAGCCCGAGAGAGACATCTGTAGACCGTCAAACAAAGGAAAAAAAAAAAAAAAAGATGAAGAGACCAATTGAGATACTTTCAGAAAAAGTCTGTCAATGGCTTGTAGGAGAGATAAAGTAAAAAAAAAATGGCATTTGAACAAACACCGTAGGAAGTAAAAATCTAAATAAACAAAAAAAGGGTGAAAGGTAGTTTTTTATTGGCGTACTAAAGAGCCAAGGTAAAATTTACGTCTAGAAATGACACATTATGACACAATAAAATAAGTTTAAAAAGCAGATAAACAAGGGAGAAGTGCAAAAAGGAGAAAGGAAAAATACTAAAAATGGAAAAAAACACCACCAACACGTAACAGGATATAGTGAAAAAGCAGAATATTACCAACAATTAAAACAAATGCCCTTTAAAAAAAAATCTGGAAATGTATGTAGTTCTTATCTTATTTAGAAAAGCAAAGGATTAAAAGGAACATTATTACTTGTCTAAAATATATATAAAATATATATGGCAAGATGGGGATTAAGATAAAAAAAAATCAATTAGGAAATTAATAAAGGTCAGGTTAAAGAGGGGAAAAATAACAGGTAGCTTAAATACAGGAAAAAAAGTCAGATATGGGAAATAAAAAATAGGTTTCTAAACCTAAAGGCTAAAAAAAAAAAGAAAACCTGAGGAGCGAAGGTCGTTGCGGACAAATACGTCTGTAGGCTCCTGCGCCGTAAGGGTTAAAATCCTTAGTGTGGGATAGTAGGAAGAGAGAGTGTACGGAGAAAATGAAAAAAAGCTGGGAAAACAGGAGAGAGAGAAATTTACTCTGAAAAGCAGCGTCTTTAAAATGTGTGACTTGGCTGGAATATATTGGGCAGTGCCAGCAAAACCGCAGAGAACGAGGGAGCGAGACAGGAGCGACAGAGTGAAGGACTAGAGGGAGGAAAAAGGGAAAGAGATATTTCATATTTAATTTCGCTATTAATAGAGGGTGGTTTTCTGTTAAGTTTTGGGTGAGGGATAGCAAGGTATTTGGTGAGAACCGTGCCTGGGTTTTTTTTTTATATTTTTCATAAAAAAATATGAAAAAATAAAATAAATAAAAGGAAACAACAAACAGGCATCTGGTTCATCTCTCATCCCCCCTCTACATACACACACACGCTCGCGCACACACCATCCTCAGCCATGAGCGACTGTTTTAATTCTTGTGCCAAAAACTGCGTGGCAAAATAAATCAAAATTAAAAATGAAACCAAAATAAATAATAGCAGAGATAACAGGACAGAAGAGAAAGTCAACAACCAATAACTCTCGGGCTCATCGGCTGCAAGAAAGTAAAGCGTCAAACTTTCGCGTATGCATTCTTTTTTTTTTTTTAAGTTGTCGGTTTTGGCAAAACCTTTTTTCTGCCTTCAATATTTTTTCCACGCTCTCTCCCTCTCTTTAGCTCTACACCTCCCTCCTCCCTTCCCTCTCTCTCTTTCTCTCTCTCTCTCTCACTCGCTCTCCCCTCCCTTTTTCTCTGCTATTGGCTAGCTTCTTCATTTCACTTTGCCAAAAAGGTGGGTCTGTTCGAATCAGTCTCTCTCTCTCTTTTTTTTTTCCTCTCTCTTTTCCCTGGCATCGATGCTGGCCACCAATTCAACACGGAGAGTGAAAGCAGGAGAGAGGGGGAACGAGAGAGAGAAAGAGAGTTTAAGCGGATAGAAAAAAAAAAAACAGCCTTCTCTTTTGCTCCAAATCTCCTTCTCGAGAAAAAAAAAAACATTACTTTTTCTGTTTATCATCCATTTATTTTTTCCTCCTTTCATTTTGCTTTTGTCAGTTTTGGTAATCCATCTGTAGTATTCTAATGCATACTAAGAAATTGTATTTTTTATTTTTTCTTCCATATTCCGTCCGTTTGGCGGACAACAATTAAGTTCCCTCTGTTGTTTCTCCAGCACTTGGAATTACGTATCCATTCATTTGAGGCCTTTGCACGTTAATAACTTTCTGAGATATTGCCATCTTCTGCTGTCTTAATTTACATCTCTTTTTTACAGTTGTGTCCCTTTCGCATCCACACATTTAGGAAAAGGACATGTTCTGTACATGATTAGGCATAGATTTGTCTACGGTTGTATACTTCGTCCCTTTTTTCACCCCTTCCATACTTAAATTTTTTTATTTATCAATTCGCTTCGTGTTCTCCCTTTCTCTCTCTCATTGCAATTCTGATGAGCTCAGAATCTGGATGTTTTTAAATACCGACAGGACTTCGATATGACATCAAGAGATGGTAAACCTTTCCCCTCTTTCACACTTATTCATGTCATGTCGTCAAAACTTCATTTTCTCAACTTCAAGCTTTTTTTTTCTCAACACCGTTAAAAAAAAAAAAAAAAAATCAAGTATAATATTTTCCAAAATATTATGACATTTAAATAATTTGCATGAAAATTGGATTAGATAAAAACTGTTTAACATTAATTTAATAAGTTTAAACAAATGACAAATTAATGACATATGCAAAAATATCTTGTCTTGGACTGTTAGCTTTATTTATTTATTTATTTATTTCAGGATGAATTTCACCCCTTCATCGAAGCTCTTCTTCCCCATGTGCGTGCATTCTCATACACATGGTTCAATCTCCAAGCAAGGAAGCGCAAATACTTTAAGAAGCACGAGAAGCGGATGTCAAAGGACGAGGAGAGGGCGGTGAAGGACGAGTTATTAGGGGAGAAGCCTGAGATCAAGCAGAAGTGGGCGTCACGGCTCTTGGCCAAGCTGAGGAAAGACATCCGGCCAGAGTTCCGAGAGGACTTTGTCCTGACCATCACCGGGAAGAAACCTCCGTGTTGCGTCCTCTCCAACCCAGATCAGAAAGGCAAAATTCGGAGGATTGACTGCCTTCGCCAGGCAGATAAGGTGTGGAGGCTGGACCTGGTGATGGTCATCCTGTTTAAGGGGATTCCGCTGGAGAGCACAGATGGGGAACGTCTCTATAAGTCACCCCAATGCTCAAACCCAGGGCTGTGCGTACAGCCTCACCACATTGGGGTGTCCATCAAAGAGCTGGACCTCTACCTGGCCTTTTTCGTCCACACGCCTGGTAAGTCTTGGCCTTGCATCACTGTCTACATACACACTCATTTCAGCATAGCTGTTTTTCAGTTTAAGACCTTATCACTGGCAAATCCAAGTTGACATTGATCCAGTGTAATGAAAATTTATGTTAAGAGACAAAACTGAGGCAATAGGCATAACTTCAATACATTAGTTATATATATATATATATTTTATAAATAAATATGTATATAATATAAAATATATTCTCATTACACCAATTTACTTATAGCCAATTAATACAGTGGCCTTCATCTGTATATGGGTAACAATGTACATTCAGTTAGGCTTTTGGGGCCTAAACTTCATTGAGCACTGTCAAGTCTGGTTTGTCTTTAGTCACACAGAGATTTTAAAAGAAAAAACAAAAATAATGAATATTTCTTATGAGAAACTTAAACATGTTTTAAGACTTTTTTCAGACTGATGTCTGTGCTTCTTTATTTTGTGAATAGATCGTTTTTAAGAAAACCAATTTTAAAAAATGCATCCTTGAAAATATACAAGGTTTGGAGGTAGCAGGAAAAATAGGAAACATACTGACATGACAAATACCACAATTTCTAGACACAAAAAATTACGTATGTGTTCAATTTTCATTTTGGGTATAAGGAATCGAAAATGTGATCAATTCATTTATATACACGTGTAATAAAAAAAAATATTTAAAATTGAGAATTATTTTAATAAGGTTTAAACAATTTCTATCATGGGAAACCACAAAGCAAGGTATGCAGGATTAAATTATGGGAGACATAATTATAAAAAAAAAAAATTTTGTTTTTATGAAAAATGAATGATGTGTATATATATATTTTTTATATTCAGATATAGCTTGTTTGCAATTACAGGATTTCTATTTTGAAAACCAATGGCAAATGTGTAATATATAGCTAAAATATATTTGCAAAAACGTTAATGAAGTTTAAAAAAATACACCTTTACAATTGTGTCTGTGAAGCCAGGTATATGTGTATTTATAATGTTTTTACTATTTGTTTTATAGTTATTAATTTGACTTTCCCTGCTTCCTTAAAATAATGAACAGGCAGTTTGGTTCAAACTTTTTCCAGGCATACTTTGGCAATGATGGAATGCGCACATAGCAAGAAGTAACAATTTATCCAAATTACAAATCTAGGCAAAAAAAAACATTTTATGCTCACAATACGCTGTGTATATTTTATCTATCTATCTATCTATCTATCTATCTATCTATCTATCTATCTATCTATCTATCTATCTATATATCTGTCTGTCATTATATTCTATTATAATGCTGCACTTTATCAAAGTATTAATATTTTAAATTGCCTAGTAAACTAATTCTATTATAATATTTTAATTAATTAAGCAGTACTAGACTGTAAGGACCTTGAATATCTAGTACTTAAAGTACACACACATAAAAAAAAGTAAAAAGAGCTGGATATAGCCTATATGTATATAGGGACCTAGTACAGTATACAGGAGTATGAAGAAATTCAAAGCGCTCCCTTATTTTAATTTTGAAGACACTTATATCATGAATGTTGTGGCTGCAGAGCTCACGCTCTAATAGACAAGAACAAATAAACCAAATACTGTTAGAGGTGAAAACTAGGTAGTTTTCTCCAACAAGCATTTCCATTATTGTATAGAAGATAGATAAACAGCTAAAGCTAAAATCATTAATTCATCACACTCTCCCACAGAGCTTACGCTCTAATAAACAAAGGGACACCTATAAAATTGGCACAGTTGAAAGATCTTATGGGCATGCGATTATATTAATTATGGCATACAGTAGGGTGGGCAGACAGGAGATCTCAGAGAAAATGAGTGCCCTGGAAGTTTTCTTCTTACATTAATCAAAAAAAAAAAAAATAGAAAAAAAGAAAATCTTTATAGCAAGTGACTGTGTTAATAGATCAGTGAACAACAAAGCCTGTGCTGATTTTGGCCAGGGAACCAATGAATCCTGTGGTGAAAGCACAACTGCGTGTTCTGGTTGGAAGTGTGAGGAAGGTCAGAGCCCATATGGAGGAGGACCTGGCCTATGACCCTCCACATATGACATGCCATTCAAAATTATTTTCTGCTCTGATGAAACATTCACCGAGTTCATGAACAGAACTGTAAAGATAATAAGCGTGTGATTGCAAATGTAGCAACATGTTCAATTTTTTACAAAAAAGGATATTGCAAAATGCTGCCTAAGGGCATGATGAAGTTACCCGGGGTGAAGCGGGTAACCCTGCTGCAGGCCTGATGGAGATCAGGAAGTATGCTGAGGTTATACTGTATCTAGACCAGCTTCAGGTACCCCCACTACAAAGCTATGGGCACAATATGTGTGTCTACTATGACATCAGTATATCAAACTTTGTGACATCAGCACAACAATGTCACTGTGCTGCCTGGGCCTAGGCTCATAAAGGTGCAATTATGCAAAAAGACAAAGGAGGGTGGCTCTAAAATGTTGAGCAGAAAATATATAAAAAAATTTAATACAAGTACTATTCATTTCATACAAACTCACCTTTTTGAAATCCATAGTAAAGCTTTGCTTGATATACCTTTGAGGATCCATCAACTGACACATTGCACATTAAGACAAATGGTGAGTTATGTGTAAATAGCCCAAGTACATTTTCTTTGAAAAATTGCACAATATAGAAAGCAAACTGTAACACATATAAATCAAATGGACATAATATGTAAATGCATGCCCCTGGACAAAAAGCAAAAAAAATAATATACCAAAAGACACCGCATTAAAAATGCTTATGAAATGTACATAAAAATGTCAAGGTGTGAATGTATCCTTAAAGCTAAACTCCGGAGAAAAAAAAAGATTTGCCTCTGAGGTAGGTCCCTTTTCCCACTATTTTAGCTTACGGATAATGCATAGGGTGATATACTTACCCTATTCCTTGCTCCCGCAGGATTCCTCCAGTAGCAGCTCTCTGATGTCATCCTGTAAAATGCAGGACCAGCAGTCCTGCAGAATACAGGAGGATGCCAAGGGCCCGCCCACAACTATGTAGCGTCAGGCAGTGAAGGAGAGTGTTGACTGCCGAGGGATCGAGGAATAAGGTAAGTATATAATTGCATCCCCTTTGCAGTGGGGAAGGGGACCCTCTGCAAGGGTAAATCTTTTTTTCTCCAAAATGTAATTTTAAAGTACATATGTCATTATGGTGGGACGTGTAACACAATGCAATCCAATTACCTTTTATTCGTTAAGCATATTAATGTAAGGCTAGCAAATTAACCAGAGTGTTACAGAACATGTAGAATCACCCCATCATTCCTTGCCCTCTGGCAAAGCTTAGTATCTTTGACTCTCTTTGTTTAGCCAGTAGGGGGAGGGTCTGATTCAATGTCACATAGCTCCTCCTGGGTGGTGTCATCCTGTTGTTGGAGGGACAGACTCCATGTCACATAGTTCCCTACTGTATTTTTTACCCTGTAGTTGAAGGGACAGGCCCTATATTCCATAGCTTCTACAATCTGTGTCACCCGAGGGTGGGAGGGACATATTCCATGTCACACAACTCCTAGGTGGTGTCACCCTTTGGTGGGAGGGACAGAATCCATGCCACTCAGCTACTCCTAGATGGTGTCACCCTGTGGTGAGAGGGACAGACTCCATATCACATAGTTCCGACTGTTGGTGTCACCCTGTGATAGTAGGGACAGACTCAGTATCTCAGAACTCCTCTTGGGTAGTGTCACCCTGTGGCGGAAGGGACAGCTTTAATATCACATAGCTTCTCCTGGGTGGTGTCATGCTGTGGTGGGAGGGAAAGGCTACATGGCACATAGTCCCCAACTGTCTGTGTCACCCTGTGATAGTAGGGAAAGACTCAATATCTCAGAGCTCCTCCTGGGTAGTGTCACCCTGTGGTGGAAGTGACAGATTTATTGTCACATAGCTCCTCCTGGGTGGTGTCATCCTGTGGTGGGAGGGACAGGCTACATGGCACATAGTCCACAACTGTCTGTGTCACCCTGTGATAGTAGGGAAAGACTCAATATCTCAGAGCTCCTCCTGGGTAGTGTCACCCTGTGGTGGAAGTGACAGATTTATTGTCACATAGCTCCTCCTGGGTGGTGTCATCCTGCGGTGGGAGGGACAGGATACATGCCACATAGTTTCCTACTGCCTGTCTCACCCTGTGGTGGGGGTGACAGACTCCATATCACACAGCTACCCCTGTCTGTGTCACCCTGTGATAGTAGGAGCAAACGCCACGTCACATAGCTGTGTATCAACTTCACTTTTCAGAATATGGGAAGCTGCCACATTACCACCAGCTGCAGTAAATGTTTTTATCTATGGTAAATTAATTATTGTCTTGAATCTCAACAGCTGAAATTGATAGATCAGTATTACTTATTTTAAAATATTCAGCATTTCCTGTAATGTTAACCTGTCAATTACAAGACACAAAAACAGTCCACATACTTATAAATATATATGAAAAGTGAGCTAATGGTAACATTTCTCATTGTCCATGGCAACCATTCAGCTTTGATGATTTCTTTTTCAAACCTGGATTATGAAAATGACAGTTAAATACATGTCTGCCTTAGCAACCCATACATCGGGCCTGTAAAGCCAACAAAGCCTTTTTTTTGCAAGCTGAATTTCATGGAATTTTAGGGAATTTCTGTAGTAAGTGTAGCGTGATGATAGATATTTGCATTTTTTCTGCTGTTAAAATAAAAGGGATATGTTGGTAATAATCTAAATATATACAATTTACTTATTGCTCAGTATACAATAGGTTTGAATAAACAAGGATTCACGTGAAGGTCAAGTTTTGTGTCTGATGTAATTTTCTGGCTTTCATATGGTTGCAGGAGGCTTCTTCTTGGGAACTGACCCACATCCTGCCATACCCAAACTCTTTAAACTTAGACGCAAGAAGCGGCGCAAAGGGGAACCAACCTATCCTCTATCTCTTGCTGACATGACATCTGTTTCCCGATACAGGCCATGGTATAGCAGCAAGGTAGAACATGCCATCGCTGAAGTGTGAAATATATGCCCCCTCTTGTATAACAACATACATATTAAATATACTAGTCTGCTGGAAATATTGTAAGCAGCAGTATGTAACCTGCCTATACATGGCAGGTATTCCTTCAGCATGTAAATTAATGGCTTTCACTGATCTACCCGACACATTTTGATCACTTTTCAGCAACAAAATCAAAATTGGAACTTTGGTGGATTTAATTATTTAACGTTCAATTGCCTGAGACCAGGAAATTATATACAATGGACCATTGTGTTTCATGTAAATTATTTTTTTATAGAAAGTTGATGGAAAGCTTGCAAAATTTCCATGTGCATGGCCAGCATTGGTCTTAAAGAAAGCCTTTCAGTATCGGAGATTCCACCAGTCTCAGACAATTTTTATACTGTGCATGTAAAGATTAGAACATAATAACCAGATAAATGGTGGTCCAGAGTAGATATTATTCAACTGTATATTTTACTGACAATATCCAATTTTGAAATTTTGTTGAAATTTTTATACTCAAAAAAGAATGAGGGAAGATATCAGCTTCATTAACATCTTGCTGTGTGACGGGCAAAGAAAATTTGTGTAACTGTTTCAAAGGATCACAAAGTCCATATGGAAGAAGCAATTTCCTAATCTGAGTACTGCATGTAAGTCCCAGGGCAGCAACTCGGTTAATAGGCTAACTTTAATTTCCCAAAAAATCAATGCAAGAGTCAGGGAAATGCCTGCTTCTATAAGAGCCCAATCACACAGGCATTTTTCTTTGTCACAGTTTCTATTTAACTGACAAATGCTTCCTTGAGTGTTGAGTTACTCTTAGTTTTTGGCAGTAACTTCTCTTTGTCTAGATATTCGACTTCCTTTGCTAACAGGGTGCAAGGAGCAAAGACGTAAAAAAAAAAAGAGCAGAGCAACCAATACTGGTGTCATCAACGTGACAACAGCATGGTATCTGATTGGTTGCTACATATTTATCCTCTACAATTACATAAAAGCCCATAATTTCAATAACGCGCGAAAGGAACGCCTATTATTGCATCCTAGTCTCCAAAATGAGGCCGTTCACAAGCTGTCCTTTACATGTGTTTGCAATTGCAAATATTATATGGATGAAAGTGATATAATATAAAATAGTATTATCAGTATTATAAAGGATTCTTATAGCAAGAGTTACTGGTTTTCCAAGTAAGTTTCTGTAAAAATAAATATATATGTTAAACGCAAGAAAAATAACCCTTTTAATATGGCTAGAGCCATTGTGTTTGAGATTTAATCTTGGCCACTCAATACCACAGAAAACATTTGTTTAGGTTTGTCGGCTGTTTGAACACAAGCGCATATGTTTGAATGTCAAATGTAGCGTTTGTTAAGAAAAGACTTGCTTTGACTGCAGTTCAAACGCACCTGAATAGGACAAGCTGTATCTTAGAAAACCCGGCACAACACAATGCAGATCAAATGCAGCCTCTGAACTGCCATTTGTACTGCTCAGTTGAAGTCAAAGGGATTTTGATGACCTGTGCTTGCCATGCTTTCCAAATGCATGTCAACTGCAGAAGAACAGTGTCCGTTTGACACGAGCCCTGAAGAAACGGAATATTTTCAATAATATCAGACTCCAATGGAGTCTAATCTATAGAGCTCATGCTATTTAAAAAAAAAAAAATGTACATACATAAGTAGAAATTATTTCTCTGAATGACGATTCCAATGCAACTGAGCTACCACCTGTCCATGCACATCAATCTTAGGGTCTGATTATCCAGATGGACCAATCACAAGCCATTGCTTACTGTGGGTGCCTTAATTACCCTTGAAGTGTCTGGGTCATTACTAGTCCCCCTGTGTCAAGGGGTGGGCGAGAGGGTCGGCTGCCCGAGGCACAATGGTTTACAGTAGGGATGAGGGTGCCTTCCTTCTGTTACAAGGCTGTGATTTTGACAAGCTGGTAACTGTTGAGCGTAGAATCCCCCTAAGCTTGCACATCATAAACAGAGGAGGGGTGCACGGTTTGACATCCTTTCCCTGGGTGCTGAATGACCTTGTCCCGACACTGGGTACTTGAAGGCAGAAAAGGTTGAAGTGTCAGTTAAGCCCCAAACTAATGGAGAATTCTGGGTGCCCCAGTTTTATTATATATGGTGTTCATTTTATTGGGTTTGTTAAAAAAAATATTTGAACAAACCGAATGACGCATTGAACATGATACTTTGACAGCTTGGCTGTGAAAAAACGGTTGAGTACCTAGGCCTTACATAATCTGGAGAACGATTGTGACCTATACTTGCACAAACGTTTTGGCTGAGTAGACACCCTTGTTCCTGGCCATAATGACCATCCAGGAAAATCCATGTCAGACAACAGATTATGTCCCCAAGATCAGCCAGGGAGCCGCTGCAGATTTTGTAGGTAGGCCACAGATGTGCAATCATTTTCGGAATCTAACTATAATCTGCAGGGGTAGGTGATGACCTCTTTATGTCTATGACTGGGTAAAGCTTTCCTTTAAAGGAGATCCTCTGGCTATGTCCTAGGTCATTTTGTGTTCACAAGGCTGACAGAATACATTTGCTATGCTGTTACTAGGAAACTGAATTTGGCATCTAAAAGGATGTATGGGGTTGTCCCAAGGGACCGAGCAATGTACTGCGTATATGAAAGTGGTGTCCCTTTTCTCTGTTTCAAAACAACGAAGGCCCCTGCCATGGTCAGACCACCCTCCTCTGTCTGTGTCACCATGCGGTAGGAGGGACAGACTGTCTGTGTCACCGTGTAACTCCATTCCCGCTTACAATGTTCCCAACATGCCATTGTGTCCTTTGGTTTTTGCCGGGACCCCCTGGCAGTGAAGGAGTGACTCCTCTCCTCCCTCCTATTTTTACGCTCTCCGTTCCAACTTTTCTCTTGCCAAATAAACATGGGAGCAGCTGAATTTCCTCTCATGGAGACATCTGTGATCGAACAGACGTTGGGGACAGAGTATGGGGACTCTGGCAAACCTTCCTTCCTGGGGAGGGGGGGACAGAGCAAAGGAGAGACCCTGAAGGTGTAAGTGAAAAGAAGGAAGGGGGGGATAACATGTCCTGTCTGTCAACAGTCAGTGCCCAGCACAAGATAATACAGATTCCCTTGCACGTTGGTAAATATATTTCTCCAAATATTGGAACCCACTGTCAGCTGTTTCCAAAGCCAACCTGCCGAAAAAATAATAAACGGCTGCTTTTAGGAATGATTCCCTACTTACTTATGTTTGCATCAGAAGGGAAATAGAAAATGTGGTGTATCGGAAACTAAGGCATATTTGTATTTGCATTATGTTTTAGCTGTTTACACAGCTCATTATTTTATGAACATGTCATATGTTGCAGCCATTATTATTTTTTTTAAGAATGAATATATTTAAATGCACACATTGATATAGAATCCTGCAAGACATAATTTCTCCTATCCCATAAAAGTGTAATATCATGTTAGAGGGGTAAGAAGACACTCAGGAGCTGGGTTACTGTAATAAGATATTACAGGGGTAATAAGACACTCAGGAGCTGGGTTACTGTAATAAGATATTACAGGGGTAATAAGACACTCAGGAGTTGGGTTACTGTAATAAGATATTACAGGGGTAATAAGACACTCAGGAGCTGGGTTATTATAATAAGATTTTACAGGGGTAATAAGACACTAAGGAGCCGGGTTACTGTAATAAGATATTACAGGTGTAATAAGACACTCAGGATCTGGGTTACGGTAATAAGATATTACAGGGGTAATAAGACACTCAGGAGCTGGGTTACTGTAATAAGATATTACAGGGGTAATAAGACACTCGGGAGCTGGGTTACGGTAATAAGATATTACAGGGGTAATAAGACACTCAGGAGCTGGGTTACTGTAATAAGATATTACAGGGGTAATAAGACACTCAGGAGCTGGGTTACTGTAATAAGATAATACAGGGGTAATAAGACACTCAGGAGCTGGGTTACTATAATAAGATTTTACAGGGGTAATAAGACACTAAGGAGCCGGGTTAAGGTAATAAGATATTACAGGGGTAATAAGACACTCAGGAGCTGGGTTCCTGTAATAAGATATTACAGGGGTAATAAGACACTCAGGAGCCGGGTTACTGTAATAAGATATTACAGGGGTAATAAGACACTCAGGAGCAGGGTTACTATAATAAGATTTTACAGGGGTAATAAGACACTAAGGAGCCGGGTTACGGTAATAAGATATTACAGGGGTAATAAGACACTCAGGAGCTGGGTTACTGTAATAAGATATTACAGGGGTAATAAGACACTCAGGAGCTGGGTTACGGTAATAAGATATTACAGGGGTAATAAGACACTCAGGAGCTGGGTTACTGTAATAAGATATTACAGGGGTAATAAGACACTCGGGAGCCGGGTTACTGTAATAAGATATTACAGGTGTAATAAGACACTCAGGAGCTGGGTTACGGTAATAAGATATTACAGGGGTAATAAGACACTCAGGAGCTGGGTTACTGTAATAAGATATTACAGGGGTAATAAGACACTCGGGAGCTGGGTTACGGTAATAAGATATTACAGGGGTAATAAGACACTCAGGAGCTGGGTTACTGTAATAAGATATTACAGGGGTAATAAGACACTCAGGAGCTGGGTTACTGTAATAAGATAATACAGGGGTAATAAGACACTCAGGAGCTGGGTTACTATAATAAGATTTTACAGGGGTAATAAGACACTAAGGAGCCGGGTTAAGGTAATAAGATATTACAGGGGTAATAAGACACTCAGGAGCTGGGTTCCTGTAATAAGATATTACAGGGGTAATAAGACACTCAGGAGCCGGGTTACTGTAATAAGATATTACAGGGGTAATAAGACACTCAGGAGCAGGGTTACTATAATAAGATTTTACAGGGGTAATAAGACACTAAGGAGCCGGGTTACGGTAATAAGATATTACAGGGGTAATAAGACACTCAGGAGCTGGGTTACTGTAATAAGATATTACAGGGGTAATAAGACACTCAGGAGCTGGGTTACTATAATAAGATTTTACAGGGGTAATAAGACACTAAGGAGCCGGGTTAAGGTAATAAGATATTACAGGGGTAATAAGACACATGGGAGCTGGGCTACTATAATAAGAAATTACAGGGGTAATAAAACACTAAGGAGCTGGGTTACTGTAATTAGATATTACAGGGGTAATAAGATGCTCAGGAGTTGAATTAGTATAAGATGTCACTATGTTAAAGTGAATGTAAACTCAGAAAAAAAAAAAACATGCAAGACATAGGCATAATGAGCTAGTATGCATCGCATACTAGCTCATTATGAAATACTTCCCTTAGATCGAAGCTGTCCCCACACACACCCCTGCGAACGGCGACATGTCCCCTGGAGTTATGTCTGGGTTCGTGGGCTGTGATTGGAGCTGCTATGAGGTCACTGACAGTTACTGAAGGAACAGCACAAGCGGGCCGGTTTCTTGAGTGCGCATGTGTCTATGACGTCGGCACAGGCAGATTCAGTGAATATCTCCTAAACTGTGCAAGTTTAGGAGATATTCAAGGTACCTACATGTATGCGTGATTACAGGCTTACCTGTAGTGAAAAGTGGTGTAACATGGTTTACAACCACTTTAATATCATTATTATTTGTAATAAGACATTTCTGAAATAATGAAGTGCACAGAAGCGAGCGCGCCGTAGCTGGGGGTAAGGAACGTGAGCCTGCTTTCCATACGCGGTGAGTCAGGGGTTCAGCTGAGGACAGTAACCTGCACCTGTAAGTGACATTTGTCTCTCCTTTGTCCTCTGGTTAGTTTACCCGGTGTGTGTTTGCTCTGGCAGAGGGGAGGTATTCGGAGGTGTACATAGGTATATAGAGGAGGGCAGAGCTGCTCTCACACAGAAGACCATTGTGCGCCTGTACTGGTGTTTATTCATCAATTAACCCCTCCCGCTCTGCTCCATTCACATATTCTCTTTCTCTAGTCCGGTATTGGTGTTTACCATCCCGCTCTCATGACCGGCCACTCTACTCTCCCGGCGTTCACAACTTGTATTTCTACATACGGTTTTGTAACGTAACGACATTACAATTTCAGCAGCCGAGCCAGTAAAAAGATTTGCTTTCTTCAGGAAACGTGGGGGAGTTAGATTTTTTTTGCACAGGTGTGTGCGCCCATCTTGTCGTATAGCTGAGCAGATCTGAGACGGGGAAAAAATTTTTTTAAAAATCCAATCGATGTCAATGTAGACTTTTCTGCTCTTTGTAGGGCCCATTCACACAGGAGGTCTGATCAGATATGCTTGTCAGCTTTTCAGGAGGATCTGAAAAGAAGCTGAATGTCAGTCTATGGGCAGGCAGATGCACATCCGATCTGATTTACATCCGATTATCTCCGAGTCCTTCTAAGACAAAAAAACAAAACAAAACAGAAAGGCTTGCATCCTTTTCGACTTTTTCAGACCTAAATGTGATGAATCAGAGGTAAAAGGATGTAAATGTCTATTGATAGCCACCTGCCCATAACCTAAAATGGGTCCCTAAGGGCTCATTCACAGCAGCGTTGTTGTCTGAAGAGCGATCCGCATTCAGATTGTTCTTCAGAGAGCATTTAACAGGCGATGAGGAGGCGTTGTATCACTTCCTCACCACCTGCTTTAAAATAATACTAACGCTTCATTTTAAAAAAAAATGTTTTCTAAAATATAAAAAACATGTTATACATACCTGCTCTGTGCAGTGGTTTTGCATATAGCAGCCCCGATCCTTTTCTTTTCAGGTCCCTCGTCGGTGCTCCTGGCTCCTCCCCCTCGAGCAGTGCCCCCAGAGAAAGCAGCTTGCCTTGGGGGCACCGCTATGTGCTCACTCCTGAGCCGCTGCTTTATGCCTCCATAAGACTCCCGCTCCCCCCACTCTCTCCTCATTGGCTCACTGGCTGTAATTGACAGCACCAATGGGCTCCTGCTGTTGTCTCAGCCAATGAGAAGGGAGAATCCCTATCCAGCCAAGGCTATCATGAACATCACTGGATTGAGAGGGGGCTCAGGTAAGGATTGGGGTGGGCCGGGGGGGAGGGGGTGGGGGCACTGCACACAGAAGTTTTTTTTTTTACCTTTGTGCATAGAAAAAAAGTCCCACTTTCTCTATTTCTTTGTCTAAAATTTGGGATGGAGGCCAATTACTTTTGGTACCTTGGACCGCATCATTCTTTATCGCTAAAAAAACCCTCAGCCTTTAGAACCACTTTAACCCCTTGGACTCCACATTAGAACATGCCCAGCTGCCTCTACAGCTAAAGGAGAGGGGTTGGGGGGGGGGGGCAAAACTGTGGAGTTTTACCGCCCCCCAATTGCTAGTAGAGTAATGCCACATACACACGGTCAGACATTCCGACCACAAAATCCGTCAGATTTTTTCAGATGGATTTTGGCTGAAATTTGTCTTGCATACACAAGGTCACACAAAGTTGTCGGAAAATCTGATCGTTCGGAACGAGGTGACGTTATACACATACTACGAGACTATGTAGAGGCCAGTAGCCAATAGCTTTCATCTCCAAATTTTTTCTGAGCATGCGTGGCACTTTGTGCGTCGGAATTCTCTATACACGATCAGAAAAAGTTTCGATCGGATTTTGTTGTCGGAAAATTTTAGATCCAACTCTCAAACTTTTTCCGACAGAAAAAGTCCAATAGAGCCCCCACATGATCGGATTTTCCGACAACATAATCCGATCTGACTTTTTCCGTCGGAATTCCCGCCCGTGTGTATGGGGCATAACCCTTTAGGCTAGATTCACACTAGTGCGAATTGGAAGAGGGTTTCCTCCACATCCAATTTGCATGACAGAAGATTGTGACCGGCTCTCTATGGAGCTGGTTCCCACATCTGTGATTGTGGTGTGGAGAGGTAGAAACAAGGTATGTTCCTGTACTGCTTTGTGACATGGCAGGGATCTACCTCTCCCTTTCATCGGGAGCAGTGATCAGTGGAAGCCCATCCCCCCCACAGTTAGAACACCTCCCTAGGACACATTTAACCCCTTGATCACCCCCTAGTGTTTAACCCCTTCCCTGCCAGTGTAATTTATACAGTAATCAGTGAATTTTTATAGCACTGATCGCTGTATAAATGACAATGGTCCCAAAATGGTGTCAAAAGTGTCCGATTGTCCGCCATAATTGCTGCATTCACGATAAAAAATCGCAGATCGTTGCCATTACTAAGTAAACAAAAATTATAATAAAAATGCTATAAATCTATCCCCTATTTTGTAGACACTATAACTTTTGCGTAAACCAACAATATATATCAATATAAGCTTATTGCGTTTTTTGTTTTTTTACCAAGAATATGTAGAAGAATACGTATCGGCCTAAACTGAGAAAAAAAAATTATATATTTGTTGGGGATATTTATTACAGTAAAAATAAAAAATATTGCTTTTTTTTCAAAATTGGCGCTCTTTTTTGTTTATAAAAAAAAAAAAAAAATCGCAGAGGTGATCAAATACCACCAAAAGAAAGTTCTATTTGTGGGAAAAAAAGAACGTAAATTTTGTTTGGGTGCCGTGCAATTGTCAGTTAGAACGACGCAGTGCAGAATCGCAAAAAGTGCTCTGGTCAGGAAGGGGGTAAAATCTTCCGGGGCTGAATCAGTTAAATTAGTCCTTATTGAGGGAGAGGAGGGCAGCTTAAATAAGCAGACCTTACTACAGAGGTGGAGGTCTGTCTTAAGAGCAATAAGGAGTGCCCCGGGCAGTAAGCGGGGCTCATTCCACGCAGAGACGTCCAAACTTGTTGAGATTTCCCAGAGCCTGTTCCCTCCCTTTTCTATGTAAAAGAATAAGGGATCGGGAATATAGCATGTGCTGAGCTGCCGCGGTCGGCAGTGTTCCTGGGGCTGGAACAAGTTGTGCCAGGATGGGCAAATATGTCCCCGCCCGCGGCGCCCGGAGTTCTGTGGGATATATTTGCCTAAAGGCAAGCCTTGTACCGGCTGACCAAACAAAGAAAATGTGTCATTATATATGAACAGTTGTGTTGCAATACCAGATTTCATCTGCAGGTGGCACTGCAGGGAGGTCTAATGACGGTGTGTGTTAAAAAAATGAAAAAATGTATTCCGTTGAAAAACAGAATTAAGAAAACACCACCTAAAAATTATTTTAAAAGAAAACATCTTTTGTTTCGCATTCAAGTGAAACTGGCCAGTGATCACATGCACTAGCAGGCTTTTCTTATAGCGCTGAGCTGCATGCATCAGATTTGGGTCTGGGGCCTCAGGGCACAACTGTTCTAAACACATTTATAAATATAGACACTGGTGGCAGAAAATAACTAAGTTGTTCCGTGTGCCAAGTGTGATTCATTGACATTTTTTTTATGCAGCCTTTATCTGTTATTCACTTTCTGGTCTGTAGTATCTTTCCTCGCGAATCTCATTTACTTTTTATTTTCCAATATTCTACTCCCCATCTGTTGGAGGAGTTTTTCCTGTGTTTAGTTCCAGATTTGTAGAAAGGCAACACCGACTTATGCCGCGTACACACGGTCGGACATTCCGACCACAAAATCTGTCGGATTTTTTCCGACGGATTTTGGCCGAAACTTGTGTTGCATACACACGGTCGGAGAAAGTTGTCGAAAAATCCGATCGTTCGGAACGAGGTGACGTTTGTTTCGTACGATGGGACTATGTAGAGGCTAGTAGCCAATAGCTTTGGTCTTGTAATTTAATCTGGCGCTTTGTCCGTTGGAATTCTCTACAAATGATCGGAAAAAGTAAGATCGGATTTTGAAGTCGGAAAATTTGAGATCTAGCTCTCCAACTTTTTCAGTCGGACTTTCAGACGGAAAAGTCGGAACAATCGTATTTTCCGACAACATAATCTGACCTTTTCCGTCGGAATTTCCGACCGTGTGTACAGGGCATTAGTCTTCATTTTTTAACTATATGGTTGCCTTGTGGACAGAAACATTGAACAGATTCTTGGAGGGGGGGGGGTGTTGAAGGGCCAAGTACTCATTTACTGATATAGTTGTAAAGAGATGTTGATGGGATTAATCACACGTCAATCATTCCTCATATTGTTTGGGGCTCAAGTGGTGGGATGTCTCCATTTTGTACTTTTATATGCAGCCATCAGGTGGAGCTCAACGCACATTTTCACAGGTTTCCCTATCTCTCTTTATCTGCTTTGTTGAACAAAAAAAACAATCTATTAGGTCCGGTTCACAATAGTGCGATGCTAGACAGCGCATGTGATTCGCACTGCATTGCTGTGAAGATCATATTGCGATGTCTGTGCCATGTAAATTCAGCCATACAAACTGTATTGTTATATTCACATTGCATTTGGACCAAACTCATTTGCAGCAAATTCGCTGGGACTTTGCACCGCATCTAGTATGAACTGCCCCCCCTCCCCCCCCTTAAGGTGGACAATCCCCCCCCCCTCATAAAATATCAAATCAGTACGCAACTCTGCATGCTGATATGAAATCATCTTCCATTCATTCATTAACCAAAAGTTTTTTTGCTTTAACCCCTTAGAGCCGGCGCCTGCTGGCCCTTTAACCGCTTCAGCCCTGGAAGATTTATCTGCTGAATGACCAGGCCATTTTTTCTGATTCGGCACTGTGTCGCTTTAACTGACAAGAGTGTGGGAGTGCAGCGCTGCGCCCAAACAAAATCCTTTTTTCCCCACAAATAGAGCTTTCTTTTGGTGGTATTTGATCACCTCTAGGTTTTTTATTTCTTGCGTTATAAACAAAAAAAGAGCAAAAATTTTGAAAAAAACACAATGGGAGTTATTTCCGAAAGGCAAATCCACTTTGCACTGCAAGTGCACTTGGAAGTGCAGTCGCTCTAAATCTAAGCCCTTGTACACATGGTCGGAGATTCCGACAACCAAATCCGTCGGATTTTGTCCGACGGATCTTGTCCGAAACTGTTGCATGCACATGGTCGGACAAAGTTGTCGGAAAATCCGATCTTTCAGAACGTGATGATGTAATTTCATTACGATGGGACTACATTCAGGCTAGTAGCCAATAGCTTTGATGTAGGAATTTGATCTGAGCATGCGTGGCACTTTGTCCGATCGGAATTCTCTACACATGATCGGAGTATGTCCGATCGAAGCAGTTTGTCGGAAAATATTTCCAGCAAGTTGGAAATTTGGTCCGACGAAGACCACACACAGTCGGATTATCCGACAAAACGGTCCGATCGGACACATTCCGACGGAATCTCCGACCGTGTGTACAAGCTCTTACTGTGAAGAAACCTCTCCATATTTGGAGATGAAATCTCCTTTTCTCCTGATGTAAAAAGTTCCCCCTTGTCCTCTGTGATGACCTTAAAGCAGAGGTCCACCCAAAAAAACAAAAACAAATTAAAAACCAGCAACTACACATACTTCAGCTGCTGGCTTTTAATAATAGGACACTTACCTGTCCTGGAGTCCAGCGATGGGGTAGATCTGAAATGAGTGGAAGCTCTGCTGATTTTATCATCCAATCATATGCAAGCTAAAATGCTGTTTTTTATTTTCCTCGCATGTCCCCCTCGGATCTACAGCGACTTTACTTCCAAGTGTAGATAAATAAAATTGCAATAAGCGTATATTGATTAGTTTGCACAAAAGTTATAGCGTCTACAAAATAGGGTCTAGATAAATAGTTTCCAGGTGAAGAAGTATTTGCATTAGAAAGCTATAGATGAAGCTTATAGTTGACTTAGCTATAGTAATAAATGAGCAAAGAGATTCAGACAAACCACAATTGGACATGGACTATTATATTTTTATTTGGTTAAGATATTCCCAAACCTTTGGAGAATTTCACCTCTTAAAGCTTTAGGTGGCCTTTTGGCAGGATCCCCTTGCTGCTTCACTTTCTGTCTCAGTCTACCATGCACAACCTTTCCCACAGCCAATCAGAAAGGGGTTGTGTCACCAAACACAACAACATATGGCAATATATGAATGCATTCTCAAACACACAAAAAGTCTACAGTTTTGCCTCCTCATCATTCTATGAGCACCATTTTAATGCCACCCAGCACACAACAATATTTGCATTGTCCCAATAAAACCACTGCACTTGCCATCACCTCAATCCACTTGCTCTCACCACCACAGCTGTCACCATCCCGACCTTGCATGTTTTAGAACACATGCCCACCTAGATGATATATTGCTCTCATTGTCCCTGTTGGAGAGTTTTCCTAACTACCCATTTAGATGCCAATACTGTCACCTGAAGACCTCAGACAAGAGATATATAGGTGTGGATAGGAGTCACTGATTCTAATGTGCAGTTTCATAATGTGGAGTGAAGTCTTGGCTGAAGAGCAGCTATGGCCAGTGGGAGTAGAAAATGCCATGAAAAGGGCCCTAAACTTGGTGGTTAGTAGGACAAAAAAAATTACCTACCACAGGCCTGTGGTCAGTAGGAGGAGGAATAGTGCTCCATCATTGGTATCAGTGGGAGGAATAGTGCCCTGTTGTTGGTGAAAATGGGAGGAAAAATGCCCCGTCATTGGTGTTAATATGAGAAATAGTGCCCCATCATTGGTGTCAATATGAGAAATAGTGCCCCATCATTGGTGTCAATGAGAGGAATCGTGCCCCATCATTGGTGTCAATGAGAGGAATCGTGCCCCATCATTGGTGTCAATAGAAGGAATGGTGTCCTATCATTGGTTTCAATGGGAGGAATAGGAACTTATCATTGGTATAAGTGTGAGGAACAGTGCCCCAATATTGGTGTCAATGGGAGGAAAAGTGCCCCATCATTGGTGTCAATGGGAGGAATAGTGCCCCATCATTGGTGTCAATGGGAGGAATAGTGCCCCATCTTTGGTGTCAATAAGAGGAATAGTGCCCCATCATTGGTGTCAATGTGAGGAATGGTGCCCTATAATTGGTGTCAGTAGGAAGAATAGTGCCCCATCGATGGTGTCAATGGGAGGAATAGGGCCTCGTATCAATGCAAGGAATAGTGTGCCAAGTGCCAGATAAAGGCCAGGACAGTCCTCAGTTTGGAGACCACTTCTGTAGAGCACAACAGCTCTGGTTAGGAAACTCTTAAAAAACTAAGGGACCTTGAACAGAAAGATCTATGGGTTGGAAGATGCAAGAACACCACATGACTAGGTTTAGTCCAGAAATAGTTACAGAATCATAAACATTCAGAGGTTGTTGGGTAAACCCTTCATCAGGGCTTAAAGTGCTGATTGGGATGGAATTGGCAGAATAAAAGGAATTTAGTGGGTTCAGGAGTAAATTTCTCCATCATCATCATCTAGTGAATGGTTATTGAGAAAGACCAGACTGCTGTGTGCCAGGGACCATTTCTGACTGAGGTTCTAAACCAGGGATCCTCAAACTGCAACTCCAGCTGTTGCGAAACTACACCTCCCATGAGGCATTGTAAAACTCTGACATTCACAGCCATGACTAGGCATGATGGGAATTGTAGTTCCTGAACAACTGGAGGGCCATAGTTTGAAGACCCCTGTTCTAAACCTCCCCCACCCTATCCGAAATTAAAAGAAAAGTTTAGTGTTACACTATAACAATTGTCTAAGAACGGTCTCCTGGGAGGGGTATTGTGTAATAGTGTTTTTTTTTTTAGTCACTTGAGTGCAGAAATATACTGGCTTCATTGACACATCTTGCAAACATTATGTAGACGAGATATCACTGACAGCACGCGTTATTAATGGTTGTTGCTTGCGAAACAACGCGCTGACTCTGAAACAAATAACAGCAAACATTTTACCCAGCTACAGCACGTAACTAGACTGTTACTAATGAAACAGGCCATCTTGTGAAAGAGAGTCAATGCAGCATTCAAATAGAGATCAGCTTGTTTAACCCTTTCGCTGCCAGGGCCCTTTTTAAAAAAAATTTGCACAAATGTTTAAAAAAAATCATTTTAGGCCTGAAGATTACACAAACCTCCTGCCCCCCCCCCCCCCCCCCAAACATTACATATTTCTGATAGCAGACACCCTAGAGCAGGGATATGCAATTAGCGGACCTCCAGCTGTTGCAAAACTACAAGTCCCATCATGCCTCTGCGTCTGGGTGTCATGCTTGTGGCTGTCAGAGTCTTGCTATGCTTCATGGGAATTGTAGTTCTGCAACAGCTGGAGGTCTGCTAATTGCGTATCCCTGCCCTAGTGAATAAAATAATGGTAGTTCCAAATATTTCACATAGGTCTAGGAATTGCAACATTCCAGTAAAAAAAAAAAAAGTGAATTTTAGGGCACAAACACACTACCCAAATTTTTGGTAAAATATACAAGATGAGGTTGTGCCAAATAAATCCATACCCAACATGTCAAACCTTAAAGCGGTTCTGCACCTAAAATAAAAATATTAAAAGCCAGCAGCTACTAATATTGCAGCTGCTGACTTTTAATAAAATCACACTTACCTGTCCCAGGGTCCAGCGATGTCGGCGGCAGGTGACGAGCGATCGCTCGTCTCGCTGCTGCCACCGCCGCCATCCTCTGTCAGGGAATCGGGAAGTGAAGCATTACAGCTTCACTGCCCGGTTCCCTACTGCGCATGCGCGAGTCGCGCTGCGCGTCTCTTATGGTCCCCCGCTGTGTCTCTGGGAACTGTGTGTTTCCCAGAACACAACGGGGGGGCGGGGCGTCTGCGGGGGTCTGCGGCGGTCTGGCCGGAAGTGGGTGCAGTTACCTGGATTATCCAGGTAACTGCACCCCCCTCCCCCCTGAAAGGTGCCGATTGTGGCACCGGAGGGGGGGAGGGATCAGATTAGCGGAACTTCCCCTTTAGGGTGAAGAACCGCTTTAAATTTGTGTGAAATGGAGACAAACTTTAGTACCCTATATTTGTTATAGATGACGCTTAAAAAGCCCCTTATAGGTCATCAGTTTTGTGTTTTGGAGGAGGTCTTGTGCTAGAATTATTGCTCTCACTCCGGCGTGCACGGCGGTATGTAACACGTGTATTGCATTCATTTTCATGCGTTTTGGGGAGGATTTAATGTGCTTAGATTTGCCTTTATTTTTTACTTAACTTTTTTTTTCACATCACATAGGGGACAAAAAGACTTTACTGACTCTACTGCATTGTATTACATGGTTTCCCGGCTATGCTAGCCACGGAAAGTGACAGGTGCCCCGGAAGTGACATCATACATAGCGATTTCCGGGTCACAGCATGTCTGCTCTCCTTTCTTTGCTGCATCCACCAAATTGTGTGTGAATCCCTCCACCTGGCAGTGAAAGAGTTAAAGAAACCCTGTCACCAGACCTTTAATTCTAACCAAAATCTTCTTATGGTATTGTATGTGCATTTAACATATTTTATGCATGTTATTTACCTATAAAAGCCTCCCTTGTGTATAGACATCCAAAGGCTCCAGAACCGACACCATCTTGGATGCATTGTCAGCAGCCACAGCAGACTTACTCAAGTGACACTTGGGTGGAGGAGCTGGACCAGCACTGATAGTAATTAGACACTCCCAAAAGAGGAGAGGGAAACGAGGGGGGCTTTGCTGAGAAATTCAATATTTAACATTTTCTAGAAAGTTCACATTCACATTGCAAGTTTATATTTAAAAAAAAATAAAGCATTTATGGAAAGGAAAAACGCTGCAAGTAAGCATCTTAAAAGATTTAAGAAGAAGCAATCGAGTTACCGGCATTGCGGTAGAGCTTGGGTGAGTCTTTGTCTACATTACCACGTAAGGATCTTAAATACTTAATTTTTTAAGTTGTTGACAGGGTCTCTTTAACCCTTTTACCACCACCTATATGATCTCCAGGCCTGGGTCTTGCATGGTAAAGGGGACCGGGACAAGTAAACATAAGTTTACTGATCTCCCCCTAGCTAGTAAGAACCTGGAGGCGATCAGGATTTGTTCACTTCTGGTTTCTGCTGTCACTTTCCAAGGTGCCGTAGCTAGGGAAGAAATGAATGGAGCATGATCTGCATCCCATTAGCTTCAGTGGAGTACAGAGGAGACATCAGGAATCTAATAGACCCCTGATGCCTCATTGACTAGAACCTATCCAAGTAAAAATGCGGTCACATAGGGGGCTATTGGTCCCCTATGTGATAGCAATAAAGTTAAGTGAGAAAGTATAAAAAAAATTAAAAGTACACCTAAGCACTTAAAAGCCCCACCACAAATTTTGAGACTGCCCCAACCCACATGTACACAGGGGGCACTTATGTACAGAAACGTTGATTGCACTACAAATAGCGCCACACACACTATTGAGAGAGCAATAATTCTAGGCCCATTATTCACAGTTAACTCTAAACTGATGAGCTGTATGAGCTTTTAAAGATGAACATTTCAGGTAAGTTTGTTGTCTCTTCACAGGAACATGCAATTTTAAGCTTGAAATGTTTAATAATTTAATAATTACTTGGCTCAACCTCACCTTTTAAATTGGGTAATATATTGCACACTAAAATGAATGTTAGTGAATTTCTTACTGAATTGTTGTGCATGATAAACCATTGCGCTATCTTGTGACAGAGGATTGGAGCTACTATCATTTTATTTATTTAAAAATATACACAGTAATGTATGGGGGGTTTAACCAATCTTCAGGCCCAAAATTATTTTTTAAACATGTGTGCAGAAAACACAAAAACAGCTCTGGCAGCAAAGGGGTTAAAGGATACCTGTACTGAGGTATCCACTGCCACTTTTCCCTTTTGAAAGAAATAATTGGCTTTTAGGCAAAGTCAGAGAAAAGTTATGCAGAATAGAGGTTCTAACTTCACTTGTGGCATGCTTGATCCAGGCTGAATCCAAGCTTATAGAAATGGCAGCCTTTGTATATTTCGCAATGCAGTTGTCTTTAAAACGGAAACAATAATGGGTTTAATTAACATTGTATATGTTTTTGAATTGATGTTATATATCTTTTTTATTATTTAGGTAAAATCTTTATTTTACAAATGCAGGTTTAAAGCACATCCTCAGAAGAACTCTGTGCTTTATAAAGAGAATGTACAGCAGGAGGTGTTTGCTTTTAGACTATCTGACTGAAAATCTGCATGGAGCCCTTGTATAGGCCTGACCCTGTATAGATATGTGCCTTGCATAGGACTGCACCTTGTATAGATCTGTGCCTTGAATAAGCCTGCACCTTGCATAGGTGTGCGCCTTGTATAGGTCTGCGCCTTGCATAGGTCTGCGCCATGTATAGGCCTGCGCCTTGCATAGGTCTGCGCTTTGTTTAGGTCTGCGCTTTGCATAGGTCTGCGCCTTGTATAGGTCTGTGCATTGTATAGGTCTGCGCCTTGTATAGGTCTGCGCCTTGCATAGGTCTGCGCATGTATAGGCCTGCGCCTTGCATAGGTCTGCACCTTGTATAGGTCTGCGCTTTGCATAGGTCTGCGCCTTGTATAGGTCTGTGCATTGTATAGGTCTGCGCCTTGTATAGGTCTGCGCCTTGCATAGGTCTGCGCCTTCCATAGGTCTGTGCCTTCCATAGGTCTGTGCCTTGTATAGGTCTGTGCCTTGTGCCTTGTGTAGATCTGTGCATTGTAGAAACGATATGGTGAAAATGGTTTTGGCTGAAATTCCATTTTTATAGTTCACTATAGGTCTGACTGTGCCTTGTTTAGGGCTGTGTCTTACATGGTTCTGTGCCTTGTATATGTCGGCGTCTTGCATAGGTCTGCTCCTTGTATAGATCTGTGCCTTGTATAGGGATGTACCTTGTGTAGGACTGCACCCTGTAAAGGTCTGTGCCTTGTATAGGTCTGTACCTTGTATAGGTCTTCCCCTGCTATTGGTCTGTTAATTGTAAAGATCTGCCCTTGTATAGGGCTGTGCTTTGCATAGGTCTGCACCTTGTATAGGCACATTGTAAAGACCTGTCCTTGTATAGGGCGGTGCTTGTATAGGTCTTCCCCTTCTATAGGTCTGTGCCTTGTAAAGGTCTGCCCTTGTATACTGTAGATCTGTGCCTTCTATAGATATGCGCCTTGCATAGGTCTGTGCCTTGTATAAGTCTTCCCCTTTTATAGGTCTTTGCCTTCTATAGATCTACACCTTGTATAGGGATGTACCTTAGATCTTAACCTTCTATAGGTCTGTGCCTTCTATAGGTCTGTGCCTTATATAGGTCTGTGTCTTGTATAGGTCTTCCCCCTCTATAAGTCTGTGCCTTGTATAGGTCTTCCCCCTCTATAAGTCTGTGCCTTGTATAGGTCTGTGCTTTGTATAGGTCTGCCCTTGTATAGGGCTGTGCTTTGTATAGGTCTTCTCTTGTATAGGGCTGTGCTTTTCTATAGGTCTTCTATAAGTCTGTGGCTTATATGTTAGGGTCCAGAGAATCTTCTTGGTACTGCAGAAGAACGATACCCCATATATAATTGCATTGTGGCTAAAGAAGGGAGTTAGAAAACTTTGCTGATGCTTCCCCTTTAAAATGTGAAGTCTTGCAATGATCTAATGGCTGTGGTATGTTTAATTAGAATTCTGTACAACACATGTACACACTGTTGGCTCTGTATTCTGAAGCTGCAGAAAGCGATTCTTGATTTTATTTAATATGGCGACGCTGGTGTGCAAAGTGCAGTAACCTCTAGCAACCAGAAAGCACCTTTTTACAGCTTGGGTTGACTGGAATAATAATAGACAACTTCTGATTTGTCTGCTTTACAGCGTGTTGCCCTAAAAATCTATTATTATTTTTTTTATGCTGCTTTTACAAAGTTAATTAGATTTCCAAATCCAAGGCAGAACCTGAACAATACAATACAGATCATTACAGAAACTAAAAATTGCAATATATATATATACTGTATATATACACACATATACATACAGTGTAATAAATCCTTCAATATTTTAGCCTCCTGGGCAGCAGGGCTCAGCCTGGGAGAGAGGGGAGGAAGCCTTTCGGGCTCTACTGCATTGCACAGTGTTGGAACTCTAGAAACTGGGAGCAGAAGGATGACCTTATCAGTGCCCTGTTGCTTCTTTATTGTCTAATCACAGGCTAAGCTAAGTTCTTGACCAAGCTATACTGCATAGCAAAACTGGCAGTGGGAAACAGAAGATTCATTGACCTACTATTTGTCATAGGTGCCTGGGGCAAAAGGATGACAAAATAACATGATACGCACACTCAAGACTTAAAAGGCAAGCTGCACTAAAGAAAAAAAAAGTGGCATGGTTGGAGGGCATGGGAGGAAGAAAGTAATGTGGTTGCATGATTATGATACCTCAGAGAGATATTATGGCAGTAAACCTATCTGTGATTTATAAAAAAAAAAAAAAAAAAAAATAAAATAAAAAAAAAAAGACAAAATCAGACCATCAGCTGAGAAGAAGGGACAGATAAAAGAAGGAAAACATCTAAAGCTCCATTCACACTTGCGCGACTCCATAGTTGCATGATTTTCGGTGCAACTTTGGAGCTCAACTTTGAGTGCGACTTTTACACTCTTGGCACTAATTTGCATCAAAAGTCGTATCAAAATAGTGAAGGCACCTTTTTAAAGTCGTTGTGACTTGATTTGAACAGGTGCCATTGAAAACGGTCTTCAGCAAGTCACACAATTGGGAATGGAGCCTAAAGTGTTATTTTATTACATTTATTATAAATATTTACTGAAAAATTTAGTGAAACTTCTTGGGGAACTTAATTAACTTGCAGTCACTGTGGCACCTTATTTGTGTGTGCATGTGCATTTTTATCAATGCCTTGCAAATTATGTGCAGAAACTGCAAACAAAAGCGAGGAAGTAATCAATAACTTCCATCTCTTCAAGCCCAGGTGAAGCTATTAAAGGTGAACTCATGCATGCACTTGTTAACTCCTTCTCTCCCGTGTCTAGGTATGTGATCAGGTTAAGGATATCCGTAATGCAGGTTCAGTTCCGGTTGCTACTGGAAACTGACAGCTAGCAAGTGAGCCAGAACAATGACCCCCTTGCTACTGGAGAAGCTGTCACCTTTTACCGGGCACCATGCCTAATGATTGGTTGCTTTATGTCTTGAACTATTGCAGTGATGGCGAACCTTGGCACCCCAGATGTTTTGGAACTACGTTTCCCATGATGCTCATGCACTCTGCAGTGTAGTTGAGCATCATGGGAAATGTAGTTCCAAAACATCTGGGGTGCCAAGGTTCGCCATCACTGAACTAGGGCTTGGTTACTCTCAGCAGCTACATTCCTTCTCCTTGTTTTGTCCAGTTAACCCTTTTGTAGAAGCTTCATACTCCAGGTGTGCTTTATAGGCCCAGGTTCTTTTGATCCGCCAGAACCAACATGCACCCCTTTGAATAACTTCAGACCAGGCTCAGAACAGTGAATGCAACTTTACTTAAAAGTCCTTTAGCAATACAGTTTAATGTGAACAGAGTCCATATCCTGACCCAACTAAGACTGAATGGCTGCCCAGGCATACCTCTGCAAGGTAGTATTCCATTACAGCATTGGATATTCTCTGGAACCCCGGTGCCTCAGATGGACTGCAAGGCGCAGCAGTCCTACAATGCAGTCACAGCATGTGTGGCAATATCGGCCAAGAGACAAAAGCCTCTGAAAAGTAGCTAGAGATGGCATCTTTTGGTTTGTCTCTGTTTTCTTCCCATGCAGCAGCTCTCTATGTGCAGAGCCCTTCCCCCTTTTATATACAGCACAGGGGAGAGGGCAGAGCCAAGAAGGCCCAGGAAACAGCAGAAACATGTTTAACCCCTTCCCAGCCTGGGCAGCCTGTCTCACTTGCTAGCATTCTGTAGGCAACCTGCCTACATGCCTAGATACCCAACATAGATTAAATCACATAAAATAAGGCACTTGTGACTTATTTTATAACTTGGCCACTGGGTTGTACAGCAAGCACTTCCTGAGAGCCTTAGGACTTCAAGAACGTAGGTATTTCCTTATGTAAATAGTCACCAGATTGTGAATGGCCATGATCTGGCCTTCCCCCACACAGGGACAGATCTAGGGTAGTGCTGGTGTGGCATGTCCCCCTTTGATTTCAGTCATGCCCCCCAGGACCAGTGACGTTGGTATCAGGGGGTGGAGGGGCCCAGAGGCAGACAGCTCTAGCAATGCTTAGTCAATATGTCTGCTGTCTATCAATATCTATATATAGCTATCTATATTTATATAGGGCTTATGATTATAAGGTTTATATATATATATATATATATATATATATATAGTTGAAGCTGTTATAGCTGCAAAGGGTTGGCCAACTCATTATTGAACCCTACAGGCTAAGCCTGGGTTGCGATTAAATTTCATGTGCCTGTAAAAGCAGGTGTCCCAATACTTTTGGTAATCTAGTATTATATATATATATATATATATATATATATATATATATATATATATATATATATATATATATATATATATATATATATATATAGATTACTGGTAGGAAATAGACTTGCCAAGCTGTCCATGGCCTCCACATAATCCAAGAATCTGATTAATTTGTGGATACAGAATTCATTATAAATGTAAAAGCTGCATCCAAAGTTAGGTTTATAATACAGGAATTTATATAAATCAATGGAAAGTAAATTTAAAAATGTTATTTCCATTTTTTTTTTACTTTAGCAAACACATTTACAGTGAGGTTAGAAAAACATATATAGATATACCAAGTGGTCTATAACAGGATCAGAGCCGCTGCTGCAAATTATCTTAAAGTGTTTATTACTCTTTATCAGCATATCTGGATAGACAGGCACAAAAAATGTGCATGCCGATTACCCGGGCACTCGTGTCGGTGTAGGGACTGGTGTGTCTATATAATGTGTGCCCCCCCTGGCTCTGACACGTGCCTGTGTTATTGGTGTCATGACCTCCAATCATTGTCTCGTTGACCTCTGACCCTCTTGCACTAATCTGTGTCAACATGGCCTCAAGCTGAGGGCGCCCCCTCCCTCCCTCCTTCTCTCTGCAGGTGGTTGAGCTTTGGCCTCTCTCTTCTTTCTCTTTCTCTCTGTATCATCTCGGCCCTCTCTAGTTAACTCGTTAGTTAGGCTACCAACAGACATGAGATAACAGCCTGTAAAAACATGCGATTTCAATTGTTTGTTTGTGCGAGACAGATTATGTTAATTTTTAGTAAAGCCGTCTTTGCAGCAGGCATACTTTGCCAGAAAAATTGAACTGTTCGGCTGTAATTTTTTGCCTGTTTTCTGCTGTAGGATCTTTTTTTCATGTCTAGTTTTTCATCTTAAGGTAATAATTGTACACAGTATGCATTCACCTTTTCTTTATCTAGAATGTACATTTGCTTTATATAAAAAAAGTTGTTTTTGTCTAGGAAGCAATCGAACACAGAGAGTTGACCACATCTTCCATCTTCTCTCTGTGAGTGGCATTATAATGTAATTGGGAGAACATGATAAGGGTATTGAATATAGCAGTGCAGCCCTTTGCTTGCCTTTATCCGGCCCTTGAGGCATATATTCCTGCCACTGAAACCAACAATGGGGCATAATTCCTTCCACTGACACCAACAATGGGGCATAATTCCTTCTAATGACACCAACTATTTCTCCCCCTAATACCAAAGATCTGGCATTGTATACTCCCACTGGTCACAGTCTGCCCAACCTAAAATCTTTAGAAAGTTTGGAGACCCCTGGTATATGGCATGGGTTCACCTAGGCCAATCAAACTCCCCCACTATCCTTCTAAATTCATTGACACCATCCAAAGGCTGGTGTGGCCACCGCAGTCATTTATTAAATACAAAACCTAATTCACAACAATAAAAACATAAATATAAACAATAAATAACCGGAATTGGAATCAAGGACTTTTAGGCTCGGTTTACACTGCCACGACTTGGGATCCGACTTGTGAGACCACAAGTCCCATGACCTGTGAAATCCCATGTTAGTCAATGAGAGCTGTCTTAATTAGCACTGCTGAAGTCACTCCGAAAAGTAGAAAAGGTTCCTATACTGGTTCAAGGTGACTTCTATCCGACTTGTGCCCATAGACTTTAATGGAAGTCGCCTCGGATCATCTCATCTATATTGATGTGTTCTGGGTCTGACATTACAGGGAGATTGCACAGGCATTCCATGCGGGGTAGCCCCACATCAAAGTAGCACTCAAGTCACCAGCAAATCGCCAGGAAGTCACCTAGGAATGTTGCAACATAAGTCGCGTGACTTCCAGGTCGCAGTAAAACGAGTGTGAAATGAGCATTAAGGTCATCTTGAAAATAAACCAGCTCGTACAAAAAAATATATATAAACAATAAATAACTGAAATTGGAATCAAGGACTTTTAAGGTCATCTTGAAAATTAACCAGCTAGTATTATCTAGGCCCCTAGTTCCTATGCTAGGAATGTTATTGTTCAATGATACCACTTTGGGGACATTACCACCATAACTGCAGATACCAAATTAATTACAACTTGACCCGTTGCCACAGGGATGCCATAAATGAGACAGCTCCCTAATCTCAAATGAACATTAACTGCAGATGCTGTCCTTCAAAAACTCTAATACCTTGCCCACTACTGTGACAGTAAGGCCGCGTACACACGGGCGGACTGTCTGACGGACTTGGTCCGCTGAAACGTGTTTCAGCGGACAATCCGCTCGTGTGTGGGCTTCAGCGGACTTTTTCGGCGGACAGTCTGGCGGACTAAGTCTTTCGGAATTTCCGTAATATTGTCCGTCCAAACTTGGTTTCAGCGGACAGTCCGCTCGTGAGTAGGCTAGTTCGACGGACTAAGTATGGCGCATGCTCAGAAAGGATTTACACGGCGAAAGGTTGCATTGCAGTGTATTGGACGTCGTATTTCTAGTCCCGTCGTACGTGCTGTACACGTCATCGCGCAAGCTTTCGGCGGACTGTCTGTTCATCGTGTGTGGTCAAGTCCGTTCATTCGAAAGTAGGACGGACTGTCTGTCGGATTGTCTGACGGACTTAGTTGGGCAGACAGTCCGCCCGTGTGTACGCGGCCTAAGAGAGCAAGTTAAAACAATACAGAAAAGATGCAAAAAGTACTGGCCTCAAAAATAGTCTGATAGAGCTGGAGGGTGAGGATGCTGCTCCAACGTCACTAACTTTATCTGAAGCTGAAACATGGTCTCCGATTTTCCTACATCTCTCTCGTCCAATCAGGTATATTTCCAACTTCATGTCCCTTCCTTAGATACCTAACTATTGCTACCCCTTTTCTTTCTAAATCCAGTCATTCAGGCCTTGCACAGGTGCCTCAGTCTACTGCTCTAGACGTGACTGGAGACCTCCCTTTGTATAAAAAATATTCAATGTTGTTACCTGAACAACTTCCACCTAGAGCCCTTAAAGACTAAGCCCGGCCATAGACAGAGCAATTTTCTTTCCTACAACCACTGACTGTGTTAATGGGGGAGTCCCCACAGAGCCATTGTGTTATGCCGGCAGGGGGAAGCCGTCTCCGCTGGGAGAACACAATGATTTTTGCTCACAACAGGATGTTTGTACCCAAGTTAATTGATCAATCAACTTGAGTACATTCATTCAGCCTGCCCATTCCTAGTTTGAATTTTGGCTGGTTCCTGCTGAACCGCCAGATTCAAACCATGTATGGTCGGCTTAAGTGACATGGCCTAAAAGTGTAGCTGCCAGCAAAAGACCTCTAACTCTGCTCTACCTAAACATTAATAGCCAGCATGCTGTATGCTTGAAAGTGTTTTATTCTTTCACTTGCTCAACTGATGTTCCTCATTGGAGCAGGTGGCTAATGATTACCTGACTCATTTTATAGCTATGAAATAATAATTTTATCTAACCAATTCAAATCTGTATTATGCCACTATTATCTCCTCTCTGTGTGCACCTGTAAAAACAATAACAGAGAAACATACATTTAGCCCCAAGCCTACAAATCAAAGTTTCCAACTTTTTGGCCTTTGGCTGTTGTCACCAGGAGAACATCTTCTTGGCTTATTAAAGCACCTCCTGGCTCCTAGATTATAATATAGCTGGCCATACACGAGATCATCTGTTCTGACACTAGGTTGTTTAGGTTGTTTGGTTGACAATTTTCTTATCTATGGGTGTAACCTTCCCATTGGAATGATTGACTGGTCAGACAGGTTAGAAAACCTTATCTGATCATTAGTGTCCCTCTGTAGATAAGTGGCACTGGAAGAGTCCTCCCTGCTCCTTCTAACCCCGTTGCATAAATGTGCATGCTCAGCTCAGCTGAGAATACTTTTTTATGAAGCACTCTCCAATTGGTTTAGCTGAAAGTGGAGGGTCAACTTATGTCTGCATATCCAACCACCCTGTAAAGTCTATTGTCTCCCAAACTGTACACGTATTGTTCCAGATCTGGGTCCTCAATTCTATTAAATTGCCAAGACAGGTATTATGTCACAATACATTAGCTGTGCTCATGGTCTTCTCTATCTGGTGACTACTACTAGCTCAAACCTCCAGGATTTCTTTCAGAAATTTCTTTGGAGCTTTTATTTTATTAGTACTTGAGCTTGCCACCTTATGTGGGAAAAAAATATTGACAAGATTCCTTTTTAATAACATTGACAAGAATCTTTTTTTTACTGGCTATGACCAGTCAAATCCTAGCCAGTTGGTGACCCATCAGGCTCCATTGCACACAAGAGTAAAGTGGACAGTCAGAATGGAGCAGCCTCTAGCAGTGGAGCACAGGTCGGCCCGAATGCCGTATGCCACATTCAAGTTGGCACAGATCAAAGCAGAACTAAAATGAAATGGTTCACTTAGCCTCTTGTGTGTACTGAGCCATTCACCATGGTACGTTAGTTCAAACATGGTGCCTAGGAGGTGCTCTGCTGGCCTAAGGCATGCATGCTGAAAGAACTTATTGTAAAATCCTGTAGGAAGTTGTTTTACCCCATTGGTGTTAGCCATCATTGCTCAAAAACAAGAGTGACCCAAGAGACTTCAGCTCCCCTTGTCAACCTTGCCAGTGCTCCCGACAGCCATAAACGAAGACCATAAATACAATTCCGGAAGGGAACAATCAGCCATGCGCAGAAGCTCTTGCTTCCTTGCGTTCAGAGGGACACAGACACAGTAGTTAAATATCTTCCTATTAAAGTGGTGTGTTGTGTGTGATGGCGGACGGGAGGGGGGTTGACTTGTTAATGACAGAGGGCGCAGTTTGGTGACACAGTAAATGCAGAGATTGCTGCGGTGGCTGTAAGTGCCGAGAGAGTAATTATCCTCCGGGCGGCCGTAATTAGCGCGGGGCTGTCAGCTTACCAACACCACAATTATACATAAAGCCTTCATCTCTGGTTTAACCCTTCCACCGGCCTGCTCTGTCAATTCATTGTGAATCGGATATTTTGCCTCGTGTGTATAATTTATACATGTGCTCAAAGTTCTAAATGAAAGCAATTAGGATATATAATTTATAGATAGGACCGGGTATAATTTCCAGTTTGTATAATTTATCATTAGTGATGGACGAACGTTTCGCCCGGCGGTCGTTTCGCGGCGAATTTCCGACATTCGCGGTCCGCACGTTCGAACGCCTTTTTCCGTCGTTCGCTGCGGCGGACTTACGTGTTTAATGTATACAAGAACTTTAACCTTTGGTGACACGTTTATCATGTGATACAGGACAGCCAATTGAGACATGACAGCACATGGACACTTGGACATTCCCCCTAACCTATAAATACACCCGATCCGGTGGCCATTTTACATTCTTTCTTCTGTTACGATAGGGACAGGTTCCTGTGTGGAGTAGGGAGAGATAAACCACTAGCTATTTGGTACACAAAAGTTCTTTTCAGGACTGGTATAGGTGTTAGGTGTTGATAGGTTTGCTGTGCTGCTGATTCTTGCAGCAGCCTGAGTGTCTTTTGTTAGTTTAGAGAAAGGGAAAGGACGGTGTATGCTACAGGGACAGCCAGATTAGTCTTTCATCATCATCATCATCATCATTAGCTGTTACTATCAAGGTCCACAAAAGAGCTGTTCCAGTAACCACTAATCGTTCTCTTTTTTTGCCAATTTGTATAGGGACAGGAAGGAAGCAGTGTTGTCAGGCAGTGAGGGTAATTTTAAAGACTTGCTGTTATTATTAGTTCCACAAAGGTTCTTTTCAGGACTGGTATCAGTGGTACAGTAATAGGCTTGTACATGTATAATATTCTTTCTTCCAAATATAGAAAGGATATTATACTTGACTGCTGCCCTTCTGCTGCAGTCTGCTAAACATTCACAACTCACTTGTTCCACAAAAGTTCTTATAAGGACTGGTAACTTGGTATAGGGTGCTACGGTACATAGGCTTGAGTGCGGTACAGTCTGCTGTTCTGTAAGGACCGCTATCGGTCCACAATAGATAGGGTTGACGTGCACCACTGCTGACCGCTGCCCTATACTGCAGCAGTCCTTCAGCGGTATAGGGACTGACGTACAGTCTGCTAATCACTAACACACAACCTGCTTGTTCCACAAAAGTTCTTATAAGGACTGGTAACTTGGTATAGGGTGCTACGGTACATAGGCTTGAGTGCGGTACAGTCTGCTGTTCTGTAAGGACCGCTATCGGTCCACAATAGATAGGGTTGACGTGCACCACTGCTGACCGCTGCCCTATACTGCAGCAGTCCTTCAGCGGTATAGGGACTGACGTACAGTCTGCTAAACACTAATACACAACCTGCTTGGTCCACAAAAGTTCTTATAAGGACTGGTAACTTGGTATAGGGTGCTACGGTACATAGGCTTGAGTGCGGTACAGTCTGCTGTTCTGTAAGGACCGCTATCGGTCCACAATAGATAGGGTTGACGTGCACCACTGCTGACTGCTGCCCTATACTGCAGCAGTCCTTCATCGGTATAGGGACTAAGAGTTTTGTCACAGGGTCATTTAAAAAATGACAGGCAGAGGAAGAGGCAGGCCCTTCCGCAGGGGTGGTAGGGGTAGGGCAGGAGCAACAGGCTTGAGCCAAAGTGGGAAGTTGCAGAAGGTGCGTTCAATTACTTTAAAGGATGCACCAGACTTGGTTGAGTGGCTCGCTCAGCCTTACTCTTCTGCACCCTCCTCATCCTCTCGATCTGCACCCTCTTCTTCACTCTCTGCTATGTGCACCCCCAAAGACACTACCACCAACAACACGACCACCACCACCACCACCACATACCTTCCGCTTGAGTCACTGGAATTATTTTCCGATCCATATCAAGAGGACATTTCTGATGCGCAGCCACTCTTGGTATTGGATCAGGAAGAGGAGGTAGCAACAAGCGCTACTCAGCAGTCTGACGACAGTACCCAGATCAGCCCAAGGAGGAGGTTGGTCCCCGGTGTTGCTGCCTACTCCGAGATCTCTACTTATAGCGGTGGGGAAGGTGACGTTGATGATGACGTGTCTAGTGATGTCACGTGGGTGCCCACAAGAGAGGAAGAGGAGGGGAGTTCAGAGGGAGATATGGACCAGCAGATAGGGAGGAGAAGCAGGAATAACTTACATTGCACAGGAGGGACAAAGCAGACTGCAAATGTATCAGGAGCGAGTCATCGACCATGTACGGTCACATCTGGCGCTCCCAGGACACCGGCACATGGCTCCGCAGTGTGGGCTTTTTTTAACGTGTCCGCTGCTGACAATAGCGTTGCCATCTGCAATCTTTGCAGTCAACGCGTTAGTCGCGGTAAGCCCAATACTCACCTAGGGACGACCGCCTTAAGAAGGCACATGAGCAGCCATCACCGAGCCCAGTGGGAGCAACGGAACACACAAAGCCACACTGCAGGCTCTCACCGTCCAGCCTCGTCTTCTACTTCTCCTTCTCCTCTCTCCTCACAATTGTCCTCCACTCCACCTTCCATCACGCCAAGCTCACATTTTTCTGCAAAAAGGCAGGCTTCCGTGGGCCTAATGTTTGAGCGTAAAAAAATGATGACGCCGGATAACCCTCTTGCCCAACGGTTGGCGGCTGGCTTGTCAGAACTCATAGCCCGCCAACTACTGCCATATAAACTGGTGGACTCGGAGGCCTTTCGCAAATTTGTGGCCATTGGAACACCACAATGGAAGGTCCCAGGAAGGAAGTATTTCTCAGAGAAGGGCATCCCAGAGCTATATGGCCATGTTCAGCGGCAAGTGAATGTATCTCTGGCACACAGTGTCGGTGCCAAGATACATCTGACCACAGACACGTGGTCTAGCAAACACGGGCAGGGAAGGTATATCACTTTTACTGCCCACTGGGTGAACCTTCTGACGGCCGTCAAGCATGTAACCCGTGGCACCCGTGTAGATTTGGTTTTACCGCCACGGATTGCATGCAGGCCTGACTCTTCTTCTCCTCCTCCTACTCCATCCTCCTCCCTCTCCTCCTCAGCTGCCTCCTCCTTTTCCGCTGCTAGCGTCTCTTCCGCTGCACCGCCCAAGCTCCCCAGAACCTATTCCACATGCCAGGTGAGACGTTGCCATGCCGTGCTGCGTCTGTTGTGCCTGGAAGCAAAGAGCCACACTGGCCCGGCACTCCTTTCAGCTTTGCGTTCACAGGCAGATGAGTGGCTAACACCGCTCAATTTGACAGTTGGTAAAGTGGTGTGTGACAACGGTGCCAATCTGCTTAGCGCATTGAAACAGGGCAAAATCACGCACGTGCCGTGCATGGCACACGTCTTAAACTTGGTCGTGCAGCGATTCCTTGTCAAATACCCTGGGGTCCAGGACATCTTGCGGCAGGCAAGGAAAATCTCGGCCCATTTCAGAAGATCTTACACGGCCATGGCTCGCCTTGCTGACATTCAGCGGCGACACCATCTGCCGGTCAGACGTCTTATTTGCGATTGCCCGACGCGATGGAACTCAACCTTCTATATGCTTGATAGGCTGCTCCAGCAGAAACGTGCAGTTAACGTCTACCTGTATGAACTCTGCGAAAGAAACGGTTCTGGGGAGCTGGGTTTTTTTTCACCGCGCCAGTGGCTGCTCATGCGCGACACATGCAGACTTCTGCGGCCATTTGAGGAGATCACCAAACTGGTCAGTCGCAGCCATGGCGCCATCAGTGACATGGTACCTTATGCCTTCTTTCTGGAGCGTGCATTGCGTCGTGTCATTGATCAGGCTGTGGAGGAGCAGGAGCGGGAAGATGAGGAAGTCGCAATGCTGGATGAATTCCCAGGGGGGGCTACTCTATCTGAGACAAGTCAACAACAGGAGTCTGATGAGGAGTTAGAGGAGGATAGTGCCGGGGCGGATGAGCAGGAGCAAGAAGAGCATGCTTTAAACCTTTCTGGGATCCCTGTTGTGCGAGGATGGGGAGAGGAGAATGAAGAGGACGACATTATCCTGGATGATGAGCAGGAGCCAGGCCACCACACCGCTTCCACTTTAGTGCAAATGGGGGCCTTCATGCTCCAGTGTTTTAATAGGGACCCCCGTATAAAAAGCATGAGGGTCAAGGACCAGTACTGGGTGGCAACGTACTTAGACCCCCGGTACAAACACAAAATGGCGGAAATGTTACCGCCGTCGCAGAGGGCTGTCAGAATGCAGCACTTCCAGGCCTTGCTTCGAGAAATGCTGCATTCTGCTTTTGCGTGCGCTGGCAGAGGAGCAATTCCCACTCCCAGAGAAGGATTTGCGGGTACCAATCCAACAGCGCCTGCAAGAAGAGGCCGGTTTGAAGATGTGTTGGTGACTTCGGATATGAGGTCATTCTTTCAGCCGACCCATCGACAGGTGTCATCCGGATCCAGCATCAGGGAACGCCTAGACCGTCAGGTGTCCGACTACATTGGGTTAACGGCCGATGTGGACGCTCTGAGGAGTGATGAACCCCTAGACTACTGGGTGGGCAGGCTTGACCTCTGGCCAGAGCTTGCCCAATTTGCAATCGAACTGTTGGCTTGCCCCTCATCCAGTGTCCTGTCCGAAAGGACGTTCAGCGCAGCAGGGGGGATTGTGACCGATAAGCGTACTCGCCTAGCTCACGACAGTGTTAACTACCTCACATTTCTAAAAATGAATGAGGCATGGATCTCGGAGGAATTCAACACATGTGACCAGTAGACCATGTATATGTCTATAAACTATTTTTTTAATCAAGCACACAGACCTTCTTAATTCATTTGGCTCACTTCCTTGACCCAAAAAAGCACACCGTACTATATGCCCCTACCCTCCTCTTTGAAGAGGTTGAGCGGTGTCATATTTCTACTGGGGCTGCTTATGATATCCCTGTGCTGTGCTGACTTCCTCCTGGGGGTTCTTATTATGAAGGGATCACACTATCCCTGTGCTGTGCTGACTTCCTCCTGGGGGTTCTTATTATGAGGGGATCACACCATCCCTGTGCTGTGCTGACTTCCTCCTGGGGCTGCTTACGGTGCTGCTGTCAGTGCTGTATGTCACGGTGCTGCTGTCAGCGCTGTATGTCACGGTGCTGCTGTCAGCGCTGTATGTCACGGTGCTGCTGTCAGCGCTGTATGTCACGGTGCTGCTGTCAGCGCTGTATGTCACGGTGCTGCTGTCAGCGCTGTATGTCACGGTGCTGCTGTCAGCGCTGTATGTCACGGTGCTGCTGTCAGCGCTGTATGTCACGGTGCTGCTGTCAGTGCTCTGTATTACGGTGCTGCTGTCAGATGCCTCTATCACGGTGCATGTGTCATTCCGGTATGTCACGCTGCTGGTGATCATCTCCTGCACCCTCTTCTTTGCCTACCCTGGTCCCTGACCTTCCCTCTCCTCCATTGCCTTCATTAGCTCCATAGTCCTGAATTGTTAGAACAATTTCCCAAATAAAATAAAAATGCTTGTAGTTATCGATCCCAAATTCACCTCATACATGTATTATGTCATTGTCCAGATGGTGGGACTACGTTTTACCCCCTAATAATTACCACGTGGCCGCAAATTCGACATGAAGGTTTGCAAAGTTCGCCTCCCATTGAAGTCAATGGGGCCCGCGGCGAACGTTCGGTTTCGCGAACGTTTGGGTCCGTTCGCATTTCGCTTTCGCGAAACGTCCCGTCGGAAGTTCGTCCATCACTATTTATCATCATCTGTAGGGCTTAGTGTATATAATTTATCATGTGCTTTCGATAGTCTGTCTGTAATGTGTGTTTAGATAACTCTCACTCGGTACATAGAAGTAGATATAATGGATGTACAGCAAGGGAACTTTAAACAATTTTACTATTTAAGAGCATGAAAGAAATGCATACAATAGGGATTTTACATCAACACGACTATACAAACGATGTGAGCTCCATATTTGACATTTATATTTGGCGTTTTTATTTGCTAGTCATTTTTTAATTTTAAATTATTGTATTAAGGTGAGTCTTGCAAATATTAATGACAATGGGAACCCCACTAACCTATACAAGGTAATTTAAAAAAAATTCATACAAGGGCCCATTCACACATTGCTGTTCTTGTGAGTTGCGTTAAAACATGTTTATTACCGTGTGTTGCACCACGTGTTAACCTGCCTTGTATCAAGTTAGCCCATTCAAAGTGAAGCACAAAAAAGAGTGCACAGAAGAGACAAAGAATATATAATTTTTTTCCGTTACAGCGTACATGTGCAACAGAGTTTTGTTGCCTTTGTGCATTGCTGTAGTGCATTACGGTAATGTGTGTTACCATGTTTCCGCATGTTTCAGCCCTTACATGACTTTTATCCAAAATGTCAACATTTTTAAAACTGAACTCAAATTGTATCCCTGTGGGATGTGTGTCTGTAGGCAGGTGCAGTCTGTACTCCCCACTGCAGGTGGCACTCAACCGAAGCGGCAACGCAGAAGGGGAGGAAAGTTATGAGGAACTGGTGGTCACAGGGAAACAGCTGTCCAAATGGATGCTGGTGCCTCATGTAACTCCAATGGCCATCTTGCGTCAGGCAGAGTCTATTTAGGACTCTGGCGCAAAGGTTTGGTGCGCTTTAATGCAAATGGCTAGTGTAGGGACAGGTTCCCTGTCTGGCAGATGGCACTGTAGAGCAGCAACATGTTACATATGATACTATTTTATGCTTTACAGCACGCAGAAGTAGGAATATGCCCGAAGTGTTTTTTATTCAGGGTTGGGGTGATCTCACCTCTTTGACACCTTATATAAGACCTCGACATTGTTTTATTTTTACAGAATAAGGCTCTATAGCTGGGAAGCCAATGGAAAGTAATATGTAAAATGTGTGTAGCGTGGGAGAAGGTTAGATCCTTTGCTAAATTTTTATTGACGTCTATGTTCCCTATTTGTCTTGGGGGCCATTTTCACTATGACAGAAAGTAATCTGAAATTTAAAATTTTGGAGTTGTTAGCAGAACAAGAAGTGATGGCAAATATTCCAGTAATGACACTCATACCAGTGACAGCTGTCTACGAGAGGAACTCACCATCACTTCTTCATCTCCATAACAAGACGTGAAGGGAAATCTGCCCAACAAGTCATGGGCAGAAAAAATAATCAGACAGGAGTTTTAACATTTCCCTATGCTATCCAGCAATAAAAAGAGAATGTACTTTAAGACTTGCTAAGGATTGGGAATGAATGATCGTAGTTAATTTTGAAATATGCACTTGGTTAGATCTATTCAATAATATCAAGACAAAATATTAATAGTGGCACTAGTATGAGCACCAATATGCAGTATCTGATGTATGGACCTGGGGTCAATAATATACACCATAGTAACTTTCTCTCACTGCTTTCTGTTATCACTAGTCACATATATATATATATATATATATATATATATACGCCATATATGTGCGCGAGGCACAAGGAACTTGCAGTGGGTGTGTTTGGGATTGATCACCGGATTACTGACAAAAGGATCTGGGGTGGAATGGTGCACTAGGGCAGTGCTCTAGTACACCAGGTAAATAAACAAGGGAGACAATAGGCTCTGCCTTGAATACATGTCAATGTTTTGTTTTTAAAATTGTCAGGAGTGGACAAAGGGTGTCAACACCCACATGACCTAATGCTAATTGTGGTAGCCAGCTCTTGGCTTGAGCTGAATGGCTTCTCATTGCTAAATTCATTTTTCCAGCCCTGTTCATAAATACATAATTCAGAGTGAGCCTGCCAACATTACCAACAGGCCATATCTACCCCTACCATTTTATTTTCCCCATAACAAAACTTGGCCACACTAAAGTGGATTTTTAATGGCCATAGTAGCCTTTTATTACAGTTCCAGTTACAATAAATAACAATAGCCAACAATACCCCTTCCTCCAATTGCTTGATAACAGACCAACCGCCATCCACCTAACACACACTGTTTAATGTCTACCACTAGACCCAGTAAACCCAGTTCAATCACAAGCTTTACTATCAAAAAGAATACTGCTATTCTTTTATTAAAATATTGGCCAAATGTTCTTATACCAAACATTTTTACCAAAAAAAAATAGTTAACAGTAAATACAATAAAATAGGCACCAGAAATAAGACATCCAACTATAACATTTTATCTGAGGCCCTAATTCTGTTACATGAAAGGCCCCTAACCACAGTATACCACCACTGGGATGATAACGGAAACCTATCGCAGAATATGCATCCATACATCAATCCCAGGTCCCATCAACTGGATGCCATACCCTCAAATTGACAATTTGCTGCCATGACTATCAAAGCAAAATATAGATGAAAAATGCAGAGCAAAAAAGGGAGGATGGGAGTCTCTTCGGATACTAGTCAGTTTGAGAATGCCATGCTCCTCTTTCCAGATTGGCCCAGAAGAGCCTTTCTGCCCCAGACTACATTCACAAATCAGATAAAATTACCCTTTAACCCTCTTACTGCCTGGGCACATTTCTATCCTGGCGTATAGTCCTTGTCTTATTTTGCTCAGGGTCCTTCTTGCTGAGTATCTTATATAAACACTCTATCTTATGGAATTATCTAATAAAACAGTGCAAATACAGTACAATAGAGCAACCAATCAGACTTCACCTTTAGTCAATTTAGACCAGTCCATAAAGGGAAAGTTGATTGCTCATTGGTTAGTATGGGATACTGTACCTTTTATAGAGTTGCCAACTTTTTTCTGATAGAGTTACTGTACATTGATCTTTACAAAATGAGTTGTTGCTTAGCTACTGAAGTGTCTTGAAGATACTCAACTTCCATGGACAACTGAGAGTGGACATTTCAACTTTGAGTGGCTGAACAAAGGAGCAGCTGACAGAAAATGTGGCTATATTATTGGTTCACTAGGTAGCCATCTCCTCCATTGCAGATATTAACTTGGATCTTTCCTCCACCATGGTGGGGGGGGGGGGGGGGGGCATGTGACCCTCTCATGTTACCCCTCTGATGCAGTATTAGATGCCTAACCTACCCAATTGCCAAGCCCAACTGCTACTGCATGGCGATGGTAAGAGGGTCCCTAACCCTCTGTGAGCTATGACCCCGAGCTAACCCCACATCGAATGTTAAAGGGGGGTTAAGCAGGTGAACAAAAACCAGGGGAGTGAATGGAAAATAATTATCAGCAATGGAGAACAGGAATGTGGTATTCAGTGAACCTGTTACTTTGCTCTCGTCATACAAAGTTCACGTTCCCTTTCAAGAGACTTCTGCAATCGGTGACAACTGGAATGTGTTTTCCTGTTGCAGACAATGTAAAAACATATAAGTATATATAGTGGAGCACTAATATAATGGTAACTCTAATACCACACCTTGTGCAAATAATAAAAATAATCAGTCATTGCAATATCACATAACAAAAAAGTCCTTATTATAAACACAGTTCTTGATTGCTGTCATTTTCTGTGATATTCTATTGCCACCGTGCTTTCTTTAAACACTGTATACTTGTGCACACCTCCACCGGATCTGCTGAGGAAGACCAATCAGAGGTCAATATGCGTGCAGAGGGGAGGAACGGAGCCTTTTACATCACGTAGCTATGGTGGTGAGCGAGCAGACGCTCTTATTATACACACATGCGAGTGTTTGTTTTTTTATCTTGTAAGTGTCCTCTTTTTAAGGGAGGTTTTTTAATAAATGTGAAAAACAGTGAGCACTATGTTTGCTGTGTTTGTAACTACATGACACTGGAAACGAGTACTTAGGAGAGGAGGAGAGTCTAAGGAGAGAAGCAGTTTGTATGAGAGATCAACCCTTTATCCATGTGAAGCACATTGGGAGCTGGAACTACAAGAGGGCGGAAGGTGAACAACTGATCCATAGTAGAAGGGAGAGATCATTGAAGAGTTAAAGACAAGGAGTTATGTTTGAGTCTGCCTGACTCATTCTTGAGGTGAGCAGGTAAAATAGTGATTGGAGGTGTACACAAGTATACAGTGTTTAACCACTTGCCGCCCGCCCACAGTCAAATGATGGCGGGACGGTGCGGCTCTCGCTCTGGGTGGATGTCATATGATGGCGCACCCGAGCCGGCGCTCCTGCATGCCTGCGGGGGTCACACCGTGTTGATAGGACTCTCTAGAATCTCTGTAAAGAACCACTGATGCGGCTTTTTAATCATGTGATCGGCTGTGTCCAATCACAGTCGGTCACATGTAAACAAGGAAGTGCTGGTAATCGGCTCTTCTCCCCTCACACTGACAGAATGTTTGGTGAGGAGAGCCGATCAACAGCATTTCCTCGCAGGGGACAGTGAGAGATGTAATCAGGGCACTGATGATTGGTGCCCTGATTACATTACAGCGCCACCAGCGCCAGCAACCCATGCTAACCAGTGCCAGCAACCAGTGCCAACCAGTGCCAGCAACCAGTACCCACCACAGCCAGAAATCAGTGCCCATTAGTGCTGGCTTTCAGTGTTGCCTATCAGTGATGCCCATCAATGCCCATCAGTAAAGCCCATCAATGCCCATCAGTGCCACCCATTAATGCCCATCAGTACACATTAGTGCTACCCATCAGTGCCCATCAGTGCTGCTTATCCATGCCGCCTATATGTGCCCACCAGTGCTGGCTATCAGGGCCCATCAGTGCCACCTATCAGTGCCCACCAGTGCCACCTATCAATGCCCACCAGTGCCACTCATCAGTGCTGCCTATCAGTGCCCATAAGTGCAGAATATTAGTGCTACCTAATCAGTGCCCATCAGTGCCACCTCATCAGGGCACATCAGTGAAGGAGAAAAATTACTTATTTATAAAATTTACTGACAGAAACTAAGAAAACTTTTTTTATTCAACAATTCCATTTTTTTTGTTTTGTTTTTGTTTAGGAAAAAAATAAAAATCCCTGCAGGGATTAAATACCACCAAAAGAAACCTCTATTTGTGTGAAGAAAATGATAAATACATTTCCCATGGTTACAGTGTTGTATGACCGCGCAAATGGCTTGGGCAGGAAGGGGGTGAAAGTGCCCTGTAGATAAGTGGTTAAAGAAAATCACGGTGGTGATAGAATATCACAGAAAATCAAAGCAATCAAGAATTGTATTTATAATAAGGACTTTTTTTGTTATGTGATATTGCAATGACTGATTTTTTATTGCTTGCACAAGGTGTGGTATTATGCAGCGTACACACGACCGCACTTTCCGGCAGACTAGGTCCGACAGTCTTCCTGATGGACTATCGGTGGAGTTCCGACGGACTTTCCGAACGAACGGACTTGGCCACACACGACTGGACTAAGTCCGTTCGAAAGTCCGTTTGTTTTGAACGTGATGACTTAAACGGGACTAAACAAGGAAGTTCAATATCCAGTAGCCAATAGCTTCCCTTGCGTTGTATTTGGTCCGTTGGACCAGAACACAAACAAACGGTTTTCCTGATTTTAGTCTGTCGGAATTGAGTCTGTCGGATAGATTTGAAATATGTTCTATTTCTAGGTCCGTCTGATTTTTTATTTTTTTGAAAAACAATCGGATTGTCCGACGGACTAATCCCTTTGGACCTAGTCTGCAGGAAAGTCTGGTTGTGTGTACACGGCATTAGGGTTGCCATTATAGTAGTGCTGCACTATATATACTTATATACACAATTATACTATTTCTGCACTTTAGCAAGAATTAGGGTGGCACTGATTCTCATACACATATAATGTAAAAACATACCCCCCCCTTTTATTATTTGAGGCTGTGAATGGCATTCTTTTTGAATCCTTAGCATGCTTACTCATATAAATTACACCGATTATGTGCCTGATTCAATCCAGGTGAATCCAATTAGCCACAGGGGCCTATAAAAATTAGATATGTCATCAATCCAAGCAGTTCTTGAGCCTGACTACAACTCCCAGCATGCCATGTCCACTGGCTGGTGCTGGAGTGTTTTTTTCTGCTTCTATTAGCAGATACGGGAGAGGGCAGTGGCAGGGAGGGCTTCTGCACCAGCTGCAGGATGAGTAGGGTGTACATGAAGGATGAACATGAATTTTGTTTATTTAATTATCTGAAAATAGCAATTTGATACTTGTCACCCACTTATTAGTGGTAGGATGATCCAGGACTTTGAGCAGGCTTGGCTGCTTGTGTATTAGCATGCATGCGTATATATGTACAATACGACATAAACCCAAACACAGCTACCCCCTGTCTGCGGGAATCCACTGGAGAACAGTTGTGGAAATTGCTATGTACGAAAATAATGTCCCTTTAACACCTTGACCAAATTTTTGAACAATTTTTTGGGGACACTTTACTGTTAAGTCACCGTGTTCCTCGTGCAGAAATCTTGTCTTTGCTCCAATATTAATTATGACGTGTTTATTAAATGTTGCTTTTCCAGGAATATTAAAGCTTACCTCCAGCAAAATGTAAAAAACAAAACAAAACACCCTCTAATCCTTATTAAAAAAGTAATTAAAAATGTCAAACATATTTTTAAATAGAGCTAGAATAAGCACCTGACATCTGTCTTCATATTAATGTACCACCACCTCTATGCATATCAGAGCAGTGAGTAGGAGGTTATGTACTGCGAGACAGCCAGGCCGTGTTGCAATTAGGATTTTGGATGTATTTATCCATTCAATTGTATCCGATTCCTAGCAATATTATGGGCCAACTCTCTGGTGATTTAAGAAGCTGATAGAGAGTTGGGTTAGCCATACACATTAGGATATCTCTTGATCAGCCCCCTGGGCCTAAGGAGAGGAATCAATTAATTATTTCCTCACTAAATGAGCCCCCTTCCGGCTATTGTATTTGGGTGCTACACCTTTGGCTGCCAGAATACCTGAACAGTGACTGCATCCGATTGGAAGTGTGATAGGTCAAAGATAGCGTCCAAATGAAAAATCCAAAGTCTTTATTCTTCAACTGGTTACAAAGGGCGAAAGATGTCCAACGCGATGTCTAAACACATTGGCTTTCTTTTGCCCTTCTTATTGTAACTAGTTGCAAAAAGACTTTTAAGGACTTTTCATTTGGTGCTCTTTTTTTGTTCTATAACACTTGTATTTCTCAACTCGGGTGAATGTCCTCTCCTGGGAGGTCCCCATCTTTGATGCCATTTGGGCTCTAGCAAACGACTTTGCCTGCATTTTGATGACCTGTATAAATTAGTTTCGAGCACCCCTCTCCCACTACATCATGGACTTTTGTATTTGATTGGATACAGTCACTATTTCCCTGACAATTTTGTCAAGCCGGGTGGCTATGTTGAGCAGGGTGGTGCCAACAAGAATACCAACAGCTCGAAATTCCTCTGATTCAGCAGGAAAAAAATAAAATACGAACCATGTATGGGCAGCTTTGCGTAGCACAAGTTTTAGGAAGTACACTCCCCAGTAACCCTGTGAGGCAGGGCCGCAGATAAGGTAGTATAGACAGCCCTCTTGTTCTAGGCCTGGGCCCTATCAGTTCAAAAAGGGGGCCTGACAACTGCCAAGAAGGAGGGCCAGCTGTACTGCCTTATTGTTGACTCTTGTGGCTCCCCTTGCAGCATTACAGGCGTCTCCTCTTTTTTCTCACTGCAGGGGAATCAGTATCCATTTGCTGTCCAGGTCCCCCTGTGTGCCCTGTTTCTCCTGCAGCTCTGCCGGCTTCTCCTCCTTTTTCTTGCTGCAAGCGAATCAGTATCTGTGCCCTTTTCCACTTGCTGTCCAGGCCCCCCTGTGTGCCCTCCTTTCCTTGCAGCTCTGCCAGCTTCTCCTCCTTTTTCTTGTTGCAGGGGAATCAGTATCTGTGCCCCCTTTCACTTGCTGTCCAGGCCCCCCTGTGTGCCCTCCTTTCCCTGCAGCTCTGTCAGCTTCTCCTCCTTTTTCTTGCTGCAGGCGAATCAGTATCTGTGCCCCCTTCCAATTGCTGTCCAGGCCCCCTGTGTGCCCTCCTTTCCCTTCAACTCTACCGGCTTATACTCCTTTTTCTTGCTGCAGGGGAATTAGTATCTGTGCCCCTTTCCACTTGCTGTCCAGGCCCCCCTGTGTGCCCCTCTTCCCCTGCAACTCTACTGGCTTCCCTTCTCTCTTCTCCTGCCAGAAGCTGCTGCGGTAACACAGGGGTATTGTTTCAGAGTGGAGAGCCTGAATAAACACAGTGAGCGATCGGTACCAATCTCTCCTGTGTCCATTCATCACTAAAGCATAGTAAATGTTTTTTTTACGATGCATCAGTTTGTGAATAAATATGAAACTTAAGGGCTGGGTTCAAACTAGTGTGAATTGGATGCAGGTTTCCCTGCATCCAATTTGCATGACAGGAGAGTGTGCCGGCTTTCAATTGCACAGGGGGGAGCAAATTGCACAGGGGTCCTGTGTGGCTTTCACTCAGTTTCAGGCAAAAATTCGGGCCTGATTTGTCCCTATAATGGAGAACAGGGACACACCAGATCCTTGCTGTGAGCTGCATTCGATTTAAGTGTGAACCCAGCTTTAAAGAGCTTCCTATTCATCCACTGTCCAGTGCAGCCGAGGCTGCAGAGAAGGGGACTAGGGAATCTCTATCCTCAGTCCCTTTCTCTCAAATGTGAGACATCAGGGGTCTGTTCAGATCCTTGATTTTTCACCAAAGGCCCCCAACAGGGCAGTTGAAATCATGTTAAAAAATGTAAAATTCTAAAAAGTAAAATTAAGAACACAATCCAAATGTGCTTTGCTGTCTGAAGAGCAGTCATCGTTTGGCTCTTCAGAGAGCATTTGACAGGCGGTGAGGAGGCATATTGCCTCCTCGCTACCTGCTTTAACCCAGCACTAGCACACATACCCATGTATAATTTCTTCCATGGCTGCAAAGCATAGCATTGTATCCGTAGCATTTTAGCGAAAATATAATTGAATATTTTCAGAGTGGGTGGCCTTGTCAGGCAGGTTGTAGGGGGCCCCATGATTTCTAACAGCAGTCCTGCTGTGAGTAAGGGTGCCACTAACATGGCAGGACAAGGCAGACTTTAATTGCTTGCCCCCAGCTTCGCAGGAATGAGTTCCCTGCCAAGTTCAAAACGTCACATACTCAGTGCATGTTCTCACTGCATGAGTTTTCAATGAGCTAAACCTATGTAGAAGGGGACATGCACCCAAGTCCGCCAAGGCCTGTCATCTAGGCAGGACTGGGGATTGAGGGTGGGGGGGATGCTTGCCCAGGAGTTTTTTCAATGAGCCAAAGTGCTCATTCCTATGAAGAAGGGAACATGCACCTAAGTCCACCAAGCCCTGTCATCTAGGCAGGACAGGAGATGGGGGGGGGGGGGGGGTTACTTGCCTAGGATTATTTTTTAATGAGCCAAAGTACTCATTCCTATGAAGAAGGGGGCATGCACCCAAGTCCACCAAGCCCTGTCATCTAGGTAGGACTGGGGATTGATGGGGGGATGCTTGCTCAGGAGTTTTTTCAACTAGCCAAAGTGCTTATTTCTATGAAAAAGGGGACATGCACCCAAGTCCACCAAACCCTGTCATCTAGGCAAGATTATTTTTCAAAATTGTTTTCCCTTTTTCAAAACCTGAGCAGTATTTATTAATAGAAGACAAAGATGCTACTACCCCAGATTATATAGAGATCCTCCTGAGATGTCGGGTGCAGGATGTGCCGTCACTCAGCTGCTAACGAAGTAAATGGATAGAGGACAATGTACAACTCCATACATGCTCTTCAATAAGTCCAAATTTATTGTAACTCCATAAAAGTTAAATATGTACAGTAGAAGTTAACGCGTTTCAGCCATAATGGCCGTGTTCAGAACTGTTTTTTATCAATGTACTGGAGATGCTGGAATGCAAGAGGAATTTTATTGTAAAGGTGAACTAACCCTTTATTGTCAATGGAATAAACTTTTAGCACAGTTGCTGTGTTTGGTGAATAGCATTAGCAGTTTGCTGATAGCTTTCATTTGTTGCCTGGAATTGCTCTTTAAAAAGTATAATGTTGGTAATATTTTGGCAACTTTCTTTTAGATGCGATTATTTGCATGAACAATTTGAAATTATCAGATGGCAATCTTTGTGTGTGAGTAGCTTAGCAGCTGTGGTTTCAGGCCTCGTTGGTCTGCAGTAACCAGGAAAGAATTTTTTTATTTTTATTATGGGGCCTGGAATGAGTTAGTCCCATCCCTGCTGTGACCTTATCACAATATCTTCCTCTACCATGAAAGTTCATGTACTCAGGGATGCAGGGTGCATTGAATTTCTTTGGAGCTGCTTCTGAGTTTAGTTTCAGTACTCCATGCAGGAAAGTATACATTTCAATACATATTCCTACAGGGTTCAGTGACAATCACAAGCAGACTGAAATAACAGGGACTGACTGCACCGGTGTATACATAAACTAAGTTCATGACAGAGGGAGGTTTGCATTCGTTCTTAACAAAAGTAATTGGGAAATATCATCTAATCAAAAGATAAATAAAACCATACCCTTGCCACTGCCATGGGACCAGGAGGCACAGGGACCCAGCTCTGTCTGGATTTATGCAGGCAGCAATAGCTTATTTGGTAAGTAAATCTGGATAAAATTGATGTATTTATAGTTTGGGGATCTCTATGCAGTCGCTATCAACACAATGACTATCCTCCGTCACTATGAGTTGTATGTATGACATCAGAGAGGCAGGTGCCCCTTATTGGTTTTGCTACAGGACCCAGTTTCCATATGACTACCCATCTTAGATGAGGAGTAAGGTGAGCTCCTGCTGCCTGGGTTGCCCCGAGCAAAAGCTGAATTTTCTACCCTGGTACTAATTTTTGTTTTTATGTATCAAGTTCAATACAGGGTATGGACATAGTGGATAATGTCCACAGATACTCACCAACTGTCCCAGATTTGCAGGGACATGATCTTGCATCTAGGTGTTCTGCCCCGATGATGCTGTGTCCCAGCCTGCATTCTTGGATCACAGCCTTACTCTTATTTGAGTTACTGAGTATGTCCAGTAACCTAAACAAGGATATTAATGGAAAAGATTGCAGCCCATGTATGGGTTTTCTGGCATAATTATGGGTGGGGGTATCCTGAAAGTGGGTGTGATCTAGGTGGGACCACCTGGTTAAGTGAGGACCATTGGTGAAAATAACTTGGACTTCAACGAATATGTTGGTAAATATCAATGTTCAACTTGAGGCACCAGTCACACACATCCAGGAGGTGTCCAAACACCATATGGCCTGGTTACCTACTCAATACAGAAGAAAAAACATTGGTTGAACTAGATGGACTTTTTTGGTCATTTTAAGTCTCATTCAGAAACCTGTGTAATAAAGGCAACACAGAAGGAAATTTAGGGGACTGGGTCAAAGTGACGTCCCATATAATATAACCGCGCCCTAAAAAGGACCCTGGCAGGATCACCAGGTTTTATTTGAGTAAAAGCTGCAGATTTAAAAGATCTTTTTAGCTATACCACTAATGCAAGGGAAGAAAGCTTCCCACTGACCTCCTACTTAGGGGCAGCATTCTTCCCACTGACCTCCAATGCAAGGGGAGCATTATTATCATTGACCTCCAATGTAAAGGAAGCATTCTTCCCACTGACCTACAACATAAGTAACTGGCAATGTGAGGGGATATCTCAAAGGTTGGACAAGGCTGCTGTAACCATATAGTTACATAGTAGTCCATCAAGTCCAACCTATGTGTGTGATTATATGTCAGTATTACATTGTATATGCCTGTATGTTGCGGTCATTCAGGTGCTTATCTAATAGTTTTTTGAGACTATTGATGCCCCCCCCACCTGAAACCACATCCTTGCCGCACTTACAGTGAAGAACCCTCTACGCAGTTTAAGATTAAACCTCTTTTCTTCTAATTTTAGTGAGTGGCCATGTTTGTCTTAAACTCCCTTCCACAAAAAAATGTTCTCCATATTGTGGGGTCACCAGTATGGTATTTGTAAATTGAAATCATATCCCTCTCAAATGTCTCTTCTCTAGAAAGAATAAATTCAATGCTTGCAACCTTTCTTCATAACTAATATCCTCCAGACCCTTTATAAGCTTTGTTGCCCTTCTTTGTACTCGCTCCATTTTCAGTACATGCTTCCTGAGGACTGGTGCCCAGAACTGGACATTAATTTGTTCAGATCTTCTTGCAAGGTTTACACACACTACGGAGGAGTTATTGCCCTGCTTAGCTTATTGTCATCTGCAAATACAGAGATTGAACTGTTTACCCCATCCTCCAGGCCGTTTATGAACAAATTAAACAGAATTGGTCCCAACACAGAACCCTGGGGGACCTCATTTGCCACCCCTGACCATTCCGAGTATTCCCCATTTATCACCACCCTCTGAACTCCCTTGTAGCCAGTTTTCAGTCCATGTACTCACCCTATGGTCCATGCCAATGGACCTTACGTTGTACAGTATACGTTTATGGGGAACTGTGTCAAATGCTTGCATACTATTGATGTTAGGCTAACTAGTCTGTAATTCCCAGGGATGTATTCTGACCCTTTTTTAAATATTGGTGCTACATTGTTTTTTCTCCAATCAGCTGGTACCATTCCAGTCAGTAGATTGTCAGTAAAAATTAGGAACAATGGTCTGGCAATTACTTGACTGAGTTCCCTAAGTACCCTCGGGTGCAAGGGATTTATTACTGTTAAGTTTCCCAAGTCTATTTCCAATTCTGTCCTCCAGTGGGTGCCCTTACCAAATTTACCAAATTTACAAACATATTAGGATAAAACCCAGTGCCCTCAAGGCAAGGCAAGTGAGTAGATTATATGGCAGTTTTGTATTTGTCTTTGGCTGTCTTCTACCTGGTTTCTGAAGTGTAATGCCTTTTGTTATATAGGTACTAATGAAATGGGGGAATTTCCTATTTTAAAAATATAACTGTAGTCCCAAAATAAGACTCTGCACTCTTCTCTGTCAACAGACGATGCATAACTTTCCAACTAACCAGCTAGTGCTTGTTGCCGAAGTTTACTGCTCATTGCAGTTAAAAATATACAGTTTACACAACATGAAATTAAATTGAAATTATAACACTATGACCTTGCAATGTTGGGGCCTTGTGTTTAGTCCCCACCAGGGACACTCCTTGCATGGAGTTTGTACATTCTCTCCAAGCATTTGTCTGGCTTTCCTCTGGGGGCTCCAGTTTCCTCCCACAACCCAAACAACATTCTCGCAGGCTCATTGGCTTTCACCCAAGTTTAACATAGTGTGTATGTGACTGTGGCAGGAACATTAGACTGTAGGCTCCCCTGGGGCAGGGACTGATGTGTACAGTTTAACGTTCTTGGTGTAGCTGAAATTCTTAGTGCTATGTAATTGAAAAAAATAAATACATTAGAGGTCGACCGATATATCGGCCGGCCGATATATCGGCCGATATTTGCCGTTTTTTAAATAATCGGCATCGGCCGATTTGTGCTGATAAAAAGCCGATTTAGAACTACAGCGGGACTTAGACTGTCTTCTATACAGAAGTCATTTCAAAGTTGACTGAGTCGTCATAGCAACCCTTTCCTCCACTCTGGGCAGGCTGCCAAGAAAAGAACTAAATGATACAATGTTTACACTTGAATGAATTAGGTCATCTCTGTGTGTAGAAGTTCTCAGTTTAACCATTTAAAGACAAAATCTTTTCTGACACTTGTTGCTTACAAGTAAAAATCCTGTGTTTTCTGCCAGAAAATCACTTAGACCCCGCAAAAATTATATATATTTTTTTTAGCAGAGATCCTAGGGAATAAAATAGCGGTTGTTGCAATATTTTATGTCACACAGCATTTGCACAGAGGTCTTTCAAATGCATTTTTTTGGGAAAAAAATACACCATTTAAAAAATAAAAATAAAATAAAAACAGTAAAGTTAGCCCATTTTTTTTTTTTTGTCCAAAAGTTTTGACTACCTGTTTTTATTTTATATATATATATATATATATATATATATATATATATATATATATATATATATATATATATATATATATATATATATTTTTTTTTTTTTATCTAAATCATACATACAAGTAAACTGATTGGAGGTTTGTTTTGTTTAATAAATGTTTAAGTGTAAGAAATTTTCTGTATCACGTATGAAGGCCGCTTTCACACTGGAGCGGGCAGGCGTTGATGGTAAAACGCAAGTTTTAGCGGCTCTTTACCATCATTTTAGCGGTGCTATTTGGCTGCTAGTGGGGCACATATAACCCAGCTAGCGGCCAAGGAAGAGGTTAAATGAGCCCATGAAGCACCGCTGCCAAATCGCATTGCATGCACTCCGGCAGTGATGCCCATTCATATCAATGGGCAGGAGTGGTGGAGGAGCGGTATACACCACTCCAAACGTGCTGCTTGCAGGACTTCTTTTTAAGATCCTGCCAGCGCATCGCCTCAGTGTGAAAGCACTCTGTCTTTCACACAGACTGCAGGGGAGCCATTTTACAGGCACTTTACAGGCGCTATTTTTAGCCCAAAAGCGCCTTAAAACGCCCCAGTGGGAAAGGTGTGTTAGATCAAGGGGGATTATAAATAAAATAAAATCGGCCTAACATATCGGCCCAAAAAAATCGGCATCATATATCGGCTATCGGCCGCCATGATTTCTAAATATCGGCATCGGCATCGGCCAGAGAAAAACCCATATCGGTCGACCTCTAAAATACATACAGTACATACATTCTTAAAACAGGACTACTGTATACTCAAATGTTGGGTAAAACAATGTTAATAGTCTTGTTTCAGTATTATAAGTACCATTATTATTACTCAGTATTATAAGAGCTAATACTTATTTTTTTCTGAAGATACCCTGGCTCTAGGGTTCCTTTTACCATGGACCTCATGGCCATTGTCTAGGCATCGGTCACATGGATTCTGCCAGAGTCTTGTGCAAGTGATATTCAGAGCTAGCCTATTTATGACTTAACGCTGATCTTGCATTTCAGCAGAGACCAGTACTGATGCATTTCTCATGTAACTGTAATTAAAAACTTTAGACCTTGTTAATCTTGAAGGAATTACAAGCAAAAAGGTTTCTCGTTCACCAAGGATGTATCAAGAACTCATTAACTAAATGAAACCATATTATGATGAGGCACACCACAGACGGATGTTTTTTAAGCAGGAAAAAAAAGGTACCCTTGCCACGCACACCTTCCCTTCCATCTGCAAGGGTTCAATGCTCCTTATAGCAGAACTAAACCCTTTGAATAAATGTTTCCAAAACAGTTCCTTTAAGATGGCATCTGGTGATAACTATCACAGTTTGCCAGTCAGCTCCTAATTGGACTCTGAAGTTCTCAAATGGCTGGTGTCATCACTTATGCCAGAACCATGACATCTATAGATCTAAATAGAGGCTAAGATGGCACCATCTTTGGCTGTAAAAGGATAGGAGGGTTTAATTCCACTTTACTTCTTGCCAGCTGGGAAGACTTCCCACGCCAGAAGTGCACAATAGCAAAAAAACACAATAGCACTGCGGGAGGGATTCCCCCTTCAACAGTGACTGTGCTTATGGGGAAATCGAGCGATTTTCTTTCTTTCCACATTTTTGTACAATGAAAGAAAATTGTATTATCTATTGGCTGCATTAGGCGCACCAGCTGTCGGTCACATGTTGACATTATCAAGTACAATGCAGGGTCGATAGTCCTGCATTGTAAGTCACAAAGAGGGGGGGGGGGGCACAACCTGGTGCTTCTGAGAGAAGAAGAGAGCCTTAGAACCTGTTGGAGGAAGGAATAGGACCTCCACAGCTGGCCATATGAGGGCTTCCTCCACTATGACAGTCAGCTCCCAATTGGACTCTGAAGTTCTCAAATGGCTGATGTCATCACTGATGCCAGGACCATGACATCTATAAATCTAAATAGAGGCTAAGATGGCACCATCTTTGGCTGTAAAAAGATAGGAGGGTTTAATTCCACTTTACTTCTAGAAGTAGATGAACAAGCTGTAATTTTTACCTTATTCTTCACTCTAACAGGCAACCTCCACAGCCGGCCATATGTAGGCTTCCTCCAAAGTCGGCCATACATGGATTGAAATTCAGCTGGTTCAGCAGGCACCAGACGAATTTAGATCCATTTATGGGCAGGCTGATTGTACACAGGTACAACCAGCCTGTAGATTTTTTTTAAATGCGATTACTGCAAGCCGCTCTTGCCACTAGCAGTAATCATTATGTTCTGCCAGCTGGAAAGACTTCCCATGCCAGAAAAACACAATAGCACTGCGGGAGGGATTCCCCCTTCAACATTGACTGTGCTGATTGGGAAATCGAGCGATTTTCTTTCTTTCCACTCGTGGTAAAAGGAAAGAAAATTGAATCATCTATAGGCTGCATAAGGCTCACCAGCTGTCGGTCACATGTTGTCATCACCAAGTAAAATGCAGGGTCAATAGTCCTGCATTGTATGTGACGAAGAGGCAGGCACAACCTGGAGCATCGGAGAGAAGAGGAGAGAGCAGTGGAACCTGTTGGAGGAAGGAATAAGACATTTTAGCTTATTCCTCCACCCCTAGACGTAACAAGCATTTAACACTTTGGTTTGGGGAAACTGCAAGGGTCGATTTTTCAAGAATCCTCACTTTAAAGTGGAGTTCCACTCAAAAATTGAACTTTTGCTTTAAGGTAGGTGACCCCTGACATGCCACATTTGGCATGTAATTTTTTTTGGGGGGGGGGGGAGACGGTACCCTCCCAGCACCCACTTCCTCCTGGCGCAACGCGGCACCAGAAGCGAGATCACCTCTCCCCCCCGTCTCTGCAATCATCTGGGACACATCACAGGTCAGCCAGCCAGTCACTGTGCATGGAGCGGTGCGCGCATGCGCAGTGGGTGCCCGGCTGTGAAGCCACAGCCAGGTGCCCACAGTTACAATGCCGGCGCCGCTGAGAGGAGGGGGGCTTTGTTCCCCCGCATCGCTGGATCCCTGGACAAGTAAGTGTCTGATTATTAAACATCAGCAGCTGCAGTATTTATAACTGCTGACTTTTAAGGTTTTTTTTTTTGTTTGTTTTTTTAAGCAGAACTCTGCTTTAAGATTTACTTATTCCGGATTAGGCATTTAGAAAGTGTGCAAGCTGTGGGTCAGTAATGGCAACAGTAAACAGCATTTGCAGAAGGAGTTCAGCAATGGCAGTGAACCCCTCCCCCCCATCACCTTTCCTTCATTTTGCTCCACTACTACTGGGGGGTGAAAGCTAAACCTTGTGTAAGCTACAAGTCTTTGGAGTCACAGCTTACACAGAGTGAGTCTTATACTCTTCCATCCCCCAAAGTACTGGGAATTGTGTGTGGATCGGCAGGAGGAGCGAAGGGAATGTGAGTATGTGCAGCTGGGGATGAGGGTAAGGAGAGCCTATTGCTGTTCCCTGGATGGGCAGTGCCTAGTTTTAGTTTCAGACTTTTTGCCCCCGTACACACGGTCGGACATTCCGACAACAAAATCCGTCTGATTTTTTCCGACGGATTTTGTCCGAAACTGGTGTTGCATACACGCGGTCGAGCAAAGTTGTCGGAAAATCCGATCGTTCGGAACGTGATGATGTTCGTTCGTTGTGACGGGACTACATTGCAGCTAGTAGCCAATAGCTTTGGTCTCGTAATTTGATCTGAGCATGGCACTTTGTCCGATCAGAATTCTCTACAAATGATCGAAAAAGTCAGATCGGATTTTATTGTCGGAAAATTTGAGGTCCTGCTCTCAAATTTTTTCCGTCGGAAATTCCGACGGAAAAAGACCGATAGAGCCCACACACGATCAGATTTTCCGACAATATAATCCGATCGGACCTTTTCCGTCTGAATTTCCGACCGTGGGTACAGGGCATAACAGTCATAAGTGAGGTACAAAATTTGGAAGATAATCAATATTGCAAATTTGCAGTTTCATTGGAATAAAATAACCGCAGGACAGAATGAATTAGGAAATGACTTGTGAAATGTGGCAATAGTCATCCTGTTGTTCATTTTACTGCTTCTCTCATGTAGATCCAGTTGTTGAATCATGAATATTATACAGTATGTCTCCAACACATCTCATGTTTCACTTTTATTTTTTTCATTTGTTAATCCTCTGCAAACCTACATACATGACTGTTGTTTGCCAGTACCGTTTCATCTGTTCACATGGCTAAGCCACCAGAAAGTGCCCAAAAAAAGGTATTTCTGCCTCTATTATGGACTTCATTTATGCCAAGGCTTGTATTTATCCTTCCCTGATTCCCTGATTTCTCCTCCCCCCCCCCCCCCATTAAAACGCTAATGAGTTTGGGTTTTTTCTCTTTTTTTAACAGAAAAGTTTTTATTGACAAATCAGCATTATTTCATAGTTAGCAACAGATTTGTTCTCTTTTTTTTGTTTATTTCCCCAGCTTTTTTAATTTTTTTATTTTATATTTTTATATTTTAATAATATTTTTAATGTGTTACAGATTAGAAATTCACAACAAAGGAAACATAAATAAAGAATAAATAAATAATATAAGAAGAATAAACTAAGAGAAAGAAAGAATAGATCAATCTCAATATGCACCGTAGAAAGAGTTAAAATACATTTACAAATTAATATTTAACCCAATATTAACATATTGAAAAACCGTGGTATATGTAAATTTCTACAAAAGGACAAATCTTCATTGTAGTCAGATGAAATTTTCTGTTATCAAACTTACTAATTTACATGCTCCATAGAAAGTACAGGCCAGGCAACTCGACAGCTTCTCCATAGAAAATATTTATTTAGGCATTACAACAATAACATCATCCAAAAATGTTGACGCGTTTCGGCCTTAGGCCTTCATCAAAAGCATTCAGCATTCAGATGACATTTTCTGTTATCAAACTTACTAATTTACATAGATGATTAAAATTGATAAGTATCAGCTATAGTGGAAGCGTGGATAAATTGCTGACTTTCTCTACTAGCTTAGTTTTCTGTCCATAAGGAAGGTTCAGCATATACAGAGAATACAAAGATAAAGGAATAAGCGAATAAGTTATTAGTAATAAAAAAAACTCACCATTTTCATTACGTACCTACCCTTTGTTAGGTTAGGTTCATCCTTGGGTCTCTGTGCTTCTCTATGCAATGCAGGCAGATTATAGCTGTGAAATGTGCCAACGGGATGTCTATGAAAACCCCACAACATCGTGCCTCGGAACTCCTCTCCAGAATCCTTATGCAGCCCAGGCGGTCCCTCTTGGAGGATATCAGGAAGCCTTGATTGGTGGATGTCAGGCTGGAGGAGTGCGCGTTCCTAGGCATGGCTGTATTTGAATTTGTCTCAGGTAACATCCACCTGGATTGCATTCTCCACTCTAATTCATCCCAAAGGTGTTTTATTGGGTTGAGGTTAGGACTCTGTGCTGGCCAGTCAAGTTCTTCCACCCCAAACTCACTCATCCATGTCTTTATGGACCTTGCTTTGTGCACTGGTCCAAATCAATTAGTGGAGGGGGATTATGATGTGGGGTTGTTTTTCAGGGGTTGGGCTTGGCCCCTTAGTTCCAGTGAAAGCAACCCTTAAGGCGTCAGCATACCAAGACATTTTGGACAATTTCATGCTCCCAAATTTGTGGGAACAGTTTGGGGATGGCCCCTTCCTGTTCCAACATGACTGCACACCAGTGCACAAAGCAAGGTCCATAAAGACATGGATGAGATAGTTTGGGGTGGAGGAACTTGACTGGCCTGCATAGAGTCCTGACCTCAACCCGATAGAACAATTTTGGGATGAATTAGAGCGGAGACTGCGAGACAGCCCTTCTCTCACAGAAGAGTTGAAGCTGTTATAGCTGCAAAGGGTGGGCCAACTCAATATGTCTTGCGTACACACAATCACACCAAAGTCTGATCGTCAAGAACGCGGTGATGTACAACACATATGAGGTGACTAGAAAAGGGAAGTTCAGTAGCCAATAGCTTCCATCGCGTACTTGCTTGAGAGCATGCGTCGTTTTTGGTCCGTCGGAACAGCATACAGTTGAGCGGTTTTCGCCATAGGAATTGGTTCAGTCGGAAATATTTAGAACATGTTCTATTTCTAGGTCCGTCAGAATTTTCGAAAAAAAATGTCAGATGAGGCATACACACGATCGCAATATACAATGAAAAGCTTCCGCCTGACTTTTTCTGTCGGACGTTCCGCTCGTGTGTAAGCGGCATCAGGATTATAAGGTGGCCACACAGATATCGCTATGATCATATAATTGAGCATTCAGTGCAACTAAAATGACCAGATTGAATGGAAATCAAAATCAAAGATTCTCAATTTGATCAATTTCCACTCTGCCAAGTCAATTGGCTAAGGCAGAATTTTGTCGATCACTTCTCAGCGATCATATGTTCTGGGAGAAGTGGTCCTAATTCAGATCGGTTATTGGTAGCCAAAACACACATTTAAGGATTTCACTCAAAATGATTGAATTGGCAAACCACCGGAAAGGTATAACTTCTTTTTTCGATCAAGCAAGAACCGATTTACATTGGATTTGAACAAACTGAGTTAATTGGCCATGGTGGAAAATTATTGATTTTGTTGCATCAATCTAAAATGTTATCGTATTTTTGATCAATCTCCGGCATGGCAAAATTTAAAATAATCAAATTTAATAACAGAAAAGAAGACACAGAAATTCCCGAAAAATGTTTTATTTGTAAAACTATCGATTGAAAACCAATTCTAAAGCCTCATACACACGCTTGGATTTTCCGCAGACAAAACCTCAGACTTTTGTCCGAAGGCGTGTGCCTGGATTTAGTCTTGCATACAAACGGCAAGGGATTGTTGGCCAACAAACACAAGCGTAGTGACGTACTAGACATACTGCGAGCTGAAAAAGAGGAAGTTCAATTGTCAGACGCCACCCTTTGGGCTCCTACTGCTAATTTTGTGTTAGTAGAAGTTTGGTGAGTGTTGATTCCCTCTTTTCATTTGACACTTTTCAGTTTGTTTCTGAATGGCCATTTGTCAACCAGATATGTTGTAGAATCGGAGGAGATAACGTGTTATTTATTATTGGCCTTTGAGTTATTGCCTTGACCCAAGTCCAGTCCAGGAATAGGAGGAGGAGGATTTCTTGCACCAAAAATTGGTTGCTTTAACCACTTGGGATCCGCGCTATTGCAAAATGACGGCAATAGCGCGGACCCACATTTTCGGGACTACGTCTATTGACGTAGTCCCGGTTACGAGCGGCCTGCGCGCCCCCTGAGGGGCGCGCGCGGCGCGCTCTGTGATCGGCGAGTCCGTGAGACTCGCCTGATCACCGATCCGTGTAAGGGGTCGATCCCGACCCCTTATCACGTGATCAGCTGTCAGCCAATGACAGCTGATCATGTGATAAAACGGAGCCGGTAATCGGCTAGTATTCCTCCTCGCGCTGACAGCGCGAGGAGAAAAAAAAAAGCCGATCGCCGGCGGCCGTGTTCGGGACATCAGTCCCGATCACGGCCAGCAATTTAAAAGGACACCTGCCCCCTGCCAGTGCCCACCTGCCACCCGCAGTGCCATCCTGAAATAAAGTAAGTGCCCCCCTGTCAGTGCCACCCAGCAGTGCCCATAGTGCCCACAGTGCCACCCAGCAGTGCCCACAGTGCCACCCAGCAGTGCCCACAGTGCCACCCACAGTGCCACCCAGCAGTGCCACCCACAGTGCCACCCAAAATCTGCCTCAGGTGCTGCACCCCAGTGCCGCCCATCAGTGCCCAGCAGTGCCGCCCATCAGTGCCCAGCAGTGCCGCCCATCAGTGCCCAGCAGTGCCACCTATCAGAGCCACCTATCAGTGCCACCTATCAGTGCCCATCAGTCCCATCTATCTGTGGTACCTATCAGTGCCCATCCGTGCCACCCATCCGTGCCACTTATCCGTGCCACCCATCCGTGCCATCTTATCTGTGCCCATCTTTGCCCATCAGTGCCGCCTTATCTGTGCCCATCGGTGCCGCCTTATCTGTGCCTATTAGTGCCGCCTTAACTATGCCTATCAGTGCCCACCAGTGCAGCCTATCAGTGCCCACCAATGCAGCCCATCAGTGCCCACCAATGCAGCCCATCAGTGCCCACCAATGCAGCCTATCAGTGCCGCCTAATCAGCGCACTTCAATGAAGGAGAAAAATGACCCGTTTGCAAAATTTTATAACAAACTATTAAAACATGATTTTTTTTTTTTTTTTTTTTGCATCTTTTTTTGTTTGTTTAGCAAAAAATAAAACTCCGAGCTGTAACTAAATACCACCAAAAGAAAGCTCTATTTGTGGGAAAAAAATGATAAAAAATTCATTTGGGTACAGTGTTGTATGGCCGCGCAATTGTCATTCAAAGTGCATCAGCGCTGAAAGCTGAAAATTGGTCTGGGACTGAGGGGGGTTTAAGTGCCCAGTAAGCAAGTGGTTAATAATCGTGACCAATTATGTCACATGCCTTTGCTGCGGGAGCTCCAGGAGAATAATCCAGATGATTTTTGGAATTATCTCCAGGTGACGGACCCCTGCTTTCAGCAACTCTTGGCATTGTTAACCCCCTATATTAAGAAGCAGGACACATGCAGGGGGCTTTTATTTTATTTTTTCGGCTCAATAATGATTTGATTTGTTATATTTTCTATATTTTTGGATGCATAGAATGCACTTTTTGGTTAAGTTCTATTGGCAGATAGCATGTCTAATTTTGTGGAATAATACTTGGCTATGTGTTTTACTTCAAATGACAGTTTGGGAGTAGGCAGTTACATTTTAAAAAATACAATGTAAAATTGACAAGGGACACCAACATAGTTGTAGCTTTGATCTTAAAAACTACGGGATAATGGTGTTGTGGTAACTTGCACCAAAATAAAATTAACAAGCATAACAATATTATTCTGGATATCACTAGAAAAAAAGCCATTTAAAATTAGTTTGCAATAACTCCATCAGTATCACCAGAAAAGCAGCTTCATTATTATCCCATTAAAGAAGAATAGAATCTGTGCTGCATTTTGAGATTTCATACTTTGCCACGTCACGAATGTTAATTCTCCATTATGAACACTAGTTTACAAGACTGACCGGTTCTGGCTCGTCCTTGCTTCCACGCATGCATGTTTGTACTTTTGAACTTTTGTCCGACGGACTTATGTACACACGCTTGAAAAATCCGACAACAGACATTTGTCCGTGAAAAATTTTAAAGCCTGCCATCCAACCTTTGTCAGCGAAAAAAGCAAAAATTTTCTGATGGAGCGTACAAATGGTCGGATTTTCCACCAACAGCCTGTCATCACACAATTACCATTGGAAAATCTGATCCGTGTGTACGAGGCTTTAGTGTGAAATCTTGTTTTTATCAAAGCCCATCTCCCCATGTGTCATAATAATTGAATGGATTGTTGACTCTAGATTGATTCGATTTGGGATTGATCGGAAAATAAAGCAATCATTTATCAAAGCGTGCACCTTAAATTATAATTTATTTTTTTTGTTTTTTATAGGTTGTTTACATTTATAACCAATAGATCGTGTTAGCGATTGATATTTACAGAACTGTGTGTTACATTGCTCAGTATTTTAATTAATGGTAGATCACTTGTTTGCAATTGCTCACATCTAAATCAATCACAAGTATATGGCCACTTTTACCACTTCTGCACTCTATTAAAAACGAATAAAAAATTGAAATTCATGGACTTGAAATTGGAACTAATCATTTCTATGATGATGAGCACCTGACATAACTGTAGGATCCTTCTATTCTTCACAAAGAAAATGACTGCTGATTTTTTTTCCAAGTACCTAAAGTATATCTAATTTCTGATGCTGCGTTCCTCTTAGCTTCAAAAAATAAAACACCAGCTATCTATGAAACGTATTATCGGCTCCACGGTTAGTGTGCAAATACGTACCAAATGTTCCACTGAGATGTACTTTCCAACATACTTTATTGTAGAAGTGTCATTTGAGGCATAGGGACTGCGGTCTGTTGTACTCTGCTTCCCTCTGGTGTCAGGAAGTGATACTGCAAACCGCAGGGTGAACCCGACACAATACTTTGTGTGTGAAGATTTGCATTTGTTTCCATATGGATTAACTTGGACACTGGTTTCCTGTACATATAAGCTTCATGGCCATATTTATCATTCATGCTGCACTTGGCGCTTCACACTCCTCCCTTTTTGGCACTAAAATGTAATACCATTAACAACAGAATGTTACTAAGGGTAGTTTGTGTTAAGGCCACCATACATGGCTAGATTTTCTTTTAAATTTTTCTGTGAAGTGAACAAGAGAAAATAAATGAAGTTCCATACCCACGCCCTTGCTTATCCATAATGGTTTGGATGCAAGAATTTCCATTGCCAGCTATTTGATTGCTTTGTTCGACCGATAGTTTTCCACTTGGTTCAGTCAATTCTGAAATGAACTTTTGTCAGGCCAGGTGGTGCCTCCTGTCTATGGGGTCATTAAGACACAGCACACCCAACCCTTTCAAGTTTATCATCTACATCAGCCTTCCTCAAACATTTTACCACAGAGGAAATCTTGAAATAATCTTTAGGTCTTTGGGAATCCCAGCTGAAGCAATTCATTGTTGGCCAGTCAAAACAATGTTCTTTACATGTGTGGTTAGTGAGAAGAATGTTCCTTACATTGGTGGTCAGTGGGAAGAATGTCCCTCACATTCGTGGTCAGCAGTGTTAAATTCTTCAACAAAAACGTTTTCGTCAAAGTTTTCGTCAGCGGCATTTTTACAGTGATGAAAACGAAAGGAAAAGTACACCACATTTTCGTCCACTGACGAAAATTCTGACGAAAATCAAACCTGTTTTCATTGCAAAAATGTGAGGCAAGGACGTTTCCCCTTGTGAACTTCCGGTTTTCACAAGTCTCCGCCTGCTTCCGCATTACGCTCCCAGCAAGCAAACACATTGAACTGTGTGCACCGTGATGACTGCCAGAGTCCAGAGAGAGCAGCACTGTGCATTACAGGCCAGCCAGCCCATCCCCGAGTCCCAAGTCTGAGTCTGTTCCACTCCCGAGTCCTGACTCACGAGATGACTGCCAGGTGCCTAGAGCAGACTGTGAATGTGTAATACATTACAATTACAGCAGGTCGGAGGCCTCCCCTCAGACCATGTCCATCCAGAGCACATTACAGGCCTCCTCTGACCACTGCATCCAGGGCATTGTGGATTACAGGCCATCCCTCAGACTACCATCCAGCACTGTACAGCATTACAGGCCTCCTCTGACCAGTGACCATTAACAGTGCTTAAATAATGCATTACAATTTAACTACACCCATTAGATTTTAGATGACTAAAATAGGTTTTAGTTGACTTAAATGATTTTACTCAACTAAAATGTACTGGAGATTTTAGTCTACTAAAATGTACTGGAGATTTAGTAGACTAAATATGACTAAAACTAAATCACTTGCAGAAGACTAAAATGGGACTAAAACTAAAATGCCGTTTTAGTCCTAAGACTAAAACTAAATCAAGATCAAAATTTTCCTGCCAAAATTACCACTGGTGACCAGGGAGAAGAATGTCCCTTGCATTGGCGGCCAGGGAGAAGAATGTTCCCTACATTGGTGGCCAGTGAGAAGAATGTTCCTTACATCGGTGCTCATTGAGAAGAATGTCTCTTATATTGGTGGTCAGTGAGAAGAATGTTCCTTACATTGGCGGCCAGTGAGAAGAATGTTCCTTACATTGATGGCCAGTGAGAAGAATGTTCCTTACATTGGTAAACAGTGAGAAGAATGTCCCTTACATTGGTGGCCATTTAAAAGAATGTCCCTTACAATGGTGGCCAGTGAGAAGAATGTCCCTTACATTGGTGGTCAGTGAGAAGAATGTTCCTTATTTTGGTGGTCATTGGGAAGAATGTCCCTACAGTGGTGGCCAGTGAGAAGAATGACTCTTAGAATGGTGGGCAATTAGAAGAATGCCCCCTACAGTGGTGGCCAGTGAGAAGAATGCCCTTTATATTGGTGGTTAATGAGAAGAACATCCCTTACATTGGTGACCAGTGAGAAGAATGTTCCTTACAGTGGAGGCCAGTGAGAAGAATGCCCCTTACATTGGTGGCCGGTGAAAAGAATGTCCCTTACATTTGTGGGCAGTGAGAAAATATCATTGGTGTTGCTGGCTCTTTTTAGGTGGCATTAGTCATGGGACTATGCGGGCAGCATCAAGTCAATCATCCACAACTCAAAAAAACCCTAGCAACCTCTGGAGGAACTCTAGTGTTCCATAGAACACTTGTTTGAGAATGGCTATTCCACAGCTATCAGAGACTAAGGAAATGGCTAAATGTGGCCTTCATTGGACAGCTCCTAGACCCCTTCCACAGTTTAGCTCCAAGTGTAAAACAAAAACTATAAGTGGAGGAACGAATGGAAGCTGGTTGTCTATAGATGGTCACTAAGAAGTGTAACTTTGGGGGACAGAAATAAAGATGTCAGAATTGCATTGTAAAGGTAAGTTTCAAGCAGACAAAAAAATACACAGTTGAGATACTTATCTGGTTCATCTGGGATTTGAAAGTGTGGTCTGCCAGTCTTGTGATCCAGGCACTCCTGCCAGACAGCAGGCCAGGTTCTAGATCTCTCTTCAGATGAATTTGCGTTGGAAGTACATTTGTCATTAGATAAATAAAATGGATGGATGTATAGGATGTAGTATAATCCTATACATATATACTGTATGTGGAGGGGAGGGGGTTCACTCACTGCATAAGGAGATTTATAAAGAATGTAGTAGTTTGATATTTATTTTTATGCAACAGCGAGTCATAGTGTTCAGATTGGTCCTATCTCTATGGAATATTATTTAATGTATGGCCTATCTTAGCCTAAAATGGCACATGAAATGGGGCCAAAGCCTGTATAGCAAAGCTAAAGGCAATGTTAAATACTTTGACTAATGCACAGGCGTGGGCATAGTACACTACCTACGTATACTGTATGAGGGGGGTTCTAACTCTTTCATGTAAGGTGGATTGTATTAAAGGCTAACTGGCTCTTTAAACACATTTTTTTTTCACATGAAACCAAGTTTGGAAGTGATTTTGATGTCTGCAATCTTTTAATAACACGTTAAATTTTATGGATGGGAAAATGTGCATTAACACTGAAGGATAAGTGCTAGCAGTTGGAGAAAATATCCTATTCTCCCCGGCTCTTCCTCAGCTCTCTCCTCCCTCGCTCTTCCTCAGTCACAGGGTTAAACAAAACGAACGTTGGCATTTGGCCAAACAGATGCAGAACTGGATCTAAACCAACACATCACATTCACTGCATTTTATTTATACCCGTCACCGCTTCACCACCAGGGAGTACTCAGTATCACTATTCACTATAACAACTGACACTCAGATGCAGAAAATAAGGTCATTAAGGGCCACAGAGCTTACGCTCTAGAGTACGCAAGGCATCCTCATTGCCTAAAGGAGCTGGGTTTTGTTGTTGGCTACCACAGCCAATCAGATCATTTTATTTATTCTCTCGTACAGTACTGGAGGCATGGCTAGGAAAAATGTGATCAACAAGCAGTTATAGGTGTTCTACAAATGTAAATACTGCATTGCCATGAAGCCCTTTCTTATTTGGTAGAGGGCTGTATCCCAGGAGCAGGGTCTAAGTACTCAGTGATGTCACTTCTATGATGATCTACACCTTGGCCATAGATGCCCATGAGGGCCAAGAAGCCAATTGAGGCATCTGCCTCATTCAGCACTCATGGAGGCATGGTCGGGGGTCAAACTAAGGTTGCAGTTTCCATACAAGACACATTGTCCTCAGTGCATGTTCAGCTTCTGGGTCACAATGTGTCAAGTGGTCATCAATGTCCTAGCAACCAATGACACTGGAAAGGCAGGCTGCCAATGTCCTAGCAACCAATGGCAGGAAGGGGGCGGTTGGGGTTTGCCAAAAATTACCGCTTTAGACAAAATCTTCCCCTGGCACAGACTGATGAGGCCCAGTAGACTAAAACAGTACACTGTAGGTGTTCTGTTTTAACAAATGTGTAGTATTGTTTTGAATAGCCACTGGGAGGTTTAAACATATTGTTGTGAAAAAAAATGGGATTAAACCAAAAAATTCATTTGAAGAGGATTATAGGCTGCAAGACCAGTTCTTTGCACAAAGTCTGAGTTATAATAGACATAAATTAGCTTTGGGGTACTTAAATATGTTGCAAACTTCCAGTATCATATGTAGTGCAAAAAATTTAATTCAGGAGTTAGTCAATCCAAACTGGAAGCCAATAGGAACATATAGGCCTGATGCACATAGGCCTAAATGCAGAAGCAGTTACAGCGCCATTATCGCTTTTAAGTTACAACCCACTATTGGAGCTAAGTTAGTACAGGCATTGAGCTTGGCAGACACAAAGGATAGATATGTAGCCTTTAATAACCGGGTTGTGCTGCCCATAATGCCAACCAAGGTGCCTGCCTCAGATGACACTCTTGGAAGCATGGTTGGGGGCAGTTCTGACACCAGAGTGTATGTTCACCCCCCAGGCCACACAACATCATAAGCCACCTGCACCATAATAAGTGTTGATGCTGTGCAACCCTGCCACCAGTGCCCTAACAATCAGTGATGCTGTACAGCCCTGCCACCAGCATTCCAGCCCCCAGCAAAGCTGGGAGAGGAGGGGAGGTGGCAAAAACAGCCTCTTTGGTTTGCATCTTCCCAGAGCATGGTGCTGTTTACAAGCCACAGTGATGTGGTTCTGTTGACAACGAACGCTGTCAAAAGTCAGGCTCCAACTGTCATGTTTACACCGACAGGGGATTATACCCAAAAATAACACTGGTATACATTTTTGTATATTGTGTGGTTTTTATTGAAATTGGTTCAACAGCTTTTGTACTTTCTAAGTCGCTGACCCGTCACAGATATGCAGATCAGTTGGGGCTTCAATCGATTCCTGCTTGTCAGTGCAACTGTCTATATTTCAGAAAGTCTGCAATGGTAGCTCATGTATTTTTCTCAGTAAGACCCCTTTCACACTAGGGCGTTTTGCAGGCGCTATAGCGTTAGAAATAGCGCCTGCATCCTCCCTAAAAAAGCTGCACCATTGTTTGTAGTGTGAAAACCCGAGGGCTTTCACACTACAGCGGTGCGCTGGCAGGACGTCAGGGAAAAGTCATGGCAGAAGCTTCTTTGGAGCGGTGAAGGAGCGGTGTGTTTACCGCTCCTCCACCGATGCTCACCATTGAAATCAATGGGGCAGCGCTGTAATACTGCCAGCAAAATGCAGCTATTGCGGCGTAATGCCAGCGGTTTTAACCCTTTCTCGGCTGCTAGCGGGGGTAAAAGCGCCCCACTAGCGTCTGAAATGCGCCGCAAATCGGGCGGTAAAACGCCTCTAAAAATAGCGGCGTTTTACCGCCCACGCTATGGGCGGTGTGGTGTGAAAGGGGTTTAAGGCTTTTTTGGAAATTTCTCATCTTTAACAAGGATAAAATGTAGACAACCAAGACTTTTAAGAAATATCTCTATAGGCTCCCTAGTTTATGGGATTGCCCAAAGTTAAATAACAATGTGATCATTTTGTCCATCAGATATGATAATATTGAATGATAGATAATAAAATGTTAGAAAGCAACCAATCACTTTGGTGTTAGTTTCAGAGAGTATCAGCGCTTTTAGTTATTAAGGTCAACCTTTTCTTTGCCCTTACTGAGTAAATTACCAGATTCACTTATAAAAAGGTCTTTATGAACTTTTTTTTCTCGGTGCTCCTCCTGCCTCCCCACAGCAGCCAATCACTAGACTCAAGCACTGCCCCATGAGAGCAGAGAGAGCTTCCATACTTCATGTAAGTTTTAAGTTGCTCAGTCAGGGATCTCAAGTGTTCTGGCAGCGGGGAGCATGGGTAAAAGGTAAGCTCGGAAAACATGAAGCTGAACTTCGGGAATAAAAAGATTTACTCCTGCAGTGGCTTCCTTGCCTCAAATGATCCACTTTCCTTAACTGCTTGTTTTGCCTATCACAGTGGCCACCAAACTGTGGCCCTTTGTTAGCCTTTATCTGGCCCTTGGAACACTATTCCTCTCACTAATATGAGGCACTATTCATTCCGCTGACACCAAGAGTTAGGCTCCATTCTTCCCACTAACACCAACAGTGGGGAATAATTCCTCCCACTAACTCCAAGAACCAACAATGGGACACTACTCCCCCCACTAAGATCAATGATGGGGCACTATTTCTCCTTCTACTGGCACAATATAGTTTTTTTTTTACTCCCACTAACCACCAAGCATTGTTTACACAGACTTCTGGTCATTTTCTACTCCCACTGGCAACAATGAAGCCCCTCTAAAATTTGAAGGACAGTAAATTGGCCCTTTGTTTAGAATGTTTGGAGACCCCTGACCAAGAGAATGATGAATAGGGTGATTTCTCGCTCCCACAGGCTTCCTCTTCTTCTTCGACCAGTCCTCAAGCCTCTTACCTTCACTTCCCTACCAGTTGCTCTATGACATCATCCTGTACAATGAAGGCCTAGCAGTCCTACATTGTATGGGAGGATGCCGATAGCCCATCCACGTCCCAGAATGTTGGACAGCCGAAGAAAGAGACGGGTGCCAAGGGAGCAAAGAAAAACGTAAGTGTATAACTTTATTCATCATTCCCTAGGCAAAATGAGCAGCTATTGGTGTTCCCCTCCCCACTGTTAGGGTAAATCTTTTTTCACCATGGAGTTCAGCTTTAATGTCATTTCCTAAAATGTAAAAGGCTTAGTCAATTTTCACACCATGTTTCATGTTACACCTATATTTAGGATGAAACATGAAGCATGGTCACATGCAGCATCCTCCTTACCCTAAACCCCCTCTCCCTTACCTAAACCGCATTATGTTGTTATTTTAATTTAGCAAGCAGAGAAATGCACAGCCCCATCATCAAGGTCCAGGATCAATGGCAGATACTACAAGTCTCATCTGCCACCGCAGCAGATGGACTCTGAAGATTGCTTTGGCAGCAAGGAGGTGTCTTTTTTCTGCAAATGTAACCCAGACGGAGTTCCTCCAGCCCTATACCAGAAGGTCTGTACCTCCATCTGGGTCTAAACACTGAGCCTGTGCATTGCACCCATGACACACTGATCGCAGGTGTAATGGTCTGTACCTCCATATGGATCTGGGTCTGGGGGTAAACATTGAGCCTGTGCATTGCACCCATGACACACTGATCGCAGGTGCAATGGTCTGTCAGCTTCACTGCAAAAAAGTGGTAAGGGCACGCTGATTATAAGATCAATGTTACTGCATTTACTGTCACTTTAAATGCCTCATAATGCTCTACTTTTCTGCCAAAAACATACTTGTACACGTATCTGCTTTTCCCAAGTTGATCCAAGGTGATGTGCCTATAACCTTGTTGCCCTGCCTGTAGCCAGGGGCCTGTATACCCAACTTTGGCACTTTTAACTGCAGCCCTTTGTGCCCCTACAGATACTAATCTGTGCTTTCCTATTGCCTTGTAATGGCAATGATTTCTAGCAGCCTCATATAATATGCCTGCATCCTGAAGCATGTCCCCAGTCTCAAGCAACTCCCATAATATGTTCACAGTCTCCTGTAGAGATAGTCTATAGAATATTAGATTGTAAGCTCCTTTGTGGGTAGAGACTTAAAGAGTGGCACTATGATTGCAGCAGTACGGAATGTGTAAGTGCTATATAAATGGAAATACACGCACCACAGTAGAGGGTGAAAACAGATTGCACATGAGGATGGATCTTTGGGAACTACATGAAAATTGCATTCACTAAACCCAATAGAGAGGAGATGCCCCATCTTCTTCATTGTAATTTACTATAAGCGAGGCACAGGCCAGGCATGGGGGTAGTGCTGGGGGCACAGCTGCTGCCCAGACATCCTCTGTATAAGGAGCATCAGGTGCACAACTTACTTCCCCTTTCATTAAGCCTTGCCAACATTGCCATCTGTGATCAGCTTATGAGGCCAACAATTTCCATAGTGAATCCGCAAAGCATTCTGGGTGCTGTAGTCTGTGATATCCTGGGAATGAAATGCTGCATCTTTTTATCACTGGCATATTAACCTTCGTTGAGTTCAATACTCATTAATTTTGCCTTTTTTATATCAGAATTTGCAATTTTATCATATTGATCAAAAGTTTTATTTCGAAATGTAAAGCATGTTTGCTGCTTTCGCTCAATCCAAACCAAATCACAGTTGAAATCGCAATCATGTTTATGAGATGCGTATTCTACTCACATCATTCCTCTTTGACCAAATTTAAAGTAAAACTTGACTGAAGGTAATTGAAAAATATGCTTTATAAAAATGATTCAGAATACCGGATCATTCAATTTATTGAATGATCAGAATAAAGTGTCAATTTAATCTGAAATGAGTAGAGGGAATTAAGCAGAAAACCATCCGCTAGACTTTAATTATTGAAAATTCTTGAAATGATGGAATTTGTGATGAATAATTTATTGCAAGGCCAGCACTGAATGCTAAAATAAACATTCAGAGCACTTTAGTGGAGGACCTATAAAAGAAGTATGTTAGATCCTTAATGATCTTACAGGAAGCTGTTTCCATACACAGTCCAATCTGAATAAAGCCGCGTACACACAATCGGATTTTCTGATGGAAAAGGTGTGATGACAGGCTGTTGGCGGAAAATCCGAGTGTTTGTACGCTCCATCGGAACAAATGTCAGATTTTCTGCGGACAAATGTTGGATGGCAGGTTTTACAATTTTCTGCGGACAAATGTCTGTTGTCGAATTTTCCGAGCGTGTGTACACAAATCCGTCAGAAAAAAGTCCAAATTAAAAACACGCATGCTCGGAAGCAAGGACGAGCCGGAAGTGGTCGGTCTTGTAAACTAGCATTCGCAATGGAGAATTAACATTTGTTAATTCGTTTGGCAAATTATAAAATCTCAAAACGCAATTCTCTTCTTCTTTAATGGGATAATAATGAAGCTGCTTTGCTGGTGATACTGATGAAAACAAAAATAAATAAAATTAGACATGCTATCTACCAATAGAACTTAACCAAAAAGTGCATTCTATGCATCCAAAAATATAGAAAATATAACAAATCAAATCATTATTATTCAACCAAAAAATAAAATAAAAGCCTCATGCATGTATCCTGCTTCTTAATATAGGGGATCAACAATGCCAAGAGTTGGTGAAAGCAGGGGTCCGTCATCCGGAGATAATTCCTAAAATGATCTGGATTATTCTCCTGGAGCTCCCGCAGCAAAGGTATATGACATAATTGGTCACGATTAATAAAGCAACCAATTTTTGGTCCAAGAACTTCTCCTCTTCCTGGACTGGACTTGGGTCAAAGCAATAACTCCAAGGCCAATAATAAATAACACGTTATCTCCTCCGGATCCGCACCATGTCTAGTTGACGAACGGTCGTTCAGAAACAAACTGAAAAGCACAAAATGAAACGCGCAAAATGAAAAGCGCAAAATGAAAAGCGTGAATCAACGCTCACCAAACTACTAACACAAATTTAACAGAAGGAGCCCAAAGGGTGGTGCTAAAGAACTGAAAGTAGTACGTCACTATGTTCGTGTTTGTTGGCCGACAATTCCTTGCCATTTGTATGCAAGACAAAATCCAGGCACACGCCTTCGGACAAAAGTCTGAGGTTTTGTTTGCCGAAAATCTGATCGTGTGTACAAGGCTTTAGTTTGTGACGTGTCTGATTCTAATGGGATGTATAATAAATAGCCAATCATCTGCAAGTAATGTTTGCTTTGACTTGATGAGAGTGAACACAGCTTTTGCTTTTTCACTACGCTAAGTGAATATTCTCGAATTCTTCAGTAAATCAAACCAGGATTTGGTGACTGTTCACTTAGCAAAGTAAAGGAGGTGAAGCCTGTGTTCACATTAATCGTCAAATCATAGGTAAGCAAGAATCCTGTTTTCTTTTTCTTTTTTTAATTCCTTTCCACTTGATTGGGTCAGCGTTCACTTTGTGATGTGGACTCTCTCTGTTCCTCTAGTAAATCCACCAGTCTAGTCTATGTTGACCATAGCTCCCAACTGTCTCTGATTTTGAGGGATTGTCCCTCATTAGGAAGAAAGTCCCTCTGTCCCTCTTTCCTCCTCATTTGTCCCTCATTTTGTACATAGTTGTATATAAAAAATAATTTTGTATCTTTTAAAAGGTATTTCCCAGTGCTAAATATTTCATTCAATTCATAAATTGCTGCATTTGTAAATTTCATAAGCCAATGTAAAATGGGTTTCACTAATTCTTTTGTTTGTATAATTCTCCTTTAAGGGGGAGTGGCAGAGGGGTGTGACCTATACCTACATATTTTTGTATGTATGTGTCCCTCAAAAAGTTGGGAGGTATGATGGTTCCCAAGTGTATGACATAGCCAGTTTGTATGAGAGGCTTCATGTTTGGCTGAATTGGCGCCAAGAGCACAAGTCCCCACCCCCACTCCTGTCCTGTTAGGACACTATCCGTCCTGCTGAGGCTGAACCCTCTGCCGTCTTGTGCCCAACTCCATGCCAGAGGCCTCCACACAACATTCCCAGCCGTCGACCTTTACATCCCCAAAGAAAGGAATGTCCACACATAAAGTTGTTTGCTGCACTTTACTGATGGAATCCAGGAAATGGCACAACAGTCACATCACAAGGACATACATTCCGGAGTCACTTGACATTACACAGTCAATCACATTTAGTGGACGGTCCGCAGTAGTCAGATGTAAAAGCATATGCAGCACCTTTAGCAGCCATCTCGCCTACAGTCTCTCCTCCACATGGGGTCATTAGTACTCACAGGTCTGTGCTCACGGTAGTCAGTCTCACCACTTGGTAACTCTCATCCCGGGATCTTTAAGGGAAGCCGCCTCACACAGGGATCTCACGTTCTGGCCTAAAAGGCCTTTTGCAATCCGCCCTAGCCTCTATCTCCATAAGGGGCAGAAATTTTACAGCTGGCTCCTCCTGAGTAAAGGTGTACTCCTCCCAGGCTTCTGCCCTATCCAGGGCCTATGCATGTGGGTTACAGTTACATAGTTGGGGCGTGTTTAGCTCTCATGCCCCAAGTGCTGCTAAGGTTTCTCCCAAACTGGCTTATAACAGGGCACTGACTCACCCATGACATCACTGAAGGAGGGCTCTACCTAAAAGGGACCTAGCACCTGATGACCTTACTGTAACCAAACACCATTCTGGCACAGACTGTTACAAATTAACCCTGGTGATTATGCCATACTAACAGTCTCACCACTTACAGCAGCTAAGCCCTGAAGGAAGAAGATTTTGCTTTATTCCTGAAATGTGTTGAACGTTCTGTGTTCTCCTAATGTGAACACATTTTGTAGCACTTTCACTAGACTGTGTTCATGGATTCTCAACTCTGGGTTGTCCACCCTTTCCTAGGGGATGTCCTGGTTTTGCTGGAGCCTGTGTGCCCAGTAATAACTTGACTGATCTACTGAAAATCTGTATCCAACTTTTGTTCAGATTACAGCTTGATCGGACTCCTTCATATCTCTGTGCTGCTGTGCCTTACGGAACATGCAGGCTGCATGAATTTAACTGTGTGTGTTTTTGGGGCCCATAGAAATGGTTGGTAACAGTGCATCTTACCGCCTTAGAATGCAGCACCTCATATGACTTACCCACCCAGAATATTTTTTCTGCACCAAAAAACGTCTGTCATAACATTGATGAAAAAGGTACTGCAAACATTTTCACTATGCAAAGCGTGAATCCAACTAATATGATTGTTTAAAATAAGAAACCGTCTAATATGTTGAGCACCCTTCCCCATACGCCCAGTGCTGGGGTCCTTGTCGCCATATTCTAGCTCAATTACAAGAAATAGCATACCAACCATGGACCTCAAAAATGTATTAAGGTCAAAATGCAAAAGCAGTCACCTAAAGAAAAGTTAAGAAGGCACATAGTATATACCAATATTATGTGCCTACATTTTTGAGGTCCATGGGTGGTGTGTTGGCTATTTCATGTAATTGAGGAATATAAGGGTTGATCATGACTATGTAAGGTGTTGCAGGTTGGGAGCTACTTGCAGCTTTCCTTTTTTTGCCAACCTTTGCTGCAGTTGCAAAATAGGCCCTGTCCAGCAACTGGAAATATTTTCCCATTAAGTTATTTTGTTTTTCAACCTAATTATTGCATGTGCACACATTGGAACAGGACATTAATCGAGTTAAACAGCAGAAATGCTATGGAGGTTGTGTACCACTGCTGACCAGGGCCTAGGGTTGCCACTTTAAATCCAAACACATATGAATTACACAGGTTCGGAGGCTAATTTATTACAGATACGGCACCAAGTGAGTTTAATCATCATCGTAATCAGCCACAGAACATGTGTCGTTAATATGTGTTCGGCTTTAAAGGGATGAGGTGGCAACCCTACCTGGGCCTCTATCGAAGAAGCAACCACGCAGTTTAGCGGGCATGCTCAGAGTGCACTTCAATTAATTTGGTACATGTCCTAGGATTTCCTGCACACTTGTAAACTGCTGTTAGGTTGGAGACAATGGCAAATCTCAGGAAGAAGAAGAGACAGGAACAGGAAGTTAGAGAAATTATGGGTTTCCCTTTTAAAATGACAAACATGCAATTCTTTTATCTTCGTAAAACACAACATAACCTTGTCTGACCCTGGTTATTAAACCAGTCTTGGTGACCTCCTGCCTTAAATTTTCATGTTCTTATTTAGACACATTGGACAGAAGTTGGATCATACAGAGTCCGACCTCTGAATGTTTTTTTGTAAGGATATACTTTCATTGATAAGCATGTTCACATTGCCTCAGCTTGTATGTCTATGGACTAATAAACTACAGTATCTTGAGCGTCATTCTAATCTCCAGCCTCCAGCCATCAACATCAAACCTAGTTAGAGAACTATTCTCCTGAACACAACTTGCTTGAACTAAACATGCTCATAGATAACCATGAAATAATGAGTTGGGTGGTGATCATTTAAAGGGCTAGTTCACCTTTAGCAAAAACAAAACAAAAAAAACTACCTATGCAGATAAGGGGAGACTAGATTAAAAAAAAAATGTACAGATTTGACTAAAATTTAATAATGCCCTTACTAAAAGTGTAGGCCATTTACGTGCCTTCTGAAGCCTGACTGGATTACTCCCAGAACATTGTTAGGATGTTGCTAAGAAAGGCCTAGTCATCACTGCTCACCTACACCATCACAGGGAGTGAGCTTTCAAACACTAAGATCAGAGCTACTGCATCAGGGGAGGGAAAGAGCCATGTGAGGGGGCTTGATTCAGAGAAAGAGCTCGCTCCTGTGATGGTAGAGGTGAGCAGTAATGACTAGGCCTTTCTTAGCAATGTCCTAGCAACATCCAAGGAGTATTACAGTCAGTCTTCATGAGGTACGTCATTTTCCTACACCTATAGCAAGGACATTATTTAACTTTAGTCAAGGCTGCCCATTTTTTTTATGTACCAACAGCCTTTACCTGCATAGGCAGTTTTTTGGTAAAGGTAACTCTTTAAAAGGAACCTATAATGGCTTGAGGTCTGTTTAATATAACTTTGTTTTTGTTTTTTCAAACTGAAGTTTTCTTTCTTTTTTTTACCTTTTATATAATATTTCATTTTAAATAAACATGTAATACATAAAGTATTTCCAGAACACTACGAGTTTTACAAAGAAATTACAGCAGAAGTTGTCTCCTTTCAGACACCCTGTCTGTATTTAAAACCTTGGAGTTAAAAGTACATGGGGGGGGGGGGGGGAATCAGTGCTCTGACACATTCACTTTTTTATCTAAAAGGGGAACTTCACCCCCTGTTTAAGCTTGTGGTAATCCTTGTTCGCTGGGTTATCTTCAAAATACAAACTCACATCTCCAGCAAGTTCAGCGTTGTCCTGCATTAATCCGCTGCTGTATGCTGGGTCCCACTAAACCATATTGTAGTCTTACATCTTACAAAGCCAGCTATCTTGTCCAGGTTTTTGCAGTCAACCTCCTGATGACTCGCTGAGGTGCATGCATAATGTCCTGTAAATTACCCTGCAACCTCCTGGGATGTGATGTGGATATCCCAGGAGGCTGCAGAGAGCTGGAGTGCATTAGTCTCACGTAGGCGAGAGTTGCCTGGAATTGCCTGATAGCATGAGAAAACAAAATGCATGTACTAAAAAAAAAATATTCTAAAACAGGAGGGGGCAAGGAGTTTGTAAACTGGGGACACAGGGTGTAGAACCACTTTAAATTTCAGCTTGAGTTACTGATCTCTGTAAACAACAGGCTTTTTTTTTTATTAGCAGTAGCTAAAAGAGAAACTGGAAACATATGAAAAGCAACCTAAAGATACCATTGATGGCTGGATGTAAGGACACATAATATTATTGTGCAATATTTTATATTTACCTGACTATAAAACAAAATGTTCCTGAACATATTCATTAAATAAGAAAAAAATATAAGTACAAAATCACTATACATATGGAGTACCTTATGCAACCTTTGACTCTAGCTGCTAGTTAGCTAAAACTCTCAGAAAACTCTTTCCTGTCATAAGGAATGTCACTGGATTTTCCCAGCTTGAGTAAACAGACCTAATCGTTTTTTGTGTCTCTTCACAGAGGATGCAGGGAATCAAAGATTCCATTGAACATAAGGGCTCTAATTAAATTCTCAAATCAGAATCTTTGTTACCCTGTGATTCCTGTGTGAAAGACAAAGAGACCCATTTCATCCTTCCTGCGTCACTTTAATATGCAAATGAGCGTTCCAACTCATCAGAGTTCATTGTTAGGCGACCGTGTATTGTACGAGTCCTGAAATATGTATGTGGTGAATCCCTGAAATATGCACGCCTGTCGGATCTGGAAGTTTTCTTGCACATGTCATGGTGGCATCTTTGCCACCTTGTCTCCTGCCCCCCAATTATGGTGTGTATGCCAGCTCAGGGGACTGCAGTACTGAAGGGGGGGGGAGAAGGGTGTAGATAATCCACACAGTGTGTGAGGGGCACCTCACGGCTGTGATTTATCAGCTGGAGCCGCTGATAAGATGGTGGAAGAGACCTAGAAGCTCGGCAGCCCTTGGGGGCTGCAGAGAAGGGAGGGGGGTGCAGGATGAGGCTGGCACAGGGACAGAGGGGGGCGAGAGAGATGGGAATATTGTGCCCAGAGCTGCCAGGAATGCCTTAATGTGTGATGCACTAAAAGGTGACACTGATGAAATAAATGTATACGACTATACATATCACAAATCACGAGAGAAAGACATCATTTGGTGTTAAATATTGGTCCAAAAAAGAGCGTGTGTACGAAAGGGTTACTGTAGACAACCATCATTGGAAAAATCTGTGACATTTTTGGCTTCATTAGACAATCTTTTCACTTATTTATTTTCTCATCTTCATCTATTCGAATGAGTGAATACAATACGCACACACATTCCCTGTACCTGGCAAGTCTATTGAAAGAACAATTGTTTTGAAATCGAAACTTATTACTGTTTATTGAGCAATATTTCATGAGAATTGGCCATAAATTTTGCAAGTAACATTTTGTTCTGGTAGTTATACATCCACCTTTCTTTGTCCTAATACCATGCAAATGACCATGGACTCCCTTAGAACTGATATCGAAGGGCTTTTGGTGGCATTCAAATCATAAAGAAAACAACTTTTTTGGACTTTTGGGGTGCCAAATGCAGCTTGCCTTTGATCTCAACTTCTAAGATCATTCAGAATTTATTGACAGATTTGACCTGCAGTTGACCTCTATCTGATCCTTATTTGACCTGCTTCAAGCTGCATTTCCATAAACTTAAATGGGGAAGAAAAGGGAATGGGAAGTGAACAAAAGTCTATTTACATTTTCTCTTAAGCTGGCCATCGATGGTTCAAATCTTGGCCGGTTTAGCAGTGACCGGCTGAGATTCAAATCATTTATGGGCAGGCTGAATGTCCCCAAGTCGATTCATTGATCAACTTGGGTACAACCACCATGCCAGATTTTTATCTGCGATTATTGACAGTGGCTATAGCCACTAGCAATAATCTTTGTGTTCTCCCAGCAGAGACAGATACCTGCGCTCCCCCACCAGTAGGGGAACACAATATCAACACTTACGTTAGAACGTAGACCTCCCATGGCTTGCTGTCACCACTGAGATTGCTGACATCTCCCCCTGGTCTTTCTTCCAGGTTTTCATGCTCCGAATGTGTGCCGCAATCACGTCATTCCCGCACATGCTCGCTGGAGCCCTCGGTTCTGGCACAAAGCTCTGAAGTTCCAGCAAGGTATGCCGGAGTTTCAGAGCACATGCGCCAGTGATGTCACTGGCTGCATGCAGGGTCAATATCTCCTAAAGTGTGGACATTTAGGAGATATTATAGGCTTACCTGTAGGTAAAAATAATAACGCGGGCTTTACTACCGCTTCAATAACCCCTGATAGATCTGATACATTTCCCTGAACTTCTGGAGTTTGTCACAAGGAACAAGTACAGCGCAGGCCCCAGCTGCTTTCCGACGGAAAATGTTCGATGGGAGCTTTTTGTCAGAAATTCTGACCATGTGCAGGCTCCATTGGACATTTTCCATCGGAACTTCCGACACACAAGATTTGAGATCTGAATCTCAAATATTCCGACAACAAAATCCATTGCCAGAAATTCTAATCATGTGTACACAATTCCGACGCAAAGTTTTATTTATGCTTGGAATCAAACAGAAGATTCGCACTGGCTATTGAACTTCAATTTTCTTGGCTTGTCGTATATCACCGCATTCTTGACATTCGGAATTTCCGACAACATTGTGTGACCGTGTGTATGCAAGACAAGTTTGAGCCAACATCAGTCAGAAAAATTCCCATGGATTTTGTTGTCAGAATGTCCGATGGTGTGTACACGGCATTAGAGTGTGTTGTGTAAAATGCAGACATGTTGCATTTTTACGCAATGCATCAGAGCTCATCTGACATAAGTTTTGGTCACAGCAATGCAGCTTGGCTGTGGTGCATACAAGTGAATAAATGTAAAGATCATTTTGATATTTCAATAAAGTTTTAAAGAAAAGAAAGGAAAACAGTGCCTTGCATTGTAACTATACATACAGAATACAGAACACAGAATAATTTATTAATCCCGAAGGGAATTGGGAAATTATTTTGGCACAGGCACACTAACAAAGACGGCACAAGATCACAGCAATATCTGAACAAGATACAAAAACATAACAAAATGACCAATGACGGCTATTAGCACCAAATAAACAAAATTATAACGACACTACAAATAAAACTTTCATACAATTAAAATAATACAAAAGTTTCTCTAACATCCCCCAAATAATAACCAGCACAATACCAACATACTATAAAAACAACACAATATCCTGATCATAAACCAGAATTAGATCTTCACCTCCAGCCCTCCCAAACAACAATTATGCCGCGTAACACACGATCGTAATTCCGGACAGAAAAAGACAGATGAGAGCTTTTCATCCGAAAATGCGACCGTGTGTATGCTCCATAGGATTTTAGCTGTCCGAATTTCCCTCAGACAAAAATTGATAGCATGATCTCAATTTTCCCAATGGAAAAACTTCCTATTGGAAATTCTGATCGTGTTTATGCCATTCCGACACGCCAAAAATCACGCATGCTCAGATTCAACAAAGAGACGGAAGCTATTGGCTACTGGCTATTAAACTTCCCTTTTCTAGTCCCGTCATACGTGTTGTACGTCACCATGTTCTAAACGATCGGAATTTGGTGTGACCTTGTGTAAGCAAGACAGCTTGAGTGGAATTCCGTCGGAATTCCGTCGGGAAAACCATCAGAGTTTTTTCTGACGAGAATTCTGATCGTGTGTACGCGACATCATATAGCTTGATCACCACAGGTAAAAATGATTTCCTGTGTCGCTCTCTGATGCATTGTGGGTGCAACAATCTGTTACTGATGGTACTCCACAATGCAAGGTGCCATCCATACACATCGGACACCAACCTGCAAGGTAAAATGGCTCGTTTTAGTGTGCATTCTGGTGTGATCAAGCCCTATACAGGAACCAGTGAAGAGTCTTTTATGACACATGGAATGCAAAACAAACACAGGCTATGGAAGAAAAACACACAGAAAACCTGGTAAGGTCTACAGCACTATAGATTTTTTTTTAATTCAGGGTTTAAAAGAGAAGTATGGGTTTGGGCTTTTCTGTAGATTTATACTTACCTAGGTGGATGCAGCATCGGCCTGATGCTGCGTCTGTCCCCCAACGCACTGAAAACCGAGCGATCGAACACCACCGCCATTGCACTCCTGTGATCCATAGGCGAAGTACAGCCAAACGAGTTTTGGCTATGCTTCTCCTTTAATAAGACTATAACCTTAGACTATAAGTGATTTTATTTTATCTATATACTTATGCTGGGTCTTTGACTCGTAGAATGAAAACCATTGATCCACCAGCCAGGGATATAGCATTTTCAGCACAATAGGTCAGCGAGTTGGCCAGGAGGCATGGATGAATGTTTTGTATGGCTCAGCCCACTATTTTATTTGCCAATGAAAGTGAGATGTGAGCGTACCTAAGAAAGCTCTGCTGTGTTTCTCACTGGTTTAGGGGAAGGATTTTTTGGTTCCTTTTGGCCTGCAACAACATAACCTTTCTGTTTAAACTTTCTCATTACTCCCCAAGTACTACTCCACTGAGGCCATGATTTCCAAACACTGGATTGAGGATGGCCAGTAATCCTGAAACAGCTGTATGCAGTTTGGAATAAGTGGTTCTTAAATAGTAGACTGCATCTGAAGTTCCGGATGGACAACTGGCCCAAGCAATTATATAAAGGAAATGATAATAGCAGAAAAAGAACTAGGGACATTCTAGGACGGCACCCAAGGACATAAATTAGACAATATAAAAAAATGTATTAATAACATCATATAAAAGTTTAAAAGAATCACATATTAGACACAATGTTGTTATCTTTGTTTACAGTATATACTACTAAGATTACTTATACTTTTGCATTATACTGAATGTCCCGTTTCACAGGTAACAGATTGTGGTCAACGCGTTTCATGGATAGCACCAATTTGCCAGGAACAGCAGTGATAGGGCTGCAAAATATCCATGCAATTCCATGATCTCAATATAGTGCTCCAAAGGGGGCTCATATCTTTTTTTTTTAAACTGAGTTTTATTGAACAAACAATCAGACAGACATAGACCAATGCAATTGCAATATCTTATGACTATTACATAAGATATAGAACAGGGCACTCTTTGCAGGGTGGATAAAATCCCCTACATCAGCCATAACATACAAGATGATAATTCAGGAAATAGAGAGAACATTTTGGCAAGATATTGTCTGAGAGCCCCACCCGCCCCAAAGCACCCACGCCCATGTTGAGGGCATGTGGCCTGTTATGGTTCAGGAGGGGGGCGCTTGCTCGCTTCTTAACAACCAGCTGTTCTTCACACAGAATTAAAATCGATCCTTTTTTGACTGATCCAAATTCAAATTGTTCCAAAACTTTGGAATTCATTATAAAATTAATAAACAAAACTAAATTAAAATAAAATAAACGAAACAAATTCTGAAACGAATCAACAAAACTGAATTAGTAACATAATGAATCTACCTGAAACAAAACAAATTTTTACATTCATCACATGTCTACCAATTAAGCACAATTGTCTTACGGGCTTAATAATTGCAGACACCTCCAGCTCTTCAAAAATTCCTAACAAGCACTGCTTAGGACAGCATATATTTGAGAGGTTGAAAGTATCCACAATAAATGCCGTCACCTGTGACCAGAAGAGGCAAATCCTATTGCACCTTCAAACCATATGTAAGCCCTTGTACACACGGTCGGACATTCAGATGGAAAATGTCTGATCGGACCGTGTTGTCGGATAATCCGACAGTGTGTGGGCTCCATCGGACTGTTTCCATCTGAATACCTGACGGACCAAGTTTGAGAGCTTGGCTATAAAACTTTCCGACAACATGATCCAATCGGACTTTGTCCGATCATGTGTAGAGAATTCCAAACGGACAAAGTGCCACGCATGCTCAGATCAAACTCCTAGACCAAAGCTATTGGCTACTAGCCTGAACGTAGTCCCGTCGTAATGAAATAATGTCATCACGCTCTGAACGATTGGATTTTCCGACAACTTTGTCCGACCGTGTGTATGCAACACAAGTTCCGGACAAAATCTGTCAGACAAAATCTGACGGATTTTGTTGTCGGAATGTCCGACCGTGTGTACAAGGGCTAAGAAGTCACCCGTTTCACATTCACATTCACATTTATGGGGCTCATTTCTATTCTGTTGGTCGGAAAGACAGAAGGTCTCTTTCCATGCCACCATCTTGTTACAGGACAGCATTATGTCTTGGACCTCTCTACCCTTTAATCCCAGACAGAACTATGTTTTGTAGAAATAAGGGTAGTCTTAGATTGCGTTAACCATATAATGCCATAAACTAATTGTGACCATGGATGTCTTGTAGCCCTATCGCTGCCAGTCCTGACAAAGTGGAGCTATCCACCAAACGTGTTGACCACAATCTATTACATGTGAATTAGGACACTCAGTATAATGCAAACATATAAGTAGTCTTTGTAGTGTATGAAAAGAATATTGTATTGTGCATCATATCTTTTAAACTTTTATATGATATGACTACGTCTGGAATTTTTCTTTATATTGATGTGTCGAAATAATGTCTTTGGGTGCCCTCCTACAAAGTCCCTAGTTCTTTGTCTGTTGTAATCCTCTTCTTGTTTTGGATGATGGCACTCCAAGTATTTACCCCCATGTCATCTAGCTTCTCTCTTTTCTTTTTATGAAAGCAAGAGAATTAATAAAGTAATGATATGAATGGCTCTGCCTACTATCTTAAAATGAGGGAAATAAAACCCTTATTTTTGAGATTTGTGATGGAAGAAGTGTTGATACCTTCTGTTTTAAGAAGTCTCGATGTGCTTGTTTGAGCTAAAATACATCCCATTCTTCATTTCTGGGTGTTTGTTGTAAGGTTTCAAGATTTCTTCTACAAAATAAAGGACCGTGTAAGCGTTTGATAAGTCCCTGAACTGTGTTTCATGGTCTTACCTTGAAGAAGATGTGTGACCAGTTGATTGTCATAAAAATAGGACATTTGGATCTCCTGAAAAGCCTTAAAAGTCCATACCAACTGGTGTTATATCCTAGTCTATCAGAGCTAGAGAATCAAATGTAGTTTCCTGGACTTTTTCTTTCCGTAACTTTGTGTATAAATGTCCTTATTACAGCGTAAAAGAGTAAAAGCTGAAACATTATTACATGCCTACACTAGTATATTTGTTCTACCAGTTAACCCAGCTTTATGTAAATATATTTGATTTCTTTTTAGCCGTACATTCCTAATCTCGCCTCTCCGTGCTTCTCTCGGAGACCGGCAGCCAGCTCTAAAATGGCTGCCAAGCTTTAAAATGGCTGCCAGCAATTCACAACAGTTTTGTGATAGTTCCGTCTATATTCTGTCCTCTCTTCCGTGAACCATTAATAATAAAAAGAATGTGTTATCGACAGTTTCAAGCACCCTCAAGTGAGCCGAAACAGAAACAGATAAACAAATTAGTGCATTAAATGAAAAAATGCACAGCGGACAAAAAAAAAATGCCCTTTTCCTAGCGAGTATGTTGGCGTAAGAGTGTGCTTTCCAAGCCA
>NW_027507903.1:583589962-583829962 GCF_037356315.1 Lithobates pipiens
TTTTTTGGGGTGGAACTCCACTTTAAAATAAAAAATGTTACACTGTCCTTTTACATTTTTTTTTTATCACTGTTATTGCTGTCACAAGGAATGTAAACATCCTTGATAGTAATAGGCAGTGACAGGTACTCTTTATAGAGAGATCGGGGGTCTATAAGACCCCAAACCCCTCCTCTGCACTTGAAAGTATTCAAAACGTCAAGATCTGCGTTTTTGAATTTTTTTTAATTTGTCGCCTTTTTTTTTTTTTTTCTAAACTGTCGCCTTTATGATGCCAGTAATCCAGGAAGTGATGCCATGCCGGCTAGTTGCTCAGGCCTCCCAGTATGTCCACTCATAGGACACTTAACCCCTCGAGCACCCCTTAGTGTTTAACCCCTTCCCTGCCAGTGCCATTTTTACAGCAATCAGTGCATTTTTATAGCACTGATCTCTGTATAAATGACAGTGGTCCCAAAATAGTGTCAAAAGTGTCCGGTTTGTCCGCCATTATGTTGCGGTCCTGATAAAAATCGCAGATCGCCACCATTGATAATTTAAAAAAAATTATAAAAAATTATCAAACAATTTTGTAGACGCTACAACTTTTGCGCAAACCAATTGATGTACACTTATTGCGATTTTTATTACCAAAAATATGTAGAAGAATACATATCGGCCTAAACCGAGGAAAAAAAATTCCTTATATATTTTTGGGGTATATTTATTATAGCAAAACGTAGAAAATATTCTTTTTTTTTTTTAAATGTCGCTCTTTTTCTGTTTATAGCGCAAAAAATAAAAATCCCAGAGGTGATCAAATACCACCAAAAGAAAGCTCTATTTGTTGCAAAAAAAAGGACATCTTGTTTGGGTGCAACATCGCAAGACCACGCAATTGTCAGTTAAAGTGACGCAGTGCCGAATCGTAAAAAGGGCTCTGGTCAGGAAGGGGGTACAATCTTGCAGGGCTGAAGCGGTTAAGATAAAAAACTTCTGACTTTACAACCACTTTAAGCAATTTACAGCACACACTCATTTTGGCAGCATAATTATTAATGTGGACTGTAGGTTGTTTGCTAAAGAACATTATTTTTTATCATTGTATATATATATATATATATATATATACACACACACACACACATATATATATATATAATTATCATGGGAAAAGTTCCCCTTTAAGTTGGTCGTAATTCAGTTTTAACTGAATTGTTTGATGATTAGTGTCGCTGGCTTTTGGGCTGATATAGAATTGAAGGAGACTATTGAAATGTGGAAATGTTTATAGCACATACCCTGTTTCCCTGAAAATAAGCCCTAGAGTGATTGTCGGTGATGCCTGCAATATAAGCCCTACCCCCAAATAAGCCCTAGTCCTTGTAGGTCTTATTTTCAGGGTAGGGCTTATATTGCAGCCATCACCGACAATCATGCTAGGTCTTATTTTCGGGGAAACAGGGTAGTTACATAGTAAGGTTGAATAAAGACACCAGTCCATCCAGTTCAACCTGAGTGAGTGTCTACAATTGTCCCTATCCCTGTATATTGCACACTCACATCGGTCCCTACCCTCAAGGAGCCCACAATCCAAGGTCCCCATTCATATACTAGGGCCAATTTTGGACAGAAGCCAATTAACCTACCAGCATGTCTTTGGAATGTGGGAGGAAGCTGGAGTACCCGGAGGAAACCCACGCAGGCACAGGGAGAACATGCAAACTCCAGGCAGGTAGTGTCGTGGTTGGGATTTGAACCAGCGACCCTTTTTACTGATTGGTGAGAGTGCTACCCACCACACCCTGTGCTGCCAAAAAAGAGCTCAAAAAAGATTGCTAGAAAGAGAATCTAAAAACTTTCACATGTGTCTGTTGAAGTGTTTGCCAAATTATGGGGAACCCATTATAATATATGCCCAGAGTTATTTTCCACATTTTGGTCTTGTGTTTCCAAAAAAACAGGCCATCAGTTTTCCAGTTTTAGCAAAGCAAGTTTTCTCCACACATTTTTTTCAGTTTTTCATAAATCTAATACAGAAGATTTATCTAAATCATTTTCACATTATAACATCCAGGCACCTAAAGACTACTAGTATGTATTCAACAAGAAATCTGGAGTTTCTGTTCTGTATTTATTCCATACAAAGTAAACTTCTCAAAGCCCAACTTCGTGGCAGGTTATTATAACGGTCGGCACCCTCTTGTAGGCCCCTTTCACACCGAGGCGGTTTTCAGGCGCTACAGCGCTAAAAATAGTCGCCTGTGTAGTGCCTGAAAAAAATGGCCCCTTTCACTCCAATGTGAAAGCCGGAGTGCTTTCACACTGGAGCGGTGCGCTGGCAGGACAGTGAAAAAGTCCTGCTAGCCGCATCTTTGGAGCGGTGAAAGAGCGAAGTATACACCGCTCCTAAACCGCTCCTACCCATTGAAATCAATGGGGCAGTGCGGCTATACCGCCGGCAAAGCGCAGCTGCAGCGGCGCTTTGCGGGCGGTTTCTAACCATTTTTCTAAACCTTAGCGGCGCTTTACCGCCAACGCCCGCACCGCCCCAGTGTGAAAGGGGCCCTAGGCAGAATAGAGACTAAAGCCCCGTACACACTATCAGATTGTCTGCTGAGTTTTTCCTTCAGATTTACCAAAACCATATAATATGAGGTCAAACCTTAGGAGTTTCAATGTGTATGCAATCAGGCAGGCCCTTCCACTACATGGTTTTGGTAAATCTGAAGGAAAAACTCAGCAGACAATCTGATCGTGTGTACGGGGCTTTACAAACAGAGCAGGAAGAAATAGAATTTGGTTTTCAATCTGAAATTTTTGAAAAAATTGGGAGATTTTGGTGAGATTGTCAATGTTGAAGAAATGTTTTGGATTTCGAGAAAGGAGTAAATTAGGTGGTTTTTAAGACTGTGGTGGGCCTCATATGGTTAATGAGGGTACAGAAGAACCTTTTTGCTATCATTACATTTGTCTTCACAGAAAAAAAAAAAAAACTGAAAAAAAAGAAAAGCATTTGAAGTGACAGTAAATAATCAAATACACATAAAAAAAAAAAAAGTAACACAAATACTAAAAACATGGGCCTATTTTTACTTGTCAATTTGCATGCAGAAAAACTCCTGCGGAAAATAGGTTTCATGCAGAAAACGGAAAATTTATATCAAATACTTACCGTAATTTTCCTTTCCTGATAGGCTCCATGGCAGCATACGTGCGGGTAGCCCCGCCTCCACGATTACCCAATAGGACCCAACTCCCATAAATCTTTGCTCCTGGCCACTATCAGTGTTCCGTAACTAGCCGACTCCAGACATTTGGGAGGGAACTCCTGCTGCCATGGAGCCTATCAGGAAAGGAAAATTACGGTAAGTATTTGATATAAATTTTCCGTTTTCCTGAAAGGCTCCATGGCAGCATACGTGTGGGAAATAACTCGCCAAACACACCCGGGTGGGCAAAATGTCGAGCAAAGAACAAAAGTTTATTTAGCATTGTCAACCGACAAAACTTGCAAACCAAAATTAACAGAAGACAGAGCCGCTGGCTCTACACAGTAATGAGAAACAAAGGTATTAATAGAAGACCAAGAGGCCGCTCTGCAAATAACTTCAGGCGCCACATGGCGAGAAGCTGCCCACGATGTTGAAATACTCCGTGTTGAATGAGCCGTTAATGCCTCAGGAGGAGCCAAGCCCTTTGCTCTGTACGCCCTCTGAATGATCTGAACGATCCAGGTAGAGATAGATCTAGCCGAAGCTCGCAATCCTTTATTCTTGCCATGAGGGAGAACAAAAAGAAATTACGTTTGTCTAAAGGGAGCTGTGACTTCCAAATATTGTTTCAGCGCGTGTCCTACGTCCAGAGGATGAACATCCTGACTCTCTGAGTTTTTGAAAGTGGGAAGCACAACTTCCTGATTCTCATGGAAGACCGAGGTTACTTTGGGATGCGATCCCAACATGGGAATCAATACTGCCCTATCTGGAAAGAAAGTCAGAAAGGGTTCTTCCGAACCTAGATTCCTAATCTCAGAAACTCTCTTGGCTGAGGTTATAGCTACCAAGAAGATGGTCTTGAGAGTGAGATCCCTTATGGACAGAGGCTCCGTAGAATCCTTTCCAAGGTTTGAGAGAAAATCCAGCACTAAAGGGAGGTCCCATTTAGGAAACCTTGGTTTTCTTTGGGGTCTGAGCCTAGTAGCTCCCTTGAAGAATTGTTGTACCAGTGCATGGTTTGCCCAGGAAATACCCGTAAAGGCTGAAATAGCCGATACTTGGACTCTCAATGAACTGATAGCTAGAGGTAAATCAAGGCCTGTTTGAAGAAAGCTTAGTATGTCTTGTATTGTTGGAGAACTGCAAGAATTTTCTCTGGAGGACATATGGGCCGAAAACTTGGACCATATACGCTCATATACCCTATTAGTACTCCCGCGTCTGGAATTGAGAAGGGTTGGGATGACCTCTTCCGGACAACCAAGAGCTTTTAGCCTTTCCCTCTCAAAAACCATACCTTGAGGTTCAGACATGATGGGCATGGATGTAACCTTGTGCCTTGAGATAGCAAATCCGACCTGAGAGGCAGGGGAACTGGCTCTTGATAACTGAGGAGCAGCAGTAGAGGGAACCAAGGTCTGTTGGGCCAGAAAGGAATTACTGCGAGAATCTCCGCCTTCTCTGACCTGAGTCTCCGAAGGAATTGCAGGATCACCGGAACTGGAGGGAAGGCGTAAGCTGTCTGAAACTTCCAATGTTCTGTGAGGGCATCTATCCCATATGCCTGGGGATCCCTGAACCTTGAGTAATATTTCGGAAGCTTCCGATTGCACGGGGAAGCGAACAAGTCGACTTCCAGGGACAATCCTAAGGTCAGGAGCCAATCGAATACTTCCCGGTGTAGAGACCACTCGTTGTTGTCCAACTCGACACGCGATAGGAAGTCCGCCTGAACATTCTGCACCCCTGGGATGTAGACTGCAGAAAGGTTGGACAAATTCTTCTGAGCCCAATTCATTATTGGCTCCGTCTCCTGTAACAGGGACCAGCTGCGAGTTCCCCCTTGCTTCTTTACGTAAGCCACCGCGGTTGTGTTGTCCAACCTTAGCATGACCGAGGCATTCGCTGTCAGATGATGGAATGACCGAAGCGCCTGGAAGGCCGCTCTTAGCTCCAGAACATTGGAGACGACTCTCTGTGATGGAAACGTCCACCTGCCCTGAGCGACCTCCGAAAGGCAGTGAGCGCCCCATCCTTGGTTGCTGGCATCTGAAGTTACCGTGACCCATGAGATGGGAATGATTGAATGGTGGTTGCGCAGGTTCTTCCCCTGTAGCCACCAAAGAAGAGACGTCCTCATGGCTGGAGTGAGGAATATGCGCTGTGTCTGGCTGGATAAGTCCCACTGTTGTAGAAACCCCTTCTGAAAGGGACGAGTGTGCCACTGGGCCCACTTTACCATGGGAATGGTGGCTGACATTGTGCCAATCACCCTCAGACATTGGAGAGCCGAGAGATGGGATGCTGCAAGGGCTGCATGAATCCTGTCTCGTATGACTCCAACCTTCTCTTCTGGAAGGGCGATAGTACCTTCTGCTGTGTTGAACTGCGCCCCTAGGAAAACAAGAGACTGAGTTGGATCTAGGTGACTCTTTTCTAAGTTCAGAAGCCACCCGAACTCCTGTAGAGTGGAGATGACTAGGTCTTTGTGCTCCAAGAGCTGATCTTTGTTCTGGGATAGCAGAAGAAGGTCGTCGAGATAGTGATGGAGACGAACACCTTTGACTCTGAGAAAGGCCACAACTGCCAAAAGAACTTTGGAGAAGACCCGTGGGGACGTTGTTAACCCAAAGGGAAGACATGTAAATTGAAGATGTTGAATGCCTACTGCAAAGCGGAGGTATTGTTGAAACTCCTTTGCCACGGGAACATGGAAGTAAGCGTCCTTCAAATCGACTGATATCATCCAGTCCCCCAGATACACGGACTGCTGGATGGTAAGCAGAGATTCCATCTTGAACTTCTCTTTGCGAATGAAGGAATTGAGATGGGTCAAATCTATTACCGGCCTCCATGTGCCGTTTTTCTTTTGAACCAGAAACAAAGGGGAATACATGCCCTCTCCACGTTCTTCTTCTGGAACGGGAACGGCTGCGCCTTGATCCAGTAAAGAGTTCACGTAGGTCAATAGGACTTGTTTCTTCTCTTTTGATTCTGGAAGATTTGTGGGAATAAATCTTAGCTTTGGGGTGCTGATAAAACCCCACTTGTGACCTGAGGAAATTGTTTTTACAGTCCAAAAATCCCGAATTGAGGCCGCCCAAACATGCCTGAAGTGGAGAAGACGAGCCCCCACCTGACAAGTTTGAGCGGGCCCAATTTCAAAAGGATTTCGCGGAATCCTGCTTGCCGGAAGAACCCCCTTTTGAGGAATTTTTCAAAGAAGATTGCCTGGATCTCCATGACCTTGAGAATTCTCGACCAGGTCTATAGCTCCGCGCCTCCCTGGCACGATCAGGGCCTTGTCTTCTAGGAAATGGACGCCTTTGATTTTGAAGACGTCTGTCCTGGGGAAGAAACCCAGATTTCCCACCTGTAGCCCGGGATATGGCAGTATCCAGCTTGTTACCAAACAAAGATGACCCCTCAAAGGGAATACGGCACCAGGCCTGTTTGGATGCTGGATCCGCCAGCCATGGACGGAGCCATAACGCCCGGCGAGCTGAGACTGCTGCTAACATATCCCGAGATATCAGGCGGATAACATCAATAGATGCCTCCCCCAAAAAGGCAGACGCCATCCTGATTTCTTGAATAGGGGAGTCTTTTGCTGATTCAATAGAAATACCCCTCAGGAATTCCTCTACAGAATCAGCCCATGATTCTATGGCCTTGGATACTGCTGCCATTGCAAGCACTGGTTTGCAAGCCATTCCAGAAGTCAGATATATCCTCTTAAGGTCTGAATCGATCCGCCTTTCCAAAGGATCTTTAAAGGATACCGTATCCTCTAAGGGTAGGGTTACATATCTCACCAAACGCATGAGCGCTGCATCCACCAGTGGTGCTGACTCCAGGTGCTTCACATCCTCTTCTTTAAAGGGATATAATTTCAGGATTTTTGACTGCATGGAACCCTTTTTATCCACCTTGCTCCATTCCTCGGTAATAATGTCACCCAACTCTGAAAGGAAGGGAAAAAATTGTCGCTCCTTATTGAGCTGTTTAAAGAACTTTCTCTGCTTTGGTGGGGAAGTAATAGGGTCTTCCCACTTCAGAGCCTCTCTCACTGCTTTGACCAATGAAGGCACCAGTCCATAGTCAAAACCTAAACCAGGATCCTCACAGTCAGATTCACTATCTGAGATGGGAGCAGATAGGCGGCTTGGCTGAGAGGATTCCCATGTCTCCTGCAATGGGTTCTCTCCAGGTGGAGGAGCCAATAATTCTGACGGGGATTCACACAGCTGTAGAGCATCCCTCTCCTGCAGAGACTCCTTCACAACCCGTCTTACTATTGACTCCAAACGCTGGTCTGCACCATCCCTTTCATCTGCAGCTTTGGAGAAGCAATGATCGCATAAGGATACGTCCGAAGGAACAGGCATCCTGCACCCCCAGCATGATTTTTCCGTACGCTTGCTGGAGTGAGCAGCAGGGGGGTGAGAATAATTCTTATTATGCTGTTCAGATCTTGACCTATGCTGGCTAGATCTTGAGGAGGATTTATGGCGGTGTGATCTTGATGATCCACTGCGTCTAGAAGTGTTAGGTTGTGGATCAGACCCAGAAGGGCTGTAAGGGTAAAACAGACAGAGAGAGAAAAGGATATACAGTCAATCCTACCTATGCCAAACACTCTCTCCAATATATAAAAAGCATAAATACTAAAAGACCTACCTAACATGAGCGGGCTGGCCACTAGGAGGCAGTAAGGCGTCCATATTCACAATAAACCCACAGTTTAAGAAACACTGCAACCAAAAAATAAAACACACATTTTTTTTTTTTAAAAAGCATTTCCCCAGCCTAAGGGACACGCTCTTACCTTAAACCACCGCGCTGACAGCCCCGGGAAGTCGCTGCGACCACTGCAAACATTCCCAGGGTTCTGACAGCTTCCAAAGCCTTTTAAATTTGGCGCCCGTGACGTCATCGCCGACGTCAGACGCGAGGCGCTCGCGCGCATGCGCGGGAACCAAGCCTCGGTCTCATACCGGGTTCGCACATGCGCAGAACGCCTGCATAACCCGGAAGTAGGAGAGAGGTTTGCTGGAACGCGGAAGCGAACGCAAAAGAAATACACACAAATACAATGCTGCCATGGATAGATAAAAGGCTCACCACTCCACCAACGATCACCTGGCCGAACGGACTGGAACACACACACGCCATACCTCCAGCAGATAATGGTCACCCATAACAACGGGACACAGACCGTGCGCACTCAGGTAGGAAATCCTTTCTTCAGCGCTACTCTGCAAATACTCTCCATACCCTGCTTAACAGTCAGGGCCTATCGGAGGAAAATTTCTCAGTCAATCAGCCAATCGATCGTCGTGAAGTTTTATTTCCAGGAAAGAAACCATCTGGTCCTACTGGGGAGGACAAAAAAGGAACACTGATAGTGGCCAGGAGCAAAGATTTATGGGAGTTGGGTCCTATTGGGTAATCGTGGAGGCGGGGCTACCCGCACGTATGCTGCCATGGAGCCTTTCAGGAAAATAAATTTTTTCCTAAGGGTCTGGGTTACATAAATTTATAGCAAATTAGTGTGTTTTGGAAAAAGAAACTGTATGGGGCTGTTCACACCTAGGCACATGCATTACCACATATTCTGTATGCACATGGAAGAGTGTGAGTCCAGCCTGAGGGCCCATTCACACCATGCATGTTGGGCAACATTGCCCAACAAAGGCCCAGAATCTCAGAACCCCAAAATCCATATCTTCCAATAGGGTCAGTTTATATCAACACGTTGCATTGATGTGTGCTGGGTGAAAATGCTGCAGTGCTCATTAAAAAAAGACAATAATATATTTTAGCTCCCACTGTGAACAAAAAAACCCACACATCAATGTATTGCATAAAAAAAAAATGAACATCAAAGCAATGTGTTAAAAAATGTATATCAACGCACGTCAACATACTCTAAATGCAGTGGTGTGAATCCAGCATATATATGATATATATATATAAAACTAAGCTATCCTTAAAATATCAAAATATATCAAAATAAAAAATAAAGTAGTAGATTTTTTTAAGCAAATTTTTCCTAAGGTACTGATTGGGGTTGGTTTACTAAAACTGGAGAGTGCAAAATCCGGTGCAGCTCTGTATAGTAACCAATCAGCTTCCAGATTTTTTTGTTAAAGCTCAATGCAACAAGCTGAAGTTAGAAGCTGATTGGCTACCATACACAGGTGCCTCAGATTTTGCATTCTCCATTTTTAGTAAATCAGCCCCTTTGAATGAAATTGAAAGTGCTCATTTCTGCGACGCAAAATCATCTGTTTTACATTGAAATGATTCTATATATCCCTAATTTTACTGACAATTCCAATTTAGAAGACTGGACAGTTACCCATAGGAATTAGTGGATACAACCAATGATTTGCCTTTAATGAGAATGACAATTGATGGCTAAAATAACCTTGCCTATATTCTAATTATGAGATTTCCCACTGAATCCATAAGGCAAATTGGCTTTACAAATGTAAGGGAAAAGTCAAAAAATAATAGGGGAGATTTATTAATGCTGCAGCACTCAGAATCTGGTGCAGCTGTACATGGTAGCCAATCAGCTTCCAAGTTCAGCTTGTTCAATTAAGCTTTGACAATAACCTGGAAGCTGATTGGCTTCTGTGCAGAGTTGCACCAGATTTTGCACTCTCCCGTTTTAGTAAATACCCCCCTGTTGTGTGTCCTTTATTTACTACTTGTAAAGTCTTAAATCTGTCATTCAACAAACATTCTTTGCAAGTCAATCTTCCAGGTGCCTGGACTTTAAATGATATGGATTGATTCCACACCTGAGAATGTTTAAGTCACATTCACTCCTTTATAAATAGTGTGGAAGGTCAGAGGTTTTGGGATCTCAAAGTTTTTGGTGCTATAATAAAAATATTTATTATTATTATTAATAAGGTATCCTGTATGATAAATGATCTCTCTGAAGTCCAGAATAAGTGAAACTGGCGTAAAATGACATTAATATAATTCTGTCTGTTTTCTTTTTGCCCAGGACATCTCACTTTCCAGGACTGCTTTGTCACATCTGGTGTGTGGAATGTCACAGAGCTCGTCCGTGTGTCACAGAGTGAGTATTTGGAATAGGAATGAAGAGGGGGAAAGGACCTAGAGTCATTTGATTTTGTGTAGAGGTTATTCATGAACTAAGATGCTCATAGACATTAGTTGAGCCAAAAACAGCTGATCTAATTTATATGGGGAACCCTAAGGCTGGGTTCACATACGTGTGGGCGCGAGTTCGTGTTTTTTGCCTGAATTCGCACCTGAACCAGACCCAATCACGCACAATTCTGCAATCCGGGCCGGGGCCGCTATGTGAACCGGCTCCATGGAGAGCCAGTCACACTCACCTGTCATGCGAATTGGATGCGGTGAAAAACCACATCCGATTTGCATATATGTGAACCCAGCTTTAGACAGGGCTGCTGTTAGAAATCACTGGGCCCCATACAGCCTACCTGACAGGGTCCCCTTCGCTCGGCCAAAAGTGACTGAGGACATAGATTTATCAGTCCTTTTCTCTGTAGCCTCAGCTGCACAGATGAATGAACAGGAAGCGCTCCTGCTCATTCCCAAACCGAAGCATAGTAACAGTTTACTCTGATTCAGTGACGAATGGACACAGGGGTGATTGGTACCAATCACTCACTGTGTTTATTCGGGAATGGAAGGGGTCAGTAAACTACATATTTACCAGCCACTTCCACCACTCTCCATCCTAAAACATCCCCCTGTTTGCCCGCAGCAGCTGCCAGCAGGAGAGGAGGGAAGCCAGAAGCACTGAGGGGGAAAGGGGCACACCGGGCGATCCGGACAGCAGATGGAAGGGGCATATGTGCTAGAACCAATCCCCCTGTAGTGCAGCCAGAGGGAGAAAGAAGAGGTGAAGTTGGCAGCGCTGCAAGGGGAGGCATAAGAGGATTGGTGTCTTCAATAAGACAGTGCAGACCTTTTGCTCAGAAGGTGCCCGGGCCCCCCTTTTGAACTAATGGGGTCTTGACCCAGTACAGGAGGACTGGCTGTACTGCCTTGTCAGTGGCCCTGCCTTTAGACACTGCAACAGTCATCTGGTTTGAAAACTTTGCCCAAATACTATTGTGTTTATTGCAATAACTTGAGGTCAGAGATTTTTACAGCAATCCTCCCCTGCTTTCGACCGTCAAGAACGCAGTGACTTACAACACTACGATGAGCTGAGAAAATTAAGTTCAATGCTTAAGAGCATGCGTCAAATTGTTTCCGAGCATGCGTAGGAATTTTGCACGTCGAAATTTGTACACTTCCGATTGGAACTTTTTCCGACTGAAAAATAAAGAACCTGCTCTCAATATTTTGCTGGCTGGAATTCTGCAAGCAAAAGTCCAATGGAGCATGCACATGGTCGGAATTTCTGACCAAAAGCTCAAATTCGACTTTTGCTGGCAGAATTTCTAATTGTGTGTATGGGGCTTTACATATATCCAGCGAAGGGGCTATCCTCATGCGATACATAGAGGTGAAACAAATCCTTATACATAAGTTGTACCTGTCTACTGTATCTGCAGTCTTCTCATCTCCACAGCCGTTGTTTCTGAGCATTCAGAAAAAAGGGGGCAGAGAGCTGAAATTACATTCTGCAGCGCTCAGTGAGGAGAGCTCTGAGAGCTGATTGAAGGGAATGGACACCCCCTCCCTCCCCCACAGTCCACAGGAACAGAGCTGAGGCTGTCAATGAACTGGAGGTCCCTCCCCTGTCACCTTATTTCTCTTGGTGTCAGGAAAACTTGTCAGAAGTGATGCATGCTGATAGCAGAGGCACCAAGCAGCAGACAGAAATGACACTTAAGGGGTTATTTACAAAAGGCAACTCCAATTTGCACTACACTTGCAAACTACAAGTGCAAAGTGCACTTGAAATTGCACTGAAAGTGCACTTGAAAGTTCAGTCACTGTAAATCTAAGGGTTAGATCTGAAATGAGGAGAAGCTCTGCTGATTTTATCATCCAATCATGTGCAAGCTAAAATGCTGTTTTTTATTTTCGTTGCATGTCCCTCTCAGTTCTACAGCGACCGCACTTCCAAGTGCACTTTCAGTGCAATTTCAAGTGCACTTTGTACTTGTAGTTTGCACTTGTAGTGCAAAGTGGATTTGCCTTTAGTAAATAACCCCCTTGGTGTTCTTAATTAAATAGATATGCTTTGTTCATTTTTCATGTCTGAGGTTTACAACCACTTTAATATTAGGATATAGTTTTAGCTAGGTTTAGCCCCCTTACTGTTCATAATGAACATGCCAAAGCCTTATTTTGATACCTTTTTTTTTTTTTTTTTTTTTTTAGCACCTGTTGCAACCGCATCTGGCCCTAACTTCTCATTGGCGGATCTGGAGAGCCCAAGCTACTACAATATAAACCAGGTGACACTTGGTCGGCGGTCCTTAACGTCTCCTCCATCCAGCAGGTAAGAGAAACCAGTGTTTGTTACACTAAAGATTCAATTACTATGGTGAAACATTTCCCCTCAATATAATGTTGTTAGATGGTTTCCTCAGGTGACATTGCTAGTAAGACACCTTAGAGTTCCTAACTTTAGACAAGGGGTTAATGTGCTGAGCCTATGCAATCTGCCTGTAGGGATGCAGGGGTGATGGTGCACCTGTAGGTAGTTGCAGTCTATATTCTCCACTGCAGGTGGCGCTCGATCACAACGGCAAGGCAGATGGGAGAGGAAGTTAAGAGAAGATGTGTTTCTCTATGATTTCCTTGGTCACCTGGGCAGTGTTACTGATTGGATGTATATGCTCCATGTGACCCTGGTGGCCATCTTAGGTCAAGCAGAGTTTAGAGCAGGGACCACGTCTACCTTTTCAGGAAACTTCCTGTTTGGGGCGGACCGGCCAGACTCCTTGTGGCAGATGCTGTCAGGTTATGCCAGGGGGTGCCCATAACCTGCTTGTGTAAGGGATGCATCTGTATGATGTATATAACCTACTGCAGAAGAACTGACATTTACAAAGAAAAAAATGCCATTTGAAATGCTAGTAAATGACAGCTCCCAGCTGCTTCATTCTGTTTGTTCACAAAGGGGGAGATGTACTAAAGTTGGTGCACACAGTATCTGGTGCAGCATTGCATAGTAACCAGCTTCTAGGTTCTATTGTCAAAGCTTAACTGAACAAGCTGAAGGTATGAGCTGATTGGTTACTATGCACAGCTGCACCAGATTCTGTGTGCACCCATTTTAGTAAATCCCCCCCCCCCCCCCCCCCCCAAGTGTCCGGGATTTTCTTCATCTATACTAGGCCCTTATCCTACATGAGGGTCTGATATAGATTTTAATGAAGGACACTACATAAAACTAAACAAACATTGTGTGGCATTTACCTTAACCCTGCACAAAAAAATAAAAAGTCTAGCCCCACCCCTCCACCCTAAGCTATCCAAGACATAAAAAAAGTTTTGGCTGGAGTCTCCTATAACCTAAGGCTGGCTATACATTATACAATTTTCTTGTTCAATTTTCCTTTAGATTTGCCAAAACCACATAATATGACATCAAACATAATCACTTTCAAATTGTATGCAATCAGGCACGCCCTTGCACTACATAGTTGAAAGTAAATCTAAAGGAAATTGAATAAGAAAATGTTTCATGTATGGCCAGCTTTCACCATAAAGCTAAGATTTCTGCGTAGTGAATATTATGCACCACTCCTGTCAGTCGATTATCAAATGCCAAAACATCAGTGGGCAGTAAGAGAGATATATACAGTCAAAAATATTGGCATTCCTGCACTTCTGTCAGATAATGCACCACTTTGCCCAGAAAATTGTTGCAATTACAAATGTTTAGGCATTCTCATGTTTATTTATTTTGTTTGTATTGGTATGACACAAAAAAGCGGAGAAGCAAAAAGCCAAATCTGACACATTCCACACAGAACTCCATAAATGGACTAGACAAAATTATTGGCACCCTCAATTTAATATTTGGTAGAACACCCCTTGAAAAAAATAACTGAAATCAATCACTTCATGTAACCAGCAATGCATTTCTTACACCTCTCTACTGGAATTGTGGATCACTCTTCTTTCGCCAACTGCTCCAGGTCTCTCAGTTTAGAAGGGTTCCTTTTCCCAATTGCTGCTTTGAGATCTCTCCACAGGTGCTCTATGGGATTTAGATCTGGACTCATTGTTGGCCAGTTCAGTACTCTCCAGCGCTTTGTCTTCAACCACTTCTAGGTGCTTTTTGACGTGTGCTTTGGGCCATTGTCCTGCTGTAAGACCCATGACCTCTGACGGAGACCCAACTTTCTGGCACTGGGCCCTACATTGCACCCTAGAATTCTTTGGTAGTCTTCAGATTTCATAATGCCATGTACATGGTCAAGACATCCAGTGCTTAAAGCAGCAAAGCAACCCCAAAACATCAGTGAACCTTCACCATGTTTGACTGTAGGGACTGTATTCTTTTCATTAAAGGCCTAATTTCTTTTTCTGAAAACAGTAGAATGATGGGCTTTACCAAAAAGCTGTAATTTTGTTTCGTCTGTCCACAGCACATACTCCCAAAAGGATTTTGGCTTCCTCGGGTAAGTTTTGGCAAACTCTTTGATCATTTTTTCTACGTTACAGGAGCATTACAATTTTGAGAAGGTGTCAATAATTTTGTCCAGTACATTTTTGGAGTTTTGCATGGAATGTGTCAGATTTGGCTTTTTGTTTCTCCACTTTATGTGTCCTACCAAGACAAACAAAATAAATAAACATTAGTATTCCTAAACATTTGTAATTGCAACATTTTTCTGGGGGGTTTGGTGCATTATCTGACAGAAATGCAGGGTGCCAATATTTTTGGCGATGACTATATATATCCCACTTAGGTCAACTCCATCCATTCAGGTCCCTCACAGGCTCTGAGATCACTAAGGGTGGGGTGAACATCTCAGTCTGCATTATCCTGTCACTTAGCAATCACCATCTTTCCTGGGGTCATGGCACATTCCTGGAACCCAGGTCGGCCAACCACAATGGAGGGACATCTTCATTAGTTAAAGGCTCAGTTAACCTTTCCCAGAAAATAGCCTATGCGGTGAGGGAGCAGCTTTGTAAAATGTCCATTCTTGATATTGTCATATCTATAGGCTATTTGGGCCTACCCAGAAGCCAGGCTAACAACCACTATGTCCTGCCTTGTTGCTAGGATGTGAAAACTGATAGGCGCTCATTCCCAGCGTTATGGCTCGTTCACACTTGCTTTGGTCTTTGAAGAGGGATCCACGTTTGGACCACTTTTCAGAGAACATTTGGCAGGTGGTAAGGGGGTGTTGTGTCACCTCCTCACCATCTGCTTTAACCTCTTGAACCCCCCACTAGCATACTGCAGTGTGTTTGCATAGCGTCCTCATTCACTCGGTTGCAACAGGGGGTAGAATTCCTACCGTGAGTGCAAATCAAAGCGTTGTGACCACGGCATGTGTACACTCCCTTCTGCTACCTCTACATCTGAAGGGGAAGTGGTTGAGAGGCGATAAAAAATGCAGCTCAACCAAGAACAACTCCTTACAGAAGCAAAAAGCAACAATTTATTGTGTCCTCGCAACAAGGCAGGATTGCTAACTGGGAAATTTTTCCACCAGTTTACCAGGGGGACCCAAATGGCCTAGAGGTAGGAATATAAAAATTATTGCACATTTTACACTGCTGCACAGTTTTTTAATACCTACCTTAAGGCCGGCCATACATGAATTGAATTTAGAAAAAGTTATATTTTTCTAAATCAGTAGTGGCACCATCGGATCACAAGATGCACAAAATTTCTGATTTATGAAAGAAAATATGTTCAGAATTTGACCCATGTATGGCCTGCATTAGGCTTTGGGCTGTTTTCTTGAAAAGGTGAACTTATGAAAATTCTGTGTGTTTTGTGATCCGATAATGCCACATTGATTTAGAATTTCGACCAACCAAGCCTTCAATTCACCTCATGTTGCTACAGAAAATAATTACCGTGTCCGGGAATCTTCTTTTCTCTCTGAGAATGTTTTTTTCTTGAGCTCAAGCGCATTTCTTTTTCAATTATATTTTTCACACGATTCTCCCATCATTGATTACAAAATTGTTTGTTTTTCAAAAAATTTCCAACATGCCTGACCACTCAAATAGTCGCATGAAAATCGTCCGCTAAGGGTCCTTTCACACATTCATGTCTGTTTTCACAGACTCTGCTTTGCTCACTGGGGGGAGCGAACTGTTGATCCCTGCTGAGCCGGTGGGTGACAAGTCCATCTGCTCACTGAGCAGAGACGGACCTGTCAGACCCCCACTCTCCTCTGTGGGGGTTCGGATGAAAATGGATCTGCCTGTCCATTTTCATCTGATCCACCAAATAGGGTTTCCAAACGTCTGGATTTCTGGATTTGATGGAGCAGATCGGATGTCAGCAGACATGTCACCGCTGACATCCGTTGCTCCATAGAGGTCCATGGAGCATCCATTCAGGTCTACCTGAAAAACTGACAGGTGGATCTGAACGGTCCACATGTGTGAAAGAGCCCTAATGGTAGGAGATTCTAACGAATATTCTTAGAAAAGATTTTCTAAAGAAAATTCCTTCGGAATTCGAGCCATGTATGGCCGGCCTTAGTCTCTAAGCAGCCTTCATGGAAAGAGAACTGAGGAGGCCCCATACCTCCCAACTTTTTGAGATGGGAACAAGGGACACCTACTAGCAAAAGTATGTAGGCATAGGACCCCATGGCAAGCCCCCTTAATGGAGAATTAACCCCCCAAAAAAAGATAATTAAAACCCACAAATGTTTTTTTTTAACCACTTCTATTCCTTTATATTGGCTTTTGAAATTTACAGATGCAGCAATTTATAAATTGAATGAAAGCACTGGGAGACACTTTTTGAAAGATAAAAAGTGCATTTTATATACAACTACATAAATCAGACCAAAATGAGGGGGAAAGAGGGACAGAGGGACATTGCTCCAAATCAGGGACAGTCCCTCAAAATCAGGGACAGTTGGGAGCTATGAGGCCCTGCCGCTGAGATCACCTCATGGCTAACCACTTTTACCTCAGGTTTTCCCTCCTTCCTAAAGCTTTTGTGAGATTGGCTGAGGGGAACCTGCAAAGACCTCTCCACCATTCCCAGGACACGGAGCTCAGGATCTTTCTGTAATCACCAGGCAGACCTAGACCCCCCTATAATCCTCTTCCTCAAGGCACAGACATATACAGTATATACACAATGGCCCTGATAAACTGTTAGTGCGAGTGAGAAAATGCACACCAAATTGTCAAAAAAAGGCGCAAATTGGGACAAATTATCTCTAATTTTACAGTGACCAAAGTTATCATGGAGTCCTGCACCACCTTTTGCTTGGCGCACTAATGCCCTTATACTATGCACATAAAAATATAAACAATCTTTTTAATTATATGTCACACAACTAGCGACATTTCTACATATTGTTGTTGATAATTTCCTATTTCTGACAGAAATATCACAATCAACAGGAAGATGCATCATCAATCATTGTTTCTAGTAAAAAAAATCACAATCGTCTCTATTTTAATATCACAATGCTGATAGTTCCTTGGGCCCGTTATGTGTGGGTGTCACTTATATATATTCCATTGAGCTTTATAGCTCCTAAATTGAATCTATTTTTAGAGTTCGTTTTTAGACGTACAGTATTCTACTAGCCAAAGCCCCCTATTCCTTGTTATAGGATATTTGAAGATAAAGCAAGCAGACTAAATCAATGTATGTATGTTCTGCACTAAAAAAATATTCAATATTAAATATATATTTACATTAGGTGCATTAAAAGAAATAAAATGTATAGGTTAATAACAAAAGCCTGTAAATAATAGCCAAAAATACTTTTGAAAATGGCCCTTAAAAAAAACAAAAAACAGGCATGTAAATTGTTACTTGACCAGACCCAGGCATTTTGGCTATATAGACATATTCCTGCTGGGGCCAGGTCCTGCCTTAAGCAGACATTTTTTCCCCTATAATTGCTTGTTGGCCACTAGCAGTCTGGGCCGCACAGCATCACTGGTTGCTAAGACGCAGGCACAGCTTCATGGGTTGGTGGGATGCTGGTGGCCCAAGCCGCACAACATCATTGGTTGCTATAATGCCCATGGCTAGTCCACACAGTATCATTGGTTGCTAGAACACAGGCGGCAGGCCCACACAGTGTCATTGGTTGCTAGGACACAGACGGCCATGTGCACCATAACAACCAATGGTGCTGTGAAGTCCAGGGGTGGAACATAAGGTATAAAGGGCTGAACATTCACTTAGGAGTAAATACCCACTATGGACACTTTGGCCATCCCTTCACTAGGCCTCCATGAGTGCTCCATGGCCCTGTTAGTGCCTGAGCCAAACTCTCAGATTTCTCATTTGCATCAACAGTTGTATGGTTTTTTTTTAATGACCATTCTATATCCAATATTTTATATTTATATATAGTTATATTGTGTGCGTGTGTGTATATGATGGCACATGCTGACGCCTCTCTGTTCATGTCTGTCACTCAGCTCGACAAAGCGCCCGAAGTCTTTGGATGACAGTGAGTTAGAGAGCCCAGTGGATGATGTCTTCTACCCGGGTACAGGCCGGTCACCTGCAGCTGGGGGCAGCCAGGCCAGCGTGTGGCCGAATGATGTGGACACGGGTAAGAAATTAGTTGTTACTGATTTTTATTTTGCTCAGGAGATTTCTATGAAAGCAGAGAATCTTGTACCTCATCGATCATTTCTTCACCTGAATTGTCTATCTGCACTGCATAGATCCGATGTTTCACATCTCTATCTATCTATTTATCTATGCAGATCAATGTATGCTTATCTATGTAGATGCATGCAATGTCTCTTTTGCAATAAAATTCACCAACCCGCTTGCTCATTGTATTCTCCAGCATTTAAAGTAAGTTGCACATGCCTGGCTCAACTTACATCACCGGCATGGTCCCTGTGTGCTGGCATTACCCACTCCTTCTCATGCACAGGAGTGTTGTCATCCAACGCTGGGCAGCGAATAGACATGTGCGGTTTGTTTCGTTCTGAGTAAATATTCAGACAAATTTTTCATTATTCGGAGATTCAGATCCGAATACCTGAATTACAGTGTAAACGAACTTTACCGAATGCTCCGAATAACTAAATTAAATCCGTCCGTATTTACGAAATTCTAATTGAAATTCAAATCAAATTTTACATTGAGTTCTAGTCTAATTCGAACTGCAAACACTGAAAATCAAAGACCGTATGTGTTATTAGAGTATCCTTTCAAAATAATGCTGTTTTAGTTAAGCCAAAGGTGATTTAAAGAGTATTTGATGAAGATTTTTCTTTTGTTTGTTCTCTTTGCCACATAATCAAATCGATCCCGAATACGAATTCAACGAATCAACCAAATTTTATGAAACAAAATAACTATATTAATGAATCTAAACTAATAAAAAATTTGGTCATGCACATGTCTAGTAGCAAATAAAATAGGTATCTTGTGCTGGTGGCTACCATGTTGGTTAAAATCTTTAATCCTCTGCCACCTGCCCCTGCGGGGGGGGGGGGGGGCGAATAAGAGCGGCAGGCACTCTTTCCATGCCCTTGCTCCATTCATAGTACCTATACTATCACTTTCCGCCGTTAAAAGGAATGGATGGAGGCGGATACATGAAATGTCCATCTCCTCTATTCATAGAAGCTGCAGTTTTGCTTCCCACAGAGAAAAGCACTCTATAAATGGAGGATAGGCAGATGAATGAAAAGTCAGCCTCCTCCATTTACAGAGCCCTTTTCATAGCGGGAAGTGATAGTATGGCTTTTGTGAATGGAGGAAAGGGCAGGCCTAGTTGGCACTTTTGATGAGTGCCCTTGATAGATCATTCCTTTGTAATAGCCAGCCCTTGTGGGTGTAAAGGAATTGTGTATATTCTAGGGGTCTTGCTAGGATTGCCCCATCTGACATACTCGGCTCTCATTACTTTACTGATGTATATTTCTCTTCCTTTCAAGGACCCGGGTCTCTTAAGAAGTCAGGCAAGCTAGAGTATTGCCAGACCAGTTCTTCTCGCATGGCATTCACCCATCATCCCCTCCCTGTGTTGGCTGGAGTGAGACCAGGTAAGTCATGGCAAAGTTGTAACTGCATTATAGGTATCTAGAATAGGGTTGGTGAAAAGAAAAAAAGGGACTAAAAGACCCTTAAAGATCGGACTTTAAAGGCATTTTTGGCTACATTCGTATTAGATAAAAATAATTAATTTTATTGGTACAATACAACAACACATATTGTGAAACAAGAGCAAAAAGCAAACACTTTAAAAACATATAAAAAAAAAATTGTAAACACCATAAGCATGATGATAAGAAAAAAAGAGGTTGTTACACCATAAAAGATAAGTGAGCCCCTGTGTGTAAACGCATTTTGCTGATTTGCTTCATCAGGACAAATATAGGGGTATTCTGGAAAGAAACAGGTCTCACTATCTTATCAACATCTGAACATGCATACGCATAAATAGAGCTCCCTGGTCAAGCATCAAGACCATCCAATAAGCCAAGTAGTGTAATTCCAAAGAATATTAAAGGAAACATGCAGGATTAATATCTGCATCATTTGGTGTATATCTAACAATAACGTCCAAATGAAAAGTAGTCCATACAATAATATTACTCAATGCAAACAACCATATAAGGTGTCATTAACAAGATTACAGCAATCCATATTCACTTGAGGAGCCAAAGGATATATAATATATATATATATATATATATATATATATATATATATATAAAACAAAGAGGGATTGCTGCACAAACAAATGAAAATGTATTGATAAAAATGACATTACATCAGGTATAATTATAATTCAGGTGACGTCACCTGAATTATAATTATACCTGATGTAATGTCATTTTAATCAATACATTTTCATTTGTTTGTGCAGCAATCCCTCTTTGTTTTTTTTTATATTGAGTCCCTGGGAAGGATTTGATTGCTGACACATTTGTCTGATTGACCGTCTGTGCATCTCACCTACCATTTTTTGTGCTATATATATATATATATATATATATATATATATATATATATATATATATATATACGGTCAGGACAGCATAGTGTCCAGTTGCCCAAAGAGGCCCATACGTATGCCTGCAGCAGAATACCAGAGAGAAATTACAACCTCTTTTTTTCTTATCATCATGCTTATGCTGTTTACAATTGTTTTTTATATGTTTTTAAAGTGTTTGCTCTTTGCTCTTGTTTCACAATATGTGTTGTTGTATTGTACCAATAAAATTAATTATCTTTATCTATTACGAATGTAGTCTAAAATGCCTTTAAAGGCCGATCTTTAAGGCCCCTTTCACACTGGGGCGGTGCGGGCGTTGGCGGTAAAGCGCCGCTATTTTTAGCGGCGCTTTACCGTCGTTTTAGCGGCAGTCTGCGGGCGCTAGCGGGGTGGTTTTAACCCCCGCTAGCGGGCGAAAAAGGGTTAAAACCGCCCGCAAAGCGCCGCAAAGCGTCGCTTTGCCGGCGGTATTGCCGCGCTGTCCCATTGATTTCAATGGGTAGGAGCGGTTTAGGAGCGGTGAATACACCGCTCCTTCACCGCTCCAAAGATGTGGCTAGCAGGACTTTTTTCACTGTCCTGCCAGCGCACCGCTCCAGTGTGAAAGCCCTCCGGCTTTCACACTGGAGTGAAAGGGGCCGGTTTTTTTCAGGCGCTACACAGGCGCTATTTTTAGCGCTGTAACGCCTGAATACCGCCCCAGTGTGAAAGCAGCCTAAGGGTCTTTTTGTCCCTTTTTTTCTTTTCATCCTCTAATATTACGGATGTGGCACTAGGAGTGATTCTCATACTTTTATAGAATAGGGTGGGATAGGGCAATCTGGGAAGATAGCTGTCACTGTTCACACAGGCTTGCGGGATTGCTAACACACTAAAGCACCGACATCAAGGGGAGATCACCCCCCCTAACAGACATGGGCCAGTGCTTTCTACAGTGAAACAACACTTGTGAAAATGCTCAGGTGTCAACAGATTATTTTATATTAACCTATCAAAAGAACTATATGGGGACTGCCATTGCTATCTGATTCTGAAAATTCTAGTCCCCTGCCTGTTTATGATGACAAGTCACTGACCTGGAACAAGCACCCAAGTCAGAAAAGTTAGAAGTCCTTATCTGCTCACTTGTTCTGGATCACTAAGGCCTCGTGTACACTAGCCATTTTTTTCTGCTGCTCCTAGGGGCCTCTTGGGCTTCAGTCACACTGAATCCAACTTTAAAATCGTGCAACTTCAAGTAATTTCAAAGTTGCATGGCAGTGGTTTCTGGGTATATTTTAGCCATGGTAATGATTTTTTTATGAACTTTGGTAGTATTAGGCCCTTTTTATAATGGGCGCTCTCAGTTTCGTCTTTGCCCTTGTACACACGGTCGGACATTCCGACGGAAAATGTCCGATCGGATCGTGTTGTTGGATAATCCGACCATGTGTGGGCTCCATCGGACTGTTTCCGTCGGAATATCCGACAGACAAAGTTTTAGAGCTGGGCTATAAAACTTTCCGACAACATGATCCGATTGGACTGTGTCCGATTGTGTGTAGAGAATTCTGATCGGACAAAGTGCCACGCATGCTCAGATCAAATTCCTAGACCAAAGCTATTGGCTACTAGACTGAACGTAGTCCCGTTGTAACGAAATAACGTCGTCACGTTACGTACGATCGGATTTTCCGACAACTTTGTCCGACCGTGTGTATGCAACACAAGTTTTGGACAAATTCCGACGGATTTTGTTGTCGGAATGTCCGACCGTGTGTACAAGGGCTTAGTGTGGAATCCGAGACTGATCCCTTGCTAAACTGAACCAGAACAAAAACAGATGTCATATATGTGACATCCGTGTCCATCCTTAATTTTTCCTCCATCTTTTGTTGGAGGAAAAAGGGGTCCAATGTAATACCAATGGGTGGCCAGTTGTAAGCTGATGTACATCAGCCTATATCCACCCACATTGGTAAAAGCAGATCTTTTTCCATTTGGTAGGATGAATCACAGACCTCGATCTGGGCGAATCTAAGTGAGCGTACATCCTCTTACATCTGGCCACCCAAACGGACACATTGCAGTCTGTTTTTGATCTATGTAATCAAAAATGGACTCACAGAACACCCATATAAAAGGACCTTAAAATATCACATTAATTATTAAGATACTATTAAATTGAAAAAAACCTGCGCAAGCTCCTATATGTATTTGTTAAGATACCGTGTGCGTTATTTTGCCAATTAGCCACTAAATGTACACAGTTAAATATAAACAGGATCCAAATTCTGCCATGGCCTAGGATGGCAAGGGGTAGGAGTGGCACAAATTACTTTTCTGGCTCTCAGAAAATGCTCATACATTTTGGGGGAGGGCGGCTGCCGTTTGTCATCTTTGCCCAGGGCATTAGATGACCTTGTCCCAGCACTGAGGGAATGGTTCCAGATTGTGGCAATGCCTGCCAGTGCATCTGGTCCGGTCTTCGCTGTTGCTTTCTCTGCCCAGTTAGTGCATTTTTATTGTTTGTGTACTTCTAGTCCTTCCAGTCTTGGTCCATACACCTAGAACTAATCTGCAAGTGTGTAGGGAAACAGTTTGCCTTAGGACCTGTTCATCCTGTCACATGCTAAATCAGCGCACGCATCTTAACGTGCATGGCATTAAGGTGGATGTTTCATTGTTTCATTTGAATGGGCCACCTGATGCATTAAAACGCACCAAAAAGGTGCATGTAGCTTTGTTGGCAGCACAAGTGTGCACATTTCCAATGTGTATGTTACTACAATGCAGTAGTGTGAGTCCAATAGCAAATGGGGGGAGTGGGGGGGGGGCACAACACATAGCTCAACCATATCCATTGGTAAGCCAACAAAGGCTTCAGCTACAGTCCCTGAGCAACAGCTTGTTGACACGTTTCACCCTAATTGGGCTTAGTCATAGAGGTTCTCTACAAGTAAGCCCAAATAGGGTGAAACGCATCAGTGGCCATGGCCAAGATGCAGGGATTGTAACTTACCAGTGGATGTGGTTGACCTATGTGATGTGCGCCCTCTGATTTTGCTATTGTGTTTGTTTCATGGAGTGAGATGTGCTCCTGGAGGGGCTGGTACCCACTGTGGGAGAAGAAACAGTAGAAGGAACAGAAGGAAGAACGGGAGGCATATGAGTGGTCCTATTTTTTTTACATGTGTTTGTAGCGTGAATGGGCCCTTACTCTTCTAGTCATTGGCTCCAGGTGTACTTTGGGGGAAAATTAACTCGTATTTCATTCAGTGTCATCCTTGGGGTATCTTTTTTGGGTCCATTTAAATAAAATTCGTGGTGCAGCAACACGTTTTATCTTTAGGTTTAGGTAGGCCCCAATGAAGGAAAATTATTACCAATCCAGCCATTTTTGTTCTTTGCAACAGATCACAACACATATCATGCATTGTGGTGAGCTGTGGTGTATGCACTGAAGTGCTATTTATCCTGTTGCCCCCAAGTAACTCATATGGGTGGAAGCAAAGAGGGTGGGCTTTACAACCCACACACCACACATATGTGACCATTAGGTTTCTAAGCTGAGAGCATGCCCAGTGGGACCAGCTCCTGTGATAACCAATCACAGTGGTTACAAGATCAGGCAGACCTTCCTACTCCCCAGACGTAAAAGCCCAGTTAAAGGGATTAAAAAGCTAGGTGTAGTAAAATGAATGGCGACGCACATATACAACGTGTTGGAGTGGAGCTGCTGTACGTGTAATACAGCCTTTCTCAACCTTTTCCATACAGAGGAACCCTTGAAATAGTTATTCAGTCTTGGGGAACCTCTGCTAAAAATTATAAATCTACAGCTCATGATACATTACTGTGATGGTCAGTGGGAAGAATGGTCCATACACTTGTGGTCATTGGGAAGAATTACCTCCTTACAGATAGCTAAAAAGATAAATGGTGTCGGTGGGAACTTATCCGAGAGGTAGAAATGGCCCAATGCTGAAGGAACCCCTAGCAACCTCTGGAGGAACCCTAGGGTTCCACGGAACCCTGGTTGAGAATCACTGGTGTAATACAAAGGCTAACCAGTTTATTATGGTAGAGAGGGGTAGAACAAGACAGTTCGCATAAGGAGGTATAATTTGGGCATTGAAATAACATAATGTAAATTGTATTAACATGCAATAAACTTTTTCTGAATTTGCCTCATTGTGCTGATTTTTTCTATTTTGTCTCAGGGAGCCCAAGAGCATCTGCATCTACTATACACTTTCCTTCAACGTCCATTATTCAGCAGTCCAGCCCTTACTTCACTCACCCAACAATACGCTACCATCATCACCATCACAGCCAGGACTCCCTAAAAGAGTTTGTTCAGTTTGTCTGCTCAGACACCTCTGGACAGGGAGCAGGGCAGGTGAGTAACTGTCTTTATTTCTTGTGAGATCGGTTTCTGTTCACCAGGCATTCCTCCATACAGACAGATTCAGTCAATATACAAGGCTGTACATTCTTCATCGTGTCACTGTGATTTGCTCTCAATCACATTTCTTTATAAAAAAGGTTTCACCTGGTGTTCCAATCAGTAAGTCTGTTATTTTTCAACTTCCCTCAATGGATGAAGCTGGTCAGAAAAAGTGGCATTTAGGGGTCGAAACAAACAAGCTAAAGTGGCAGTTAGGGGGTTTAGACAACCCATCAAAATGGCAGTTTGGGAGGTTGAGTCAAACCAACAAAAGTGGCAGTGAGAGGGTTGAGACAATCCATTTTCCACTGACAATGGTCAGCTTTTATTCATTTATATAAAACCTTTATCCCAAAAACTGTTGTTGTAATTGCTTAAAAAGTGTTATCTGGAGTTTAGCTATAGTTTGCTAGCCAGGTCCATCTATGTCTGCTAGTCTAATACTCCCCTCCACTCAGACTGATAATGCTGATGTCCAAAGATGTCTCCATTGCTCCTCCATCCAGAGTGGAGACACTCTAAGACAGGAAGTGTGTTACTGGCTGGATCACCAGGTGAAAATAAAAGAAATGCAGAATAAAAAAAAAGAAAACAAATGCAGCCACCATATGTAAGGATTCAAAAACCACAATATCTAAAAAAAAATTTGCTTTTGGGTTTAATCCTGCTTTAAAGTGAAGCTAAACCCTCCTATACTTTACAGCCAAGGGAGCTGCCATCTTGGCTTCTGTCTGATCTGCAGTTGCAATGGTGCTACAAATGTGATCAGTTATAACACCAGCCTTTTGATGGCTTGACAGTTTGGTTGAGGAAAAAAGCAAATGTGACAGTTATCATTCACGGCATGCCTCAAGTTTAACTGTTTTGAGCAACAGGAGAATCAATGGGTTTAGTTCCACTTTAAGGTAAGCAGACAGATGTAATTCTGTTCAGGTAGTCATATAATTTAGGCTCCCCACCCATTAGTGCAGGCAGGTTATGGCCTCACTTTTCTCCCTGCAGCTAGAAAATAACCTTGATCGTTGGTCCACTCTTATGCCTATAGGTGGGCGAAGAATGAGCATCACCACATTGACCAACCATTATAAATAGGCCCGATCCCTTATGCACGCTACTTTTCAAATTGTAATATTTTTTATTTCATTTAATAGTCCAGTAATCTTATTGTATAGAATTTTAGTTAAAAAAAAGTGCAGTGCTAAATGTTAACGAAGGTCTACCTATCTAGGACAGCCTTTCTCAACCTTTTTAACATGGAGGAACCTTTCTGGTCTCAGGGAACCCCTTCCAATATTTATTACCGTATATATCTTCAGCTCATAGTACATTAGTGCAAATAGTCATTCGTCAGTGGTTACTTATCTGAGAGGCTGAAAAAGCCTTCAAGGGACCCCTGGCAACCCTTGGAGAAACCCTAGGGTTCCACAGGACCCTGGTTGAGAAAGGCTGATCTAGGATGTTGCATGTCTTAGAAATCTGTAACATCTGTATGTAGAGGGATACCTGAAGGGCCGAGGCAAACTGACACTGCTGCCCCAAATCGCACTTATGGATGCATGTTTGGGGGGGGGGGGGGGGGCGGCAATGAGACTGGAGTGTCAATGCTTCATCCTCAAGTTCATGATCATCCATGTGTATGTTCAGCCTGTAGGCGGCAACAACCATAACAGCTGCCTCCTAGCAACCAAGGATGCTGTGTGGCCTGGTCAACAACTTCCTATCAACCAACGACTTAGAGGAGGGATGCAAAAATTGGCACCTTAGAAGGCATCTGCCCTGGGCTAATAACATATCAAAAGGAGCATAAAAAGACAAAAAAAAAGTGTTGAAGTGAATTTGTGAATTGTCCATGTACTGCAAAGCAGCAAGTTTACTTAAATTCTGACCCGTACATACATGGTCACCATGCCTTCCATCCTCCAGTAACTTCCGATTGTAGTGAGGCTCTCTCCCCATCCTTCAACACAACTGCACTGGTGCTTGGTGACTGGCCACCAGTGACTTGGCGGCAGAAAAAGAGTCCTTTGCCCTATATAAATTCTGACTTGGATCTTACAGAGGACTTGTGCTTCTTGCTCCTAGTGGTGAACAGAGTGGCAGAGATTAGTGAAGGGAAGATCCTGCAGGGGCAGGCTGTAAAAAGAACTTTAAATGACCCAGCTCCTTTAAATAAAGTTAAACTTCCTTCGGAACTGTAGACACATTTTTAATTAGATATATTTTACATAGGAGCCAAGGAAGTGAATTCTTTATTGTGATATCTAAATCCTTGTCTGAGGTTCTGATCCTTCCCAACACTTCAAAACAAAAAAAGTGTTGGCTTGGGTTCCATTTTGAAAGAGGAAAGCTTTAATAAGTTGGCAATATTCTGGCAGATTTCAAATATCACTTTGTAGCTTTGCACATAATGCCTCGTACACACGGGCGGACTTTCTGACGGGAAATGTTGGATGTGAGCTTGTTGTTGGAAAGTCCAACCGTGTGTATGCTCCATCGAACATTTGCTGATGGACTTTCCGCCAACAAATGTTTGAGAGCAGGTTCTCAAATTTTCCGCCAACAAAACTTTGTTGTCGGAAAGTCCGATGGTGTGTACACATGTCCATTGCACAACAGTTCACGCATATTCAGAATCAAGCAGAAGGAGCCGCACTGGCTATTGAACTTCCTTTTTCTCGGCCGTCGTATGTCTTGTACGTCACTGCTTTCCCATGTCCATAACTGTTGGCCAACATTTGTGTGACCGTGTGTATGCAAGACAAGTTTGAGCCAACATCCTTCGAACAAAAATCCACAGTTTTGTTGTCAGAAAGTCCGATCGTGTGTACGGGGCATTAGGCTCCATTCACACTGGTAGAGCTCCAAAGTTGCGCTGACTTTGAAGTGCAACTTTGGTGTAATTTTGATGCAACATTGACCCAACTTTGGATGGGTGCAACTTGTATACGACTTTGGCAACTGTTGCACACAAGTCCATGGTTTTATTGGCATAAAGTCCGATCGTGTGTACGTGGCATTAGCCTTTATCCAAACTGCCAGGCCTGTAGGAGCATGGTGCAACTCTGACATCCCCCTCCCTATTAACTCAAAGGGCAACCACAAGACATGCACCTACTGCAAGAGGACCTCGGGGGCGGGTCCTGTGTCAGGTTGGCCAGTATCGCACTGGAAGTGCGCTTCTCAAGTCAGGAGAACAAAGAGATGTGAAAAAGGTGCTGACACCATAAAGGCTGAGCAGTCCAAAAGAAAAAAGATAAGGACTTATTTTTGTGCAAAGATACAGGTTACTATTTTAAGCCTGTCAATCAGCTATCCATACACCCTCATTTTTATACACATCTTTGACATACAGCAGCTTTATTTTTTTAACAAATTTTATTTAATGTAGAAGGAACTGTGCAATTACAGACTAACGCCCTGTACACACGGTCGGACATTCCAACGACAAAATCTGTCTGATTTTTTCCGACGGATTTTGGCTCAAACTTGTCTTGCATACACACGGTCGCACAAAGTTGTCAGAATATCCCATCGTTCAGAATGAGGTGACGTACAAAACGTACGACGGGACTATAAAGACGGCAGTAGCCAATAGTTTTCGTCTCGTAATTTATTCTGACCATGCGTGGCACTTTGTGCGTCGGAATTGTCTACACACGATCGAAATTTAAACAATCAGATTTTGTTGTCGGAAAATTTTAGAACAAGATCTCAAACTTTGTGTGTCGGAAATTCTGACGGAACAAGCCCGATGGAGCCCACACACGATCGTAATTTCCGACAACACAGTCCGATTGCACATTTTCTGTCGGAAAGTCTGACCGTGTCTACAGGGCATAAGTCATCTAAAAAAAAGAGGACCCATAGTATATGTACACAACATTATGTATTTATAGATCAGCCCAGTAAGTAATGATATATATAAGTCTGTGTTGGTGCTGTATTTATTATTATTTATTACGACATTTGTATTTTTGTGCTACATACAGGCTTGTGTATGGTGCAAAGTATTGAGTACCATCAAACTATACATTGAAAAAAAAATAATAGCAGCCTTTCCAAGGTTATTAGATTGTCAGCTCTTCTGCATATGTATCACATAAAACCAAAAATGTGCTGCTTCTTATTTTTTTATTTTTTTATTTTTAACTTGCTTCCATTTTGTCCCCCATATGTATACTGTAAATACATCCAAAAAAAAAATACATTACATCTTTTTTTTTTTTTTTACTTTACAGATTTTTCTTTTGTTTAAGCATCCTAACATTTTCACCTACACGTTTCTGTAAATATAAATATCTAGAAAAAAAAATGTGTTCATGTGTTGCTAATGTTAGTTTTATTTGTTAGAAACATACTAATAAGTATCCACATGGCTTTTTTTTTTTTTTTTTTAACACATTTTTAATTTTCACACTTTTCATTTTTGTTCCTTGACAATTCCCACGGCTTCCCGCAGTTTTTGGGCATAGGGAAAGGGCTAGGGACTGTGCGGGCGAGGGGGCCGTTCTGAGCTCCGTTTACTTTCCTTTTGTTATTTATGTTGTCCGCAGCCCAGCAGCGGGGCCCAGGGGAAAATGTCGGGTTCCTTTTTGCTGCCACCCCCCGCACCCGTGGCCAGGCCTGTCCCCCTTCCCCTGCCAGACACAAAACCTGTCACCAGCAACATTGTCCCAGAAGGAGGACTGGCAACACCAGCATCACCCTGTAAGTGAAATGAATTACCCCAACTCCCCACACACAAAAAAGAACAAAAATATACATATATATATATATAGTTATGGTCCCTTTCTCCATCTATTCAAGTAATTTGCAGTTGGGAAAAGTAAAATGAGGTGTTGTAGGCAAACAGCAAATTATTTGGTTGAAATACTGTTATGTGAAATGGTTATGCCTGCCATAGGATTTTTTTAATTCTGTTCAGCCCCTCTTCTCTGCTACACTGAGTGGCCAGCATGGTGACACCTCTGTTTCCTGTCTCAGTATTGCAGCTTCCTGTGTTGCCTACTTTCCCACTGCACACTGAATCAAAGGTCTGCGTATAGACGGTTAATTTGTTATTTTTGATCAGTCATCGGCTGATTGGAAAACAAAAACAAAAAACAATTGAATTTCCCCATCCACACATGTGAGGTAGATAAAGAATTCTTCCCCGCTGTGCCAATGTATTGTGACAGCGGGACTCCTCCGCTGTCAGAATACGCTGATCTCAGCGACTGCAGCTGATTGGCTGCAGGCTACTGATCAACAAAATTTTCCTGTTTGACAAAATTCAATGGACACAAAACAGTCCTGTTTGACAAAATTCAATCACTAGATCGACTTCTGGAATAGATATATGGGCTGAAATTTGATCGATCTATGGGCAACAATAGCTGATCCACTGTCCATTGAACAGGTTGGAGGCAGAGAGGTGCCGGGGAGGACCAAGAACCATTGGCATGGGTAGCAAACACTGCCAACTGGCCCTTTCCTGGTAAGGAATGATTTCTGTGGGCTTCATAAAGTGTACTAGGCTTGAGGCTTGTTCACGCAGGTGGTCAGGGGGCAGTAAAAGCAAGTGGCTGGCTGAGGTTTGACTTCTCTCCAACCTCCCACCTGAACAAAGGCACGCCAATGCTCATGGCTGTGGTTTTATGTTTCAAGTTAATGGGGGCCTGTCATGCAAAAGCAGCTGTGGCACAGTTGTTCATTATTTTTTAGGATTACAGCAGCTGCCAGTCAAAGGCCTCTGAAAAGTGATCCATCACAGATTAAATTTCATAGGAGTGGCAAGTACTGCTACACAGGTGAATGACCCCAAAGGCAGCCATGGGGATTGGATAGCCAAGGTGAAAGTATTGTTTCATACCTTTTCACCTCTAGCAGCATCCGCTTTCTTTGCAGCTCTTGACATTCTGTCACATGACCGGAAAAGCAAAGGAAGTTGATGATAGAAGATTCCTCTCTGCCAGACTCTGTGATCGCAGGTCTGAGCGAGGTGGCGGAATAATGGGCAGCCGCTGTCATGACTGCATATCCTGCTCTGATCAATGTCAGAATGGATATGTAACTACATTCAGGGCCACCAGTACTGAATAATAATTCATGTTAATAAAAATGATAATGGTGATAATAATAATAATATTTTTTATTATTAAAATTATTTAAGTTATTAATGTATTTAGTATTAATTTAATAAATTAAATTATGATGATGATGTTTTTTATTATTATTATTATTATTATTATATATTATATTATTACTGGGCCTGGGGGGAAATCACCTCCCCCACACCACCACCCAGTCCTTCCCTGGAGGGGTAACACAGGAAGCTGCAAACCAGAACCAGATAATAGAGCGGGGCGGCTCGTCCGTTAAGGGCACACGGGCGCCACCCCCCTTGTCCATCGCCGCATCCCCTATCCATGCATCCGGCCCCTTTCAGGACATCGGCGTATGGATTCCAGTGCGGAGGGGCTCTAATAGGCTTCAATATAGGGTGAGCACGGGTCGCAGAGAGTGCGCTTTGAGCCCACCCAGGTGTGTTACAACAGCTAATCAATATTCGCTGTTGAAACACTGATCCTCCTCCCAGCCATTCAGGAAGCAGATTTTGACACCGGTCACCCGATTTGCTGAAAGGACGGGCGATCCCATTGGAGGCCTAGGAGGAGGAAGGGAGAGGACAGGCGATCCTATTGGAGGCCTAGGAGGAGGAGGGGAGGAGCTGGAAGTCGCCATGGAGAAGAGGACTCGGAGCTGAGCCCCTGCACCACACTGCCTGCCACCCGCCATGATGGGGTAAGTGCCAGATCAACCGGGAAACAGCTGGTGGGTGCCACTCGTGGGGATGGGCGGTTGTTTGCCCCCCAAAAAAAAACAGCCGTCGCTCAACATAGTTGTGTAAATCACAAGCCTGGCAGAACAGATTTAAAAAAAAAACTTTGGCAGATAAAAACATAAACATAGAAGTATTTCAAATGTGTATGTTGCCATTTGCCTGGATAAAGGTAAAGAAAAGTAACAGAAGTATAAAACTAAAACATAATATCTAGAATAGTAGTGCACAAATGGGAAGGGAAGTAATAGCCGGTTGTTACATAAACCACGACACCATCAAAATAAAGAATTCTATTGTTCAGTATGATGTGGGGTGGAGAATATGGTAAAATAATCCATGAAGTGTCAGCTGGATTTGAAGGATTTCTCAAAAAAGGATTCACAAAATCCAAAAATATTCTGAGTCTGTCCACCTAATCGCTGCCCTGACTTACCTCTCTTATATACTAATTGTGATTTCATTAATGTCAATAAAATGTAAATGTAATGGAGCATTAAAGGTGAACTCCAGGTATGATCTTTAGCTACAGGTAGGTCCAGCTTGGCACAATGTAAGTATTCATATCTCATACTTGAGCAATCGCTAAGGAAGCTCCAAATCTATGGTCTAGTTGTTGCTACTACAGTGATAGCAGCAATCTTCAATGCCCCGCTGCTCTTCTGCATAGTGACCAAGGGGGGTCGCTCTTCACAGTATGCCTACAAGGGACTTTCTGATTGGATCAGGTGGCGAGGTGCAGCGTGGTGCGGAGTCAATAATTCACACAGGCAGGTTCAATAAACTTTTATTAAAGAAATGCAGCAATGGTTCACAACAAACACGTTGGGTAGGCCACCCAACCAGGCACACTCACAAGTCAGCAGCGTAGACAGGAGTAGATTCCAGGTGGATTGACAGCGCCTGTTGAGAGGGGATAGAATGCGGCCTGGCCATCTGGTCCCCAATCAGGAAAATGCCCACAAGAGATGAGTCCCTACTCTTACCCTCCATGTCAGGAACCTTTCCCTAGACCTGTTACTGTCCCTCACAGATGGAGTCCCTACTCTCTCCACTTGCCTAAACACACCAAAATCCAGGAGTCAGTGCCTTAAAAAAGCTCTGCTTGACCCAAGATGGCTGCTTGAGTCACATAGGGTGGCAGCTCCTCCAGTGACCCAAGAAACCATAGGAACCTTGTTACCCTCTAGTTTCCTCTCCAGAAACAGGGCTGCTACGAAAGACCACCACCTGCCGTGGAAAAGGTAGACTGCACCTGCCTTCAGGATGGTGACCTTGTCCAAAGAAAGAATGCATTTAAAAAACACAACAAATTCTGTGAATGGCACAGGCAGGGCTGCTGTTAGAAACCACAGGACCTACCTGACAGGGCTCCAGGCCGAAAGTGACTGAGGACATAAATGTCTCGGTCCTTTTCTCTGCAGCCTCAGCTGCACAGATGAATCAATAGGAAGCTTCCTACTCATTCAGAAACTAAAGCACAGCAAACACAGTTTACTATGATTCAGTGACAAATGGACACAAGAGGCCAGTAAATTATATATTTACCAGCTCCTTCCACCGCTCTCCATCCTGAAACATCCCCCTACAAGACTGCAGCCGCCTCCGGCAGGAGAGGAGAGGAGGGAAGCCGGAAGCGCTGCGGGGGAAAAGGGCACACGGGGAGGTCTAGACAGCAGATGGAAGGGGGGCATGTGCTGGAACCATTTCCCTCGCAGTGCAGCCGGAGGGAGACAAAGGAGGAGAAGAAGCTGTCAGAGCTGCAAGGGGAGGCAGAAGAGGACTGGTGTCTGCAATAAAACAGTATAGCTGGCCGTCCTGCTCAGCAGGTGCCCGGGGCCCCCTTTTGAACTAAAGGGGTCTAGGCCCAGTACAGGAGGGCTGGCTGTACTGCCTTATCTGCAGCCCTAAGCACAGGACCCGGAAGGCTGCTGCTATCACTGTAGTAGTGCTGACTACTACACTGATTTGTAGCTTCCACAGTGATCATTCAGGCATGAGATGGAGATATGCCTACTTACTTTGTGCCAAGCTGGACCAATGTAACTATGCAAAAATAAGTCATACCTAGACTTCACCTTTAAAGGAAGGATGCAACCATCTGTTTAAAGAGTATGTGAACGCTAACAATAACCTTCTCTTATTTACTTCCTTTTAGTTAAATATAGCAAACATTTTGTTATATCAAATTGATAAGTGAGAAAAAAAATGAATTCAGTGTTCTGCACTAAAGTCTTAGCAGCTCTGCTCTGTTCTCTTCTGTGAACTACAGAACACCCCCCCCCCCCTCTATGGTATGGAGATGATAAGAGTGGGAGTTGTTTTGTAGTTCTCATACTTCCTGTCTTAGTAAGCGTATTACTGGTAGGATCACTGGTTGAACATAAGGGAATAAAATAAAATGAAAATGAATGCAGCTATGACATCTAAGGACTGGTAAGCTGCAATATTTAAATTGTTTTGGAATTGGGTTTAGATATACTTTAAAGTGTATGTCAAGGCAAAACAAAAAAATTCAAAAACGTATGCAGTGCATCTCTGCAATACATGCACATGTCCCTTTAAGGGAGCTTAAAGTACAGAGTAAATACCTATTGATCTGTCAGAAATGCACACAGCTCCTAAGTCCTGTTGTGGGTGAATTTTTGTGAACTGAATGGTGTCAGCCCTGCCCGTTGTCTTTTGCTAAACTGCTCAGTCACTCCCACTCTCAGATCCCTACAACATAAAGGCTAATCATTCTGTAGTATATAATAAAAACTAGGCGAGTAAATAGACTCTGGGAAGTGTAAACAGGACACTTGGCAGCTCTGGATTTCTGGCAGGATCAACAGGTTTTTCCTTTTTTTTTTTTTTTTTTGCATGTTTAGTGCTCGACCCCTAAAGGGCCAGCTGATTAGTCCCATGCTATTTGCCCTAGTTAGTGTACAGACAGCCAGGCACGCCCTGACAGTAATTCTTATGGTTTTGATTCTTTATTGAAAGTTGAACAAGGTTAGGGTGCCGGGAGCCGTGGGATACTCCGGTAACACAGTGCAAAAATCAGATGACACTCTTCACTTTGTCTAGCTTCTTGGTATAGTCCCTTTAGCAGCCATTAAGGGTATGAGCAGCGCTGAAATCCCAAAAGGGAATGTCCCAATCCGTAAAAACACTGGCTCTGATTCACAAAGAGGATAGTAGCAGCAAACAGTCAATAGGATCCAACCCTCAGGTCTGTACTCACAATGTCTCTGGATGCTTGGATGCCTGCTTCCAATATCAGACAGACAGTTCTACAGTGAACTGCCAGACCAGTTCCTTGGTGAAATCCCCCGATCAGTTTTTTAATATTGTCAGAAAATAGCCCCCTCCAGCTCTGGCTGAGCTGGGACCTCAATGAGCTCCTGTGAACTTCAGCTTTACTGCCCAGAAGGGCAGCAGCCCTTCAGCCTGGGATCTCCTCCTCTTGGGCAAGAGCGCTCTGCTCCAGGCCCCAGACTATTTATGCACCCCTCAGCCACCTACTGGGCATCCTCCCACTGGCATCAGACAGATTACATAAATATTCAGGCTGAAGATCAGCCTCTTCCAGCCCAATACATTCTAGAATCCACCAGAAGGCAGGGGAAGCAGTTTTGCCAGCAGCCAGTGAAATCTAGAACAGCCCAAAATAACCACACACTACTCCACTGACTGCAGTGGAGCCAAAAAAACTGAATTTTCCTAACCAGCCTAGCAAACTATCTAGGAGGGTGCTACACACATATAAAACAGATATAATAAAATGCTTCTAATGGTATATTAAACAGACCAAAAAGGGAGCAAATAAGAAAAAAATCACGATAAGGGTTAATGTACACTTTAAAAACAGTGCTTTGAAAAAGTATTCACACCCCTTGACATTTTCCACATTTTGTCATGTTACAACCAAAAACGTAAATGTACTTTATTGGGATTTTATGTGATAGACCAACACAAAGTGGCGCATAATTGTGAAGTGGAAGGAAAATGATAAAGGGTTTTCAAATTTTTTTTACAAATAAATATATGAAAAGTGTGGCGTACATTTGTATTCAGCCCCCTGAACTCTGATACCCCTAACTTAAATTTAGTGGAACCAATTGCCTTCAGAAGTCACCTTATTAGTAAAAAGTGTGTAATTTAATCTCAATATAAATACAGCTGTTCTATGAAGCCTATGTTCTATGAAGCCCTCAGAGGTTTGTTAGAGAGCCTTAGTGAACGAACAGCATCATGAAGGCCAAGGAACACACCAGACAGGTCAGGGATAAAGTTCTGCAGGCGTTTAAAGCAGGGTTAAGTTATAAAAAAATATCACAAGCTTTGAACATATCACGGAGCACTGTTCAATCCATCATCCGAAAATAGAAAGAGTATGGCACAACTGCAAACCTACCAGGACATGGCCGTCCACCTAAACTGACAGGTCGGGCAAGGAGACCATTAATCAGAGAAGCAGCCAAGAGGCCCATGGTAACTCTGGAGGAGCTGCAGGAATCCACAGCTCAGGTAGGAGAATCTGTCCACAGGACAACTAATAGTCGTGCACTCCACAAATCTGGCCTTTATGGAAGAGTGGCAAGAAGAAAGCCATTGTTGAAAGAAAGCCATAAGAAATTGCAGTTTACGAAAAACCATGTGGGGGGGCACAGCAAACATGTGGAAGAAGGTGCTCTGGTCAGATGGAACCAAAGTTAAACTTATTGGCCTAAAAGCAAAATGCTATGTGTGGAAGAAAACTAACACTGCACATCACTCTGAACACACCATCCCCACTGTGAAGCATGGTGGTGGCAGCATCATTTTGTTGGGATGCTTTTCTTCAGCAGGGACAGGGAAGCCGGTCAGAGTTGATGGGAAGGTGGATGGAGCCAAACACAGGGCAATCTTAGGCCTTGCGCACTCAACCGGGCTTTCGACTGACTAGGTTCCGACGGTCTTCCTGACGGACTTTCGGCGGAGTTCCGACAGACTTTCCAAATAAACGGACTTGGACACACACAATCACACCAAAGTCCGTCGGATTTGAACGTGATGACATACAACCGGACTAGAATAAGGAAGTTCATAGCCAGTAGCCAATAGCTGCCCTAACGTCTGTTTTTGTCTGTCGGACTAGCATACACACGACCAGATTTCTCGATAAGAACTGGGTCCGGCGGAGTTCCGGCTGAAAAATTTGAAACATGTTCTATTTCTAAAGTCTGTCAGATTTTTGGACAGCAAAGGTCCGATGGAGCCCACGTCAAATTGTCAGACGAATTCGTTCCGTTAGACCTTTGCTGTTGAAAAGTAAGATCGTGTGTACGCGGCATAAGAAGAAAACCTGTTAAGCCCCATACACACTATCAGTTTTTCTGCTGAGTTTTTCCTTCAGATTTACCAAAACCATATTATATGAGGTCAAACCTTAAGAGTTTCAATTTGTATGCAATCAGGCAGGCCCTTGTACTACATGGTTTTGGTAAACCTGAAGGAAAAAAACAGCAGAAAATCTGATAGTGTGTATGGGGCATTAGAGTCTGCAAAAAACTTAAAACTGGGTTGGAGGTTCACCTTCCAGCAGGACAACGACCATAAACATACAGCCAGAGCTACAATGGAATGGTTTACATCAAAGCATATTCATGCATTAGAATGGCCCAGTCAAAGTTCAGACCTAAATCCAACTGAGAATCTGTGGCAAGACTTGAAAATTGCTGTTCACAGACACTCTCCGTCCAATCTGATGGAGCTTGAGCTATTTTGCAAAGAAGAATTGACAAAAATGTCACTCTCTAGATGAGCAAAGCTGGTAGAGACATCCCCAAAAAGACTTGCAGCTGTAATTGCAGTGAAAGGCGGTTCTACAAAGTATTGACTCAGGGGGACTGAATACAAATGCACCACACACTTTTCACACATTTATTTGTAAAAAAAAGGTTGAAAAGCATTTATCATTTTCCTTCCAGTTCACAATTATGTGCCACTTTGTGTTGGTCTATCATATAAAATCGCAATAAAATACATTTACGTTTGGTTGTAACATGACAAAATGTGGAAAATTTCAAGGGGTGTGAATACTTTTTCAAGGCACAGTATATTTCTAACACCGCAGAGAGCTAAATGAATTTAAAAGAAGGTTATTTTAGGTGGAATATATGTTTATTTAACAAATTAAGCATATCACAAGACAAAGAGCAGTACAATAAGGTTATTTTAAAGCAGACATCCAACCAAAACAAAATTCAAATAAAGTGCCCCATGCATACTGGGCATTTAGCCCCAGTGCATGGGGCTCTGGTGTTTAGGTACGGACAGAGGGCACAGGTGCATTTTCCAGCCCCATTACTGGCAGCCAGAGAAGCTGACAGCTGCTTCGGATGGACATGACTGTATGGTGCACCTAGAGCAGTGATTCTCAACTAGGGTTCCTCCAGAGGTTGCTAGGGGTTCCTTCAGCATTGGGCAATTTCTGCCTCTCAGATAAATTCCCACTGACACCATTGATCTTTTAGTTATCTGTAAGTAGATAATTCTTCCCAATGACCACAAGTGTAAGGACCATTCTTCCCACTGACCATCACACTAATGTATCATGAGTTGTAGATTTCTAAATTTTAGCAGGGGTTCCCTGAGACCAGAGAACTATTTCAAGGGTTCCTCTGTGTTGAAAAGGTTGAGAAAGGCTGACCTATGCCGCGTACACACGAGCGGACTGTATGGCGTACTTAGTTCGTCATACAATCCGACGGACAGTCCGTCGTACTTTCCACTGAACGGACTTGACCACACACGCATACCCAAACAGTCCGTCGAAAGCTTGCGCGATGACGTGTACAGCACGTACGACGGGACTAGAAATAGGAAGTCCAATACACAGCAAAGCACCCTTCCGCCGTGTAAATCCTTTCTGGGCATGCGCCATTCTTAGTCCGTCGAACTAGCATACTGACGAGCGGATTGTCCGCTGAAACCAAAGTACGACGGACAGAATTTCGAAAAATCCGAAATACTTAGTACGCCGGACTGCACGCTGAAAAAGTCCACTGAAGCCCACACACGAGCGGACTGTCCGCTGAAATGTGTTTTGACGGACTAAGTACGCCATACAGTCCGCCCGTGTGTACGCGGCACTAGAAGTACAAACATTTAGCCTAGGTTCACATCTGTGCAGCCCTGCCGGCTGTATTTTGCATGGGCGAAGAAGCCATTAGCATTTATGGCATCTATGGGCACCCATGCCAAGCCGGTGACCTCCTGTGTTCTCAATGCAGCTGCTCAGCATTGGACCCCGAAGCTAGTGGAGATCACTGCTACCGTGATTTCCAGCTTGTACAGGAATCCCAAAGCTATGGCACATCCATTCTTACATTGGTCCAGTTTGGACCAATGTAACTTGGAAAAACTACTTACAACATGTTTTGGATAGAGCGGGGAAATGTTGGAACCTCTATCAGGATTTTGTTGCGGGATGTGTGAGGACCAGTTGTCTCCAATCGCTGGAATTCAGTACAAGTATAGGAAAGGTTGCACTCCAAGTTAAAGCCATGGTTGAAAGTTTTATGAATGGTCCAGTGCAAGACGGACCAGTGACCACCGGAAACCGCAAGTCAGGGTAGTTGAGGGACCCCTGCAGCACCATGAAAGGGAATTTTACTGCAACACTGAACCAGTCCAGGACTTTGAGGTGAACACTGATTAGCACTTATCTCATCAGGATTGGCTTCTTACCAACCTAGGTTCCCTTTATCATTGGTGGAAGCTGACCAGGATAGAGTCCTCTGCCTGTTAACTACATGGGACCTAATTATGTCCACCCAAATCCAATAGAAGGAAGGTGGCAAGACCCAGAATAAGATCAGGACCCAGAAAACGCAGATCTGGGATTTTTAATCTTAGGCATTTAAAAATTTAGCCTTTTATCAAATTTATGAAAAATGAAATTACATAAAGCTGACCACACACATTACATTCTTATGAATTGTTGTTGGGTTGTATTTTAGCAATACTGTTGCTTTATTCTGAAATGTGGATAGTAGTCACCCTCAGTCTTGTTGTCTTTAAAATATCAAGAATAATTGATTTTAGTAAACATGAATGTTACATGATAACTGCCTACAGAAGAGCTGACAATCCATCTAACGATAGCATGAATTTCCCACCTAGAAGCACAGCCATGGATGCTTTTCTGAGCTCAGTGTTGTATATGTACAGACAGGCCCACAGTCCCACCACCCTCAGCCAATCCTAAATGAATGAACCCATCGCAGATTCAATATATATACTTTGTATAGCACCATATGGCCATTGAGTGTCTCTGATGTGTGCTGGGAGTCCCCTGCTCCATCACCAACTGAATCACATCATTATACGTTATCCAGCAACATTATGGGGGTATTTATGAACAAAAAAATTATCACAAAGCTATTCATCCTGTGAAACTGCATGTGCTTTCGTTCTAGGAAAATGAAGGCAAAATCAAATGATATTAGGTCATTTCCTCTCCAGGTTAAATGTTATTGAGTCTTGAGAATTGTGTAAATCATAAAAATACCATACTATGGCCACTAGATGGAGCTGAAAATCACATTATATAAAAATGTATTGCCTATAAGCATAGACTCCATCTAGGAGTCACTCTCTCCTATGTGAATGAATGACATTCAACCTGGAGAGAAAATATGAAAGTAACATTAGGTTTTGCCCCATTCGCACAGACTGAATGAATGAATCGCTCTGCAAATTTTTTTTTTTTTAAACACCCCCATCTGTTCCATTAGTGTGATAGGTTTATAGCCTAGGGAAACTATAGTAGTTTTTCAATATTTAAAATATATATGTGATTGTGATCAGTTAAATATAAACAATCTAATTATAAAGCAGTAATTCTTAGATTTCAAATAAACATTACATTGCCAAAAGTATTGGGACACCTGCCTTTACACCACACATGAACTTTCATGGCATCCCAGTCTTAACCCCACACCAAAATCACCCCCCCCCCCCCCCCCACCAGATCATTTGAACCAGTGCACAAAGCAAGGTCCATAAAGACATGGATGAGCGAGTTTGGGGTGGAGGAACTTGATTGACCTGCACAGAGTCCTGACTTCATCCCCACAGAACACCTTTGGGATGGCTTAGAGCGGAGAATGCGAGCCAAGCCTTCTCATCCAACATCAGTGCCTGACCTCACAAATGCACTTCTGGAAGAATGGTCAAACATTCCCATAGACACACTCCTAAACCTTGTGGACAGCCTTCCCAGAAGAGTTGAAGCTGTTATAGCTGCAAAGGGTGGGCCAACTTAATATTGAACCCTACGGACTAAAGACTGGGATGCCATTAACGTTCCTGTGTGTGTAAAGGCAGACGTCCCAATACTTTTGTTAATATAGTGTACATGCATATGGGGGTAGCCATATGTGTGTATATATGCCAGCTCTGCTTCCTGCTTAGTTCCTACAGAGTGATTGTGCTTCACTGCTCCTCAGTCACATAGAAAGTCTTGGCTTGGGTCTGATTTAACTTAAAACAATAGGCTAGCTGAGCTGAGCTCTTCTTAGTGTCCATTAAGCAGGAATGCTAATCACATTCCCCGATGTTCAAAACGCTAATCACATTCCCTGGTGTTCAGATCACCACTGGAGGGATCATTAAAAATCAGAAACCTAAAGCACAATAAATACAATGTGGATAATTATGTTTAGATGTGATGTGATGTCCAAACTTACTTTCTGAGGGATAAAAAAATCTAAATGTGAGTTTACAGAAATTATACTATAGTTCCCCTCTAATGTAGCTCTTCTGTAGAAAGACGCTATCAGCACCAGGTAAAGTGGAAAAAATCCCCCCAAAAAATGTATTTCTAGGTTTGGATAGTCTGGGGTAGGATTAGGACTCCGGTTGGGTTTTTATTACTATTGGGGCTCCATTTGGGAAATTTACCCTCACTTCCTGTCCTGCTGACAACCATTTCTCAGGCAGGAAGTGATGGAAACACTGCAAAAAGGTCACAGACGGGGCTCCAGCCCTCGCCCTACTTCTCTACAGAAAAGCGTTTTTATTTCTGTTTGTGGTGGGATTGTTCCCTTCACATTTTTTAGCAGGACATGAAGTGAGGATAAATCTTTATAATGGAGCCCTAGAAAGTAGTAAAACCTTACTAGTGTTCTAATTGTTCCCCACTCTATTAAAAAAAAAAAAAATTGGTTTGACATACACATACAATTTATAAAAATTTGTTGGACCAATGTCACACACATTTGTGCATGCTCAACGAATTTGGGCAGTATTTTCGCTAATAGATTCATTCCTATCATCATCAGCTCCACCTACTGGCCAATATGTGTTATAGTTTTCTGATATAGCGAAATGAAAAAATATACAGCATTTAGCCCCATCTAGTGGCCAAAATGTGTTATAGTTTTCTGAAATACCTACCGTAAATGAAAAAAAAAATATACAGCATTCAGCCCCATCTAGTGGCCAAAATGTGTTATAGTTTTCTGAAATACCTAAATGAAATAATATACAGCATTTTAGCCACTAGATGGAGCTGAAAGTCAACTAAAATTTTTTTTTTAAATATATATAAATAGACCCCTATGTGTAGCCAGCAGTAAAAGGAGGTGCACTATCAAGGTGTTATTACTTTCAGGTTCTGGAAGCAACAGAAGGGGATGCAGGTAGCAAACACCCTCAGTTCCCATTAGCCAGCTGCAGGGGGAGCTGTTATGTCAGGGAGCAATCACTTTCAGCTTTCAGTAATAACAGCAGCTCTTGTATCAATAGGCAATTGCATTGATTTCATGAACCAACAATAGTGGGAGCTGTTGCATCAGGGAGCAGTTACCTTCTAGGAGCAGGTGAAGCCATTATATCAGGAGTTATCACTGTTCACCAGCAGGGGGAGCATCATTTAGGGAGTAATCACCTTTAGTTTTTTTAGAAGCCAACAGTAGGGGGAGCTGTTGTATTAGGAGCAATCAAAATCTGTTTCCCTTATCCAGCAGCGGATGGAGCTGTTGTATTAGAAGCAATCACATTCAGCTTCTCATATCCAGCAGCAGGTGGAGCTGTTGTATTCGGAGCAATCACATCCAGTTTCCCTTATCCATGAGCAGGTGGAGCTGTTGTATTTGGAGCAATCAAATTCAGTTTCCCTTATCCAGCAGCAGGTGGAGCTGTTGTATTAAGAGAAATCACATTCAGTTTCCTATATCCAGCAGCAGGTGGAGCTGTTGTATCAGTAATAAACATCTTTAGTTTCCAATACCCAGCACCTGGGGGCGCTACTGCAAAGCTTATATCAATTTAAAGTATAACTAAAGGCAACATTGTTTTGCAAAGTTTTGGATGGACTGGTGAGGGGTTAGAACCTGTGCCATTTTTTTTCTTTATGCTGGCTGTATCTCTGTTGAGAAGATTTACTCTTTCTAATTGTCATGATCACTGATTTCTCCAAGAAAGAAAATTTTGAATTGCCACTAGAACAGTGATAGACGTGAATCCTTCCAAAGGGGCCATTTTTTTCTGACAGCTAAAAGGAGATATCTCTCGTGTTAGAAATATAGTCTCTGACTTCCTGTTGAGTCTACAGGACAGGAAATGAAGGAAAATCATCTCAGATTGCAGTTTTAACCCTCCCCTACACTATCCAAAATTAAAAATAAAAGTCTTGCCTTTAGATATACTTTAATATAAAGTATACATTTTAGCCTTATAAACATGGGTGCCTGGGGCCATACAATGTAACATCCCTGCCTGGGAGCCACAGGTGCTGAGTGCAGCAGGCCATAGAATTCAGTACTATGTAATTGTGTGAACATGCATAGCAACAGACAGTCTACACCCAACAGCAACCCAACAGCAGTCTACATCCAACAGTAGACAGTCTACACCCAACAGCAGGCAATCTACACCCATCAGCAGACAGTCTACATCCAATAGTAGACAGTCTTCACCCAACACCAGACAGTCTACATCCAACAGTAGACAGTCTACACCCAACAGCAGACAGTGATCACCCAACAGCAGACAGTCTACACCCAACAACAGACAGTCTACATCCAACGGTAGACAGTCTACACCCAACAGCAGACAGTCTTCACCCAACAGCATACAGTGTACACCCAACAGCAGACAGTCTACATCTAACAGCAGACAGTCTACACCCAACAGCAGACAGTCTTCACCCAACAGCAGACAGTCTACGTCTAACAGCAGACAGTGTACACCCAACAGCAGACAGTCTACGTCTAACAGCAGACAGTCTACACCCAACAGCAGACAGTCTTCACCCAACAGCAGACAGTCTACACCCAACAGCAGTCTACTCCCAACAGCAGACAATCTTCACCCAACAGCAGACAGTCTACACCCAACAGCAGACAATCTACACCGAACAGCAGACAGTGTACACCCAGCAGCAGTCTACATCCAACAGCAGACAGTCTACATCTAAAAGCAGACAGTCTACACCAGACAGCAGACAGTCTACATCCAACAGCAGAAAATCTACGTCCGACAGCAGACAGTCTACATCCAACAGCAGACAGTCTACACCCAAAGCAGACAGTCTACACCCAACAGCAGAAAATCTACATCCAACAGCAGACAGTCTACATCCAAAAGCAGAAAATCTACACCCAACAGAAGACAATCTACACCCAACAGCAGTCTACAGCCAACAGCAGACAGTCTACACCCACCAGCAGACAATCTACACCCAACAGCAGACAGTCTACATCCAACAGCAGACAGTCTGGATGTACGCAGCACCTGTGGCTCCCAGATAGGGAAATATGCCCAAATTTTACCTTGGCACCCATGTGCAGGAGGCCTTTACTCATTAGAAGCTGATAGATGTTGAATACGATCTGTTGCTGGTGGGTCCCAGCATGTTCAACTATTAACACAAAAAGCAACCATGTAATGTTAGTTTACACTTGAATTTTGCACATTTTACAGGCGAGAGCACACAGGGTTTTCACTATTTTGCAGAATATTTGTATTGAAATCTAATTGGAAAAGACAACAGGACACACAGAGCAAAGCTTAATTGTGCAGTAACCCACAACAAATCAGAAACGAGTTAGCAGCTTGGGCTGGCCATACACTTGTAGGGGTGTATTTATGAAAACAAATTTCTGTTCGTCTTGCAAAACTGCATCTGTTAATTTTTTTTTCTGTGTAAATGCAGGCATAATTGAATGTTACTAGGCTCTGCCCTCCAGGTCTGATGTTCTTCATTCATAAGAATAGTGTGGATCAGGGAGTTACAACTTTATAGCCACTAGATGGAGCTGATGATCATAGGTAAATAAAGAGGTATCAACAGCTCCATCTAGTGGCCCATCGTAGGAAGTAAATATTTGATATTTTATAGCAAAATCAAATGGCCATAATACAGTATTCTGATTCACATTACGAAGGAAGAACATTCAGTTAAAATAGCTTAGTAATAGTCAGTTTTGTCAGTATTCACACAGAATGAAAGTATAACTATAAACTATAAACTTTTTTTTTTTGTTTTGGATAGAGTGGAGAAGGATTCAAACCACTGTCAGTTTTTATTGTTGTCTGTGTCACCATTAGGAAGATTTACCTTCTCTATTTGTCCTGCGTACCATTATCATTGAAAGTGAAAGTAAAAGAAAATCCCAAACTTTGGGTTGTCCCTAGAAAAGTAATAGAGAGGAAATCTTCCAATGGGGATCTGGGGTGCCCCAATGGGATTCCTTTAATTTGCAGGGATTTCTTCTCACTTCCTGTCTGGCTATGAGACAGGAAGTGAAGGGAAATCTCCACAATGGGACACAGATGGCGGAAAAAAATCTGACGGGTTATAACTAGGGTTGCACCAATACCGACTTTTATCGGCAAGTATGAGTATCGATACTTTTGCTCAAGTACTCACCAATAACGAGTACCCATACCTTTGTGGTGGAGCGGTGCTGGGAACCGCATGTGACTCGGACAGGAATCGCACCGCATTTCTGTTCAAATCGCATGCAATTCTTTGAGCCCATTCATTTTGTATGGGCTCAAATCACACTGCAAATGTATTGTTCTCAAGTATGGGAGCATTTTGAGGACTACTCGTATTGGCTCACATACTGGTATTGGTTCGACTCTAGTTTTAACCCTCCCCTTACTCTATCAAAAATGAAAAAAATATGTTGTCTATATTTCTGCTTTATGTACATGCAGTTTTGCAGGATGAACAGCTCTGCATTTTTTTTTTTTTTTAAATACACCCCTAATGAGGGGAACTGATTGTAAACAGTGTAGATGGACGACTCTCCCGCTGCTGGCTTTTGTATACTGACAGCGAGGCACCCGTGGCATGTCAGAATACCTGAACAGCAACTGCAGCTGGTTGACTTCAGATCAAAGGACGGCGGGTGGGAAGGTGCCGGCACAACCACCTGTGGCTCAAATTTTGGGCAATTCACACCCTGTATGGCCAGCTTTAGAGCATCTAGGCCTCAAAGCTGATTTTGCTATTTCTGATTGGCTCCTGTAGATAGCTGAACATCACTGCTCGTCACTATTATGGGATAAAAGGAAATGAGCAGAACATATTAGGTTGTATGATGTAATAGATGTAGGATACCACCTGTGTATCCGGGGTAGTCAGACACACACATAGTGGGGGATGCGCTGGTAGCTGTATACACACGTCTCGGGTGTAGATCTGTGTGTGTTTGTGTAGGGGGAGTTGTGATGTATTTGGTTTTGTGTCTGATTGCTTATCTCTTTCTCTCTCTTTTTCCCCATGTGTTATTGTGTGCGCATGTGTTACAATTGACCCGTCATTTCTGTGTTACATACCATGTGTAACTGCATTACCATTTGTCCTGAACATGACATTTTGTGTTTTTTTTTTGTTTTTGTTTTTTTATTGTCTCGTGGCTTTGCTGCATGCTTTTGTTGCTATCATTGTTGTTTTTTTATCTTGTCACTGTGTTGTTTTATTGTGCTGCTCCATTGTTTTTTTTTGCCTCATCCCATGGTGTTGCCGTGTCACATCGTGTCGCTGTGTTGTGTTGTTGTGTAGCATTCTCAGCGCCTCCCCCCGCCGGGTCCAACAGGTTTGTCACAATTGGATCACGAGACAGCAACTTTCTGAACCTCCCCCAGCAGTCTCAAGTAAGTCAGTGATATTCCCTAACCTATAATTAACTATTTACTAAACGCGACTTAGCCTAATACCTAATACATTGCCCCTAATTCCTAATACACCATTAATATACCATACCCCTTACCTGCAATGCCTAGGTATACTAACCACAGCTGTGCCTAATCTGGAATCTAACACCCCATTAGCATGGTATACCTCAGAGTAACGCTTTAGGGGTGCATTTATAAAAAAAAAAAAAGATCTGCAGAGTTATTCATCCCACAAAGCTGCCTGTACATTCATTTTGTGCAAATGGAGGCATAATCAAATGTTACTAAGCTATTTTATCTCCTGGTCGGGTGTTCTACATTCATAAGAATAGAGTAAATCAGGCATTTTCACATTATGGCCACTAGATGGAGCTGAAGATTATGGTAAATTAATACCGTACTTATTTCAGTCGTCAGCCCCATCTAGTGGCCATAATGTGGTATTTTAACGATTTTTGCTTTTCTTATAATCAAAGAACACCTGACCTGGAGAGAAAATAGATAAAATTTTGCCGACATTTGCATAGAACAAATGTACATGCAGGATTAATAGCTCTGCATTTTTTTATTTTTTTTAGATATACCCCTTAAAGTGGACGTTGCATTAGATGTGATGCTGCATAGGAGAAAAGTAGTAAAGGAAGGCCTTTTGTTCTCATTTTTTTTATTATTTTTTTTTAATCATCTTTTCATCGCGATTCTTCCATCCTGTATGCATGTTGCCATCACAGTTCTAAAAATTATGGTGTGGAGGGATTATGTTGGAATGGCACCGGTGTTCCTAAAGTCTGCCGAGAAGAGAGAGGGGGGTCATATAAAAAGCGGAGAGACAGAATCTGTGTATGTCTACACCAGTATAGAAAAAAATCTGCTTGCAAAGGGTTTAATAATGCGCTACATGATCACATTCAGTTTTTAAAATTTCCAATCTTTTGTGCAGCAAGACACATTTTTTTATCCCTTGAATTGGGATCTAAGCCTCCATTTACACATGAGCTTAGCCAGCCAATTTAGAGAGTTTTTTTTATAGTGCAATTGTATTTGCAACTTGTAGTACAGGAACAGAATTTTTTGTGCTCCTAGATAGAAATAGAAAACACTAAAAGCTGCCCATTTTTCAGGTGCTTCCAGTGAGGCTCCATTCACAATGCAGCTGAATCCTAAATGTCTTTGGTTGTTTTGGGGATTTTTTAGATTTTTGAACACATTTTATGTTCACGTTTCAGGCTTAAGTGATTTTTTTTTAAATATTTTAAGGCCCCTTTCACACTGGGGCGATGGGTCAGTTGGTGGTAAAGCTCCGCTATTTTTATCAGCGTTTTACCGTCGTATTTGCGGGGGTATTCGGCTGCTAGCGGGGCTCTTTTAACCCCGCTGGCGACTGAAAAAGGGTTAAAACCACCCGCAAAGAGCTGCTGTAGCAGCACTTTGCTGGCGGTATAGCCGTGCTGCCCCATTGATTTCAATGGGCAGGAGCGGTGGAGGAGCGGTATACTCACCGCTCCTTCACCGCTCCAAAGAAGCTGCTAGCAGGACTTTTTTTACTGTCCTGCCAGCGCACTGCTCCAGTGTGAAAGCCCCCAGGCTCTCACACTGGAGTGTGAGGAGCAGCTCTTTCAGGGCGCTTTGCAGGCGCTATTTTTAGCGCTGTAGTGCCTGCAAAGCGCCCCAGCGTGAAAGGAGTCTTAGCCAATGGAATGCTAGTTACTGGGCAAGAAAAAGTGCATTTCTGCCCACATTTGCACATTTTTTCAGATTCTCCTATTATAGTCTATTGGGGCTAAAGTGCATGACTGTAACCTAAAAGAGGCTCATGTACTTCTTCAAGCTACACTATGATCAGGTGTTAATGGGCACCATTGAGATAAATAAAGGTGTCAGAAAACTGGATTACCTGTTGGTGGCACTGTACTTCCCAGAGCAGAAGGTTGTAGTTCCGGTGTCCACCAGCAGGTGATCCAGGATTGGAAATCCCAATGTCAAGCATTGAAACGGTCTGGTGAAGCTTCAAATCACACTTCAAATTGCTCAAGTGTGAACAGGACCCAAAATCTAAAAATTTAAAAACTTTTCCTCAAAAAAAAACTTCACGCGACGATTCAAAACACTCAAGTGTGAAGTGAACAGGGCTGTTTGAGAACAATGGGATTTTTCATATTGGGAGTTGTTGCACTTTGGGAATCTAAAACTGGGTTACAAAAAATGATAACCCATAAAACACATCACGTAAGGTAAAAACACAATTAAACGGGGAGCCGCTCAGGGCTGTGCTTTGCCATGGCCATGCCACTTTCATACCACACCTTGCAGCCACAGCAAAGAATTTAATGGCTTGTCGAATTTTGGCAGGAGGCACTTTGAATGGGGCTGCACTGCAACTTTGCAACTATGTGCAATACATTCAGTTGCAGCTCTGCGGTTGAAGGTTGAAGCAGGTGGTGAGGAGGATACATATTGCCTCTTCAACACCTGGCAAACCCCTCTGAGCTGCAGCAAGAACTGCCACACGTATGAACGAGCCCACAGAGGGAGAGAATAGACAGAAACTAGTGACTAGCCCATCAACAGTTTTCTTTCCCTGGTTACTCTTTGTAGCTCCTTCTCTTTTCCATGAATCTCAGCTGAACACAATGGAGGTTACAGAATAATAATTGGAGAAACTGAAAAGATAATTCACGTGTATTTTTTGTTTCTTCCTCTAATCTATCTCCTATAGTTCCTTTATTCTTCTCATCAGCTTCTAAGGACAGTAATATAACCTCTTGGAACTCCAGCCAAAACTTTCCATTCACTTCCAGTTGTGTCATTGGAACAGGGAGTGATCGGACGTTGTCCAACAGGGACATGGACCACATGACAAGCCCTTTTATATGAGAAGTTGGGAAGGGTTGGAACATCTGTGTATGTTGCTTGGTGCGCAAGGAGTAAAGTGCCTAAAGTTCTGTTAAGCCTTGCCACTTTCCTCTTTGCACACCCAGTCTCTACTCAAGCAGAGAGCTTATCTTCGCCACACCACTCCAAATGATGGTAGGGTAGATATAGACATGTCAGAAAGATCATCCAATAGACACAAATGATCATTTAGGTACATTTTTTATACTCAGAGCAGACACCCAGGTGTAGATGGTTGCATTTCTGCTAGGCCAGAACGCACTTTTTGTTCCTTGGTGTGTTGCAGTGTTATGTGCGTTCTGCAACCCTTGTTAAAGTATATATATGGCACCCAACGCACTAAGGCAAGTTTGGACATTTAGCAGCAGGGGGTAGGGGGGACACAGAAGGGGGGTGGGCAGCAGGGGGAAACATATAATGCATATGAGGGGTAATCAGTATGGTAGGGACAATTACTGGAACCGATCCCCAGTATAGCTCTTCTGTAGTCAACAGGAGAAGAAGCCAGCTTTCAGCTGCTGCAGAGAGAGCTACAGAACAGGAGGGAGATGAGAAGAAGCCAGCTTTCATCTGCTGCAGAGAGAGCTACAGAACAGGAGGGAGAGGAGAAGAAGCCAGCTTTCAGCTGCTGCAGAGAGAGATACTGGGGATCCGTTCCAGTAATCCCCCCTGCACTCTGCCATTCACCCTCCCTGCCCACATCCAATTCATCCTGCTGCCTGGGCCCCCCTTCAGGCCCAGGCACCATACAGGAGGACTGGTGGTACCCCCATATCCAAAGCCCTGTCCAGCACACATGCATTGCAGTACACCACAACACACAGTAATGGTGCATGTCAATTTTTCAGGCTCTTGGTACATTGCCAGCTGATTCATTCAAATTGACTGCATTAATGCAATGCGTGGTAATGTGCAAAAAAAAACACAACGTGCCTGGACATCAAGGTCTGAATGATCCTGGAAAGTCTGCCATAAGGATTAAACAAAAAATGGGAGCAAGGTACTGGATATGGATCTTCAGCTTGGTAAAAAAGGGGTTCTTGATTTATTCCAATAGGTTTAGGTTCGGCAACCTTGCAAATAGCAGGGGGCCCCCCAGGGACAAAGGTCACCCAACCTAAGAAGTCTAAATGTAGTTGAACCAGAAGGGGCACCAAACAAATGAGTTCAGAAGTATTTTAGTAATCCCATAGTAGACAACGGACATTTCCTATACATTTCAGGGGCAAAACAATCCCGTAGCAGTTATCGATGTGTTTACGGGACTCAGAGTAAAGACACCTGGATAAATCTATCTGGTTCATGAGATCAATCTGAGCCATGAGAATAGTGAATGAGTTATAGAAGCTGTAAAACAGAATGACCCTTAACGTTTGGTCAGTATAGAGGTGTCTGCATTTGTTGTGTTGTGTATATTGATATACAATCATTTCCAGTTGGAACATTTGACGATCATCTTATTTGTATGGGTGACCTTCCTGTTCCACAATCTAAATTCCTCAGTCTCTGGAATTGCCATGGAAATAATGTCAACCGTGAAGCTTAAATATAAAAAGACTGGCAAAAAACGTTACTTTTAGCTTTGAATAGAGTATGGAAGGGTTAGGACCACTGTCAGGGATAACTATCTGTGTCCCAACTGGGGGAATTCTCGATGGGCAATCTCTTCAATAGGGGCACAAACAAACACAAAAGCAAATTTTTTATTAGAGGGGAAGAGAGCAAGGATTGGTACATCTTACTTTATTGCTGTCTGTGACTTCCTGTTTCACTGACGACCGATCTCCCATTTCTTGGACAGGCATCACAATGGCAGAAAGTGAAGGAAAATTAACTTAATGGAGCCAGGCAGAATTAAAAACTCAACTATATAGAAAGCAGTAAGGGCAGGGTGTCACACCACTGTTCATACACTCCAAAATTACATTTTATCCATCCATCCACAATTTTGCCCCCAGCTACACCTCCTGCTCTCTAGCTCCCTCATCACCTCCTTCCATGCTCGCCTCCAGGACTTTTCCAAAGCCTCTCCAATTCTATGGAATGCCGTACACCAATCTGTCCACCTATCTCCTACTTTATTAGCTTTTAGACGATCCCTCAAAACCCTTCTCTTCAAAGAAGCCTACCCCACCCACACCTAACAACTGTATTTTCATTTTCTCCATCAGGTTATCTCCCACAGTTATTACCTTTTTGTTTCAACTTGACCCTCCCTCTAAATTGTAAGCTCTAACGAGCGGGGCCCTCCTGTATTGATTTGTATTGTAAGTGTACTGTCTGCCCTCATGTTGTAAAGCATTGCGCTGCATGTAGACCAGGGGGCCAGACCCATGGATGGGGGGGCATCGCCCTTGCGCCCCTAATGGATAGGCCACCACTGGTTCACACAGCACACAATTAAGCATGGCCCAACTCCTGAAGAAGATAGGCTGCAATCCCTAAACCCCTCCCCCTCGGGAGCAAGGCTCCTGACATGGGCAAGGCACTGTAGTCCCACTTGGCTAAAACCAGGTGGACACCAATCCTTAGGGCTCAGCTGATGCATCTAAGTACTAAGTGAAGGTTTTTCTGAAGAGAGACACCCAGTTGGGGAGAGGAAAAAGACCTGTGAAGGCCACAGGTCCTCCCCCCAACATCATGGCAGGCCCCAATAAGTGTCTTCTCTTTGTGAAATGAAAAAAGACAAACTGCATGTGCAATGTAAGGGCTTGTGCATAAATAGTGAAAAATTAATAAAACTTGCCAGGTTCAATAAACATGGTGGCCTTTCAGCCAGTATAAAAATAGTTCTAGGCTCTCCAAAAGGCACGCTCAATAAGTGTAGTGCCAGAAAAGCAGTAGGGAAGTGACCTAGTGCCAGTGAAAACCCATATTGTTTTTCTGGACCCCTTGGGGTGCCACTCCCAGGGGATAACATCAATGGGATTCCCTTTTGCTCCTGCCACTAATTACTATAGCTACAGCTTTGGGTACATTAGCCTGATGGTCAATGAGAAAAAGGCCCCTTTACATTGTTGGTCAATAGGAAGAATCCCCCTTTGCGGATAGCTAAAAAGATCATTGGTGTCAGTGGTTATATATACGAGAAGCAAAAGTTGCTCACTGCTCAAAACACCCCATCAACCTATGCCCCAGTTGGCATGGCAAAACGTTTCAGGGGGGTGTGGTTTCTTGGCAAAGAGATGTAAGCTGAGACCGCTGCATGCTCTTGTATCACACTGGCTGGTCAGGAGAGCCAAGCCTGTTTTCACTAACTGCATACACTGCTCTGGATGAGCACACTAATACACCTGCACCCCCTCATTCCTATGGATCACGCAATCATAGTCCCTGGATTTGAGCAGTGCTTCAAGTTTATATTGAATTCAAAACCTCTGGAGGAACCTTAGGGTTCCACAGAACCCTGGCTGAGAAAGCCTTACTATATTAAAGTAGAAGTACAATCAAATACTATCTAAGCTTAAACCCACTCCCATTCTAAGCCCTATACTAACTACCCTATAAATGAAGAATGTGTATACTTACCTGTTCTGAGGGCACTCCGGTCTGGTCCACATGATCAGCTCCCAGCACCAGCTTCAGTGTAGATGAGGGACAGCCGACAATAGTAAGCCTATGGGTGATGTCACCACCCAGGCATTGCAGCCATTTTTGGTGATCTCTCCTCTTCACTTAAATTTCCCACTGAGGGTATCATGAAGCGCCTTTAAAATAAGTAAGTATAGACATCTTAGGAAGTGTAACGCTTGGGGGTGAGAGCAGTTTTACGCTTAGATAGTATTTGACTGGATTTCCACTTTAAAGATACAAGGTGTTGGGATGCCTTAGATCCCTTCTTCGGCTTTATACATTTTATGCATAATGTAAAAGTTTAAAGCCTGAAGAAGGGTTCTAAGTTATCCCAAAAGCTTGCATCTTCATTAACGTAGGTTGGCCAACAAAGGGTATCACTTGAACTCTGACCATGTGTCCTTTATAAAAAAAAAACCTTTGACTGAAGCTAAGCTTTAATCAAGTTATGAGGCCAACTACATTTTTTTTGTTTTTGATTTTAGAGCTACCTCTTACCATAGAGACACATGACCTGTGTCCATTTAGAACATGCTCCATACAGTCTACCTGCTGTGTTGGAGTATTGCCTGGAGATGGACACCGTAGGCCAGAAAGCTTAAAACATTCATTCCCAACCAGAGTTCCGTGGAATTTCATGGTTCTTCCAGAGGGTGCTAATGGTTCTTTGAGCTGTGGCTGATTGACCCCCCATCTGATGGTACCTGCATAATTCCAGGTCCAACGCCACTTGGTCAAACCAGCAACATGATACCAGTGGACTTTTAACTGTCTGAAAGGTAGAATTCTGACCACTACTGGAAGGGGGCATTCTTCCCACTGACCATCAATGTAGGAGCATTTTCCCATTGAGTCCATTTTTTTGTTTTTAGCAGGGTTCCCTAAGACATAAAAAATATTTTAACGGTACCTCTGTGGTAAAAGAGGTTGCGAAATGCAGGCCTAGAATAGGGCAGGTTTATTCTAGGCTAGGGCAAAGAATACTTTTTATTTTTTTATTTTTTTTAGCACCAACAGCATACTGGAAAATGTCATAACTGGCACTAAACTGGTCAAATAGTAACATAGGCAAATGAGACAGATGCCATTTAATCTCTAAGACAAAATCCTGCTCTACAATATTATTTACTAACGTCAGCTGTCTCCTCCATAAATCAGCAACCCTTTATCTGTAATGCACATTCCATTGTATAGTACATTTATTAGTCACCATGGACCTTTCATAATTTATAACATTGTACCCAATAATCCATTATATACCATTTTTTATGTGCATCTCTCATGAATCGGAACTATGATGAGCTCCATGTCTATGAGTACCTGTAAAGAGGGCATCTGCGATGTTCATAGCAAAAAATTCACTTACGTTTTTAGGTATTTATACTGTATATAAGATAAAAATGTTCTTAGATACATATTTCTGCATTGTCATTCCCTATAAATACTGTATATAGCACTTGCCTAGGTTGTAGTGCTGTACTCCTAATATTTTAACAGTGTAAAGCTATATTTACTTAAGAGGGAGAGGTGGAGTTTTTGTTACATGAAGGCATTTGCGCATTTTTTTTTCGCTACACCTTTTCGCTACATCTTTGTTTTGTGTATTTATTATGTGAAGTGTGGTAAAAGAGCACTGCCAATGTTCAGCAATATCTGAATAATTTTTTGGCCATATTCACACTTTTTAAAAAACTGCACTGAATGCTTTTTTATTTATATTATTTTTTATTCAGACTTAAGTTTGTTTGTTTTTATTGAAAAAAATTTAAATTAAAATATATCTATATTTTCTAATATAATTTAATTAAAAGTTAATATATTTAACTTTCCATCTATTAAATCTCCTGCCCTTGTTGTTTTAGCTTTGGATAGTAAAACATTTTTTTTTCTGCCAGTAAATACCTTATTATTAGCCTAGACTTATGACATCATGCACAGCTCTCTCTCATGACAGTTTGCCAGGGAGGGGAGATGAGTCATAAGAGGGCCAATGAGAGCTGCAGACCTGGAGGTGTGCCTCTGTGTGTCTGTGTAAATACAGGAAGTGAACAGGCAGCAGCTTCAGCTGCCCATAATTGAAATGGCTGCAGCCAGACTCAGTGGAGGGAGATTTCTGCAGGATATTTGGCAAGTACAGAATCACAGTATATATAAAATAATATGCAAAGTGGTTGGAGGGAAGCTTCAGAATGAAAAATATTATATTATATATATTATTACAAATTATGTCAGCAGACTGCAGTACCTCTTCAGCCACTTCAGCCCGAAAGCCCCGCATGTTTACACACACATGTCCCTGTTCTGCCTCTCGTGCCCGCGATCGCACGTGGCCGACAGTTATCAAGACCGCCGGCCATGCACATCGGCACCTCCACATTGCAGCTTGCTATCCCTTAAAGGGACCGACTTATAGCTACGACGGTTCACAGGATCATGCCGACCCGCCGCAGTATAATGACGACGGCTGGTCGGCAAGCGGTTAAAGAGTAACTACACTTTTGTTGAAAAAAAAAAACATTCCCCTCTGGGTGGGTGATCTATGTACATTGCAAGTACGTCACTACGTTTGTATTTGTTGTCTGACAATTGTGTGACATTTGTATGCAAGACAAGTTTAGGCCAACGCCCTTCAGACAAAAGTCCACGGTTATGTTGGCCAACAATCCGATCGTATGTACGAGGCTTTAGGCTGGGTTCACACCATTGCGAATTGGATGTGGGATCACCGCATCCAATTCGCATCGCAATAGCAGGAGATTTTGACCGGAGCCGGTTCACATATCTCTGCAGCAGGTCCGGTGGGTTTTGCAGAAAAACTATGTGCGTCTTTTGGTCCATTTCAGGTGCAAATTCAGCCCAAAATTTGGGCTGAAATCGGACCTGAAACAGTGAAACAGCATGCACCGGACAACCTGCTGTGAAACAGATCCATCTTAGGTGTGAACCAAGCTTAATGCCCCGTACACACGATCGGACATGTCCAATGGAGCATACACACTGTCGGAATTTCCAACAACAAGCTCCGATCGCACATTTTACGTCGGAAAGTCCGACCGTGTGTACGCGGCATTAGAGTTGAAGATTTGAAAGCATGGTGGAAGTGATACTCAGCACAGTGTCTCCCCAGTAAAATTAGACTTGGGGATTACCTTAATATAGATGGTTCTGTGAAACAACACCCAGCACATTATAGATTTTTCAAGTTAGTTAAAGCCGGACAGATGGTTTTTATCTCCCGCCAAGGAACACCAATGTTTACTAACATAACTAAGCCTCCCCCCAAAAGTTGATATAAACCCAAACTGCATGGAAAAACCTTAGCTATAACTCATAGGTGTGCACAGCCTATTAGCTCAAACACATATGTGCGTGTGCATGTGTATATATACTGACAGTGTAGTAGAGCAGTGGACTGTGTCAGTAGGGCAGTGGATGGTGTCTGTAGGGCAGAGATTGGTGTCAGCAGAGCAATGGATGGTGTAAGTAGGGCAGTAAATGGTGTCAGTAGAGCAATGGATGGTGTCAGTAGGGCAGAGATTGGTGTCAGTAGGGCAGTGGATGGTGTGAGTAGGGCAGAGATTGGTGTCAGTAGGGCAGTGGATGGTGTCAGTAGTTTTTATTTATATTATTTTATTTTTTATTATTTTTTTACAAAAAAAATTAGGAGCCCAATTAGGAGGCTTTGATGAAATATCAGGGGTTTAAACAGGGTGAATCTTTGCCACACAAGGTGAGTAGGGTGTGCCCAGGCATGACTAGGCATAACTATTCCTAAAAATGTTCTTTCCCCCTCCTGCTACCTGTCCTGCCTACCCTGTATAAACAAATGTATAGATTTCATTATATAATCTCATCCTGTAGTGTCACTTTTACTAATATCTGACATCCAAAGGGTTACAATGATGTTTGGAGACGCAGCTGCGGCTCATAGCCCCTCTCTCCTTGGCTTTGTCCCCGTTTTACCCCGGCCGCACACACAGCTCTGTGGGAAGATATGCTTTCCTATGCGTTCCCCTCACCAGTGTCATATTAAAGACATCTGCAGGAATATATTTGAGTTTTATGGGATTTAGTAAAAAAATAATCTGAAAAGATTACACTGAAATACAATTATATACATTGGATATACTTCTGCCTTTCCTGTCTCCTATTTATACCCGAAGGGCAGATTTGGTGTATAATACGGGTGCATGGAGTTTACCTTGTAAGAGTAAGTGGAGCCCATGGACGGCTTTGGTTTCAGGCTGACATGTATGAATCTGTCTGGTGTCCATTAGTATCCAGACATGATGTCACTTCCACAACCATGGGGACAACCATGCAAACCCTATCCAAACCAGCATGTAAAAATAAATCTTGTACTGGTTAGTATTCTTCCACTGTACAGATGAAGAGTCCAAGCTTTGCACTGCCTAAGAGAAGTGGTGGTCAATTTTAAAATAACAGAGGTCCTTTAAGTGTGGCCCCAGAGGGCCGCCCAATACCTGCACGTTTTTTTGGGCATTGAGGTGCACTGCATGAAGTTAGGCAGCTCATTCAAAATAAATGGGTGATAATGCAACTCAGCGCCCTAAAAATGTTGGTCCTGCTACATTTTATTGCAACATACCAAAATGCACCAAAATAATGTCAGTGGCCACAGTAATAACCACCAGCATTAGTGTCAGTGGAGACCATAAGCCCCCAGCATTGGTATTGGTGACCACGATAATAACCCCCAGCATTGGTGTCAGTGGACACAGTAATAGCCCCCAGCATTGGTGTCAGTGGACACAGTAATAGCCCCCAGCATTGGTGTCAGTGGACACAGTAATAGTCCCCAGCATTGATGTCAGTGACTACAGTTATAGCAAGACAAATCTGCTCAAGAGAGGTTCACTGGCCAAAGACAATCCATATTCTTCAACAGATACCTTTTTTGCACCGGTTTTGTTGCCCCCTGCAGGCTGGGAAAACCCGAGGGAAATACTGCAAAAACAAGAAACAGAGGGCGCACCAACCTAGCGCATTACCTTTGTGATAGCTTTTATTATGTAAAAAAGTCAAATGCATACTCACAAACAACATCAGCAATAAGGCGCATCAAAGTCCACAATACACTTGAAGCAGACTGGTCACCTAGGCAAGTCCTAAACCTAAGAAGACCGTCCGAAAGGCTGACGTGTTTCGAGGGGTAATCCCCTCTTCCTCAGGGTCAAATGTGAGTACGCATTTGTCTTTATTACATAATAAAAGCTATCACAAAAGTAATGCACTAGACTGGTTCTTAAAAGCATTACTATTTAACCTCTCCCTTCCTCCTGTTGGTGGTTACTGTAAGGTTTATTTTAACACTCCTACCATTAGTGGTCAGGACAATGGCACCAAAATGTAACCCCCCCCCCAGCACTAGTGATTGCAGTTGCAGCAGCAGTGAAATATACCACTCATTGGTGTCAGTGCCCACAATAAAAACCCCAACATTACTGTCATTGATCACAAATATAACCCTCTATATTGGTGTCAGTAACCACAATAATAACCCCCACCATGGGTAGCCAGTTCAGTGACATTGAAATGTAAACCTCCCCCCAGCCCTCCCCAGCAGTATTGATCAGTGTAGTGCCAGTGAAATTTACCACTCATTGGTGTCAGTGACAGTGCTGTTACTCCCGGCCACCTCCACTTTCTACGCTGTTGCACCAAACCACCCTTCCCTATTGGTGAGCGTTTTTTAGCATTCAGGTCAGGTCAGTGGTAGTGAAAATTAACCCCCCCCCCCCCATCCTTCAGTGTCATGCCACTGAAATTTCAATCCTCATCACTGATGATCAGTGTAGTGGCAATTAAATGTAACACCCCTTACCTGATCACTTGCTCCCAGGCCCTTCTCTCTTACCAATGAGACCAGGACTTTACTTTTTTCTGTTGGATGGAGATTACTTCTCCAGACAGTGCTGACTATTTTAGTGCCAGGTGCTAAAACGTGCAAATTGTTTCATCGTCTGGCACTCTGCTGCCACTCTGGAAAATAAATGTGTACTGTCAGGCAGAGACCACTCACCATCTACAGAAATCACAGGTGCCACCAGGGGGCATACCTAAGACACAGCAGGCCTAACAGAGAGAGCCGGTGCGCTGCATGTATGGCACCACAGGATTCCTCTCTTCAATCCTGGGAGCTGAACAGAGCAAGGGGGAAGAAAGGTAAGTACTGCGGGGGAAAGGACAGCTATATTAACCTTAACTATTGTGTGCACATCACATGGCATCATGTGTTCTGCTCAGTCATCGAGAGCAAAGAATAAAACTAGTATTCAGTTCATGTAATTGGCCCAGCTCTGTCACATTGGAAGAAGGTAGGAGAGGATGCAGTCCTTAGGCCTGTGTAAGCTCTGACTAGGCTGGCTTGGAGCTTACACAACACTTTCTTTCCAGATAGAAGCAGATGGGGAGTGAAGGAACAGTGAATATGTGCTGCTGAATGAACAATGTTTGGTTAAAGTGTAACTAAAGGCAAAACTTTTTTTTTTTTGGATAGAGTGGAGAGGGATTAGAACCCCTGTCAGTTTTTATTGCTGTCTGTGCCCCCGTTAGGGAGATTCCCCCACTCTATTTGTCCTGTTTACCATTATCATCGAAAGTTAGAGTAAAATAAAATCCCAAATTTGGGATGTTTTCAGTAATAGGGGGAAATCCTTCAATGGGGGAACAAGTTCTGGTGTCCTGGGGGTCCCCAAGAGATTTACGTAAAGCGGTAGTAAACCGCGGCCTTTCCAAGAAAAAAAAATCCTCTGCAAGGCAGTGGCATAATGGGCTAGTATTTATTGCATACTAGTATTTTATAAAATACTTACCTTAGAACGAAGCCCGCCAGCGGTTTGCTGTCACCACTAACCAGCCTTCCATCTTCCCTCGGTCTTCCTTCTGGGTTTTTGGACTTCGACCGTCTGACTGGCCGAGCCACAATGATGTCACTCCCATGCATGCGCACAGAAGTCACGATTTACGGCACAGGGCTCTGAAGGGAAGGCACGGGTATGGGTAACCTGAGATATTTCTAGAAACCCATTTGAAACATTTTTCTTTAATCCACCGAAATACACTGTATGGGAAGGTCTAGGAGGCCCAACGGAGCCCCAGCTGCATTAGTCTTCAATCAGTTCAACCTAAGTACCTTTTTCCTTTGCTTCCCTGTTGCTTATAGAAGCAGTGGCCATGCATGGACATTTTCTGGTCAGTTTTACCATGAAACAGGCCCCTTCTTTCTCATATGCAGTATATAGAGCAATATAGTTATCTATGTGCTTGCTAGCTACTATGTAGTTGTGTAAAGAGGGTTTACTGGGAACGTCTGCCCAGCATAACATCACCACTGGAATTAAATCCTAATGGATGATTGCATACCTATGTAAAATTAGTCTACAGTATATGCACACCTTGTAGGTCCAATAAGTGAGACTGTCATGGAAAATGGCCAGTGAGGAGCTATTGGCTTCATCTATCTATGTACAAAGTAATTCACAAACTGTCCAATAGAGAGAAAGCTGGACCACAAAATGACTTTCCGAGTAAACAGTCCTGTTCTAAGAGCTAAAAGTTGTTCAGCTCTGTACAATACATCTTTATACAAATGGTGATTACTAGGAAATTTGTTGGGAGGTATATATTGAAAGGGTGTAGAGTTTTGAGTTAAAGCAGGATCTTGTTCATAGTATGCTTATTGGTGCAATAACGTGTACTTATTCAAAACTGATATTTGATAAATGGTGGCGAGGCCCCCCTCCCCCTCTTTGGCTTGGTTCCCCCCTTTTTTTTTTTTTTCGGGGGGGGGGGGGGGGAGGAATAGGGGGGAAAATATTAGGGGGGGATAACAATACAACTCTGATCTGATTGGGAACAGTACCAACCTAGGATCAGACATGGGGTATGTGGGACTGAGAGAGAAGTGTCTATGATACTGTCCCGATATATTATATATATTACCACTAACCTTGCCTGTTCTCTCGGTGGATTTATACATTACACTATAAGGGGAGTAAGAAGCGAAGGGAATAGAATGAATTGTTATGCTATTTTTGTTTATTATGTATGAATATGGAAACTTGATGTATGACTCTTAGATTGTTTATGTAAAATTCTATTCTTGTTTACTTGAGAAAAAAATGGAAAGGGAAAAAATAAATAAATAAAGAAATTGAAAAAAAAAAAATGATGGCGAGGATGTTGCTGACTAGACCTGTGCAAACTACTGCCCAGGTTTGCCCAGCATACCTACCCATTGCTTCCTTGCCGCACTGTTTTCCAAAGAGAAGTACCCAATACTTTCAGGTATGTAGGAGCACGTGGCTTCCTCCCACATGACAATGCTGGTGCTTGGCAATTGACCAAGTGCTGTCTCATGCAGTCAGGGAAAGAGTCTGCAGCCCTGTGCAAGTTCCAACTGGCATCAAATTGGAGCCTATGCAGGCTTTATTCTGCACATTGCCGCCAGTGAAAAGAGCAGGGGAAGGGAGGAGTTAAGGAAGTGAAGAAAGTAAAAATGGCTGCAGGGGCCAGCTTTAAATTGCTTTGCCCTAAAAAGGGGAAATCTCAGCTTAAACTGGTTTGGTTGATTCGTTTTCCAAATCTGAGTGTCTCACAGTGCTGAAAATAGTAAAAGTTCACTGATACCTAACAAAAGCCATCCATCTCATCATCCTGCCTGCTTAAAATATTTATTTCAAAATTAGTAAATGGTAAAAATATTGTACATTTTGAAATGGGTCACATGATCCCAGCTGAAGGAGAAGACCTACATTAGAAAATTGGACAATTCATTTTTTCAAAAACAATGGGGGTTATTTACTAAAGGAAAATCCACTTTGCATTGCAAGTGCACTTGGAAGTAAAGTTGCTGCAGATCTGAGGGGGACATGCAAGGGAAATAAAAAACAGCATTTTAGCTTGCACATGATTGGATGATAAAATCAGCAGAGCTTCCACTCATTTCAGATCGACCGCTTAGATTTGGAGGGACTGCACTTTCAAGTGCAATTGCAGTGAAAAGTGGATTTGCCTTTCGTAAATAACCCCCAATGTGTTGTTCTTTAATTGCTTATGTAGAGGGTCCGGTTTAAGCACTCAGCGTAGCAACTACAGGACCCATACACTCATGTGTAGTCCATTTGCCAGGTTTTTTTCTCTGGTGTGCCGTTCTACTAGGATCCAGGAAAAAAATGTTTTCTCATATAATTTGAATATTCTCTTATATCTTTTATTTTTTTATCTTATTTTGCTAATTTTTTTGTTCTGTAGAGTTTACAATAGAGAACAGAAAGTATAAACCAGCATGTGTACCTATCATGCTTAGAAATTATTACATTGTTGGAAAGGTTCAAGGCTACAATCCATTGCCTGTTGGTCATATGAAGAAAACCAGGGTGTATTTAACCACTTCCCGACCAGGGCACCACGATGTACGTCGACAGAATGGCACGGGCAGGCATATTGGCGTATAGGTACGTTCAATAGTCAATGCCGCCCTGCCATCGGGAGCGCGCCGCCTGCGGCGCGCTCCCGCGCTGGTCGGGACCCCCGTGAATCCGGTTGCGGGACCCGCGGACTCGATCGCCGCGGGCATCCCCGCGATCGTCTCACGGAGCGGCGGAATGGAGGAAATGCTGGGTAAACAACATTTCTCCATTCTGCCTAGCAACTAGTGACACTGATCTCTGCTCCCTGTGATTGGAGCAGAGATCAGTGTTCACTAAATGAAAGCCCAACCCCCCCCACAGTTAGTAACACACCCCTAGGAACACTTAACCCCTACACTTTTTTGAGCAATGAGAAATTTCTTCCTTTTAGGAGGTTCCCACTGATGCCCTTGATCTTTTTAGCTATCTGTAAGGGGGTAATTCTTCCCAATAACCACAAATGTAAGGAACATTCTTCCCATTGACCATCACACTAATGTATCATGAGTTGTAGATATTGATTTGAGCTATTCAGAGGTATTTCAAGGGTTCCTCTGTGTTGAAAATGTTGACAAAGGCTGTATTAATTAATATAAACCAAGTAGCCTCACTGTAAGGATGCCAAGATGCTACTAGCCCCTTTTCTGCCATTTTTTTACTTTTTTGTATTTATGCTTATAAAATAAATTTTGCCTTTGTTTTAGTAGTGTTACATTAAAAAATCCACCAAATGTTTTTCTTTATTGTGTAAATTACATTATCATGCTTTGTGCCATAAACATAGTTCTAGCATTGTGATAAATGGAACAAAATTCAAATTCAAGGGGTGGCACAGTGGTGTAGTCAGTAGCACTCTTGCCTAGTAGTAAAAATTGTTTCTGGTTTGTATCCCAACCATGACACTACCTGTATGGAGTTTGCATGTTCTCACTGTGCCTGCATGGGTTTCATCTGGGGACTCCGGTTTCCTTCCACACTCCAAAGACATGCTGGTAGGTTAATTGGCTTCTGTCCAAAAAATTGGCCCTAGTATATGAATGTGAGTTGGGGACCTTGTATTGTTGGCTCCTTGAGGGTAGGGACTGACTAGAGTGTGCGATGTATGCATGGAGCACTGTATAAATTGATGGCACTATATGGGTACCTTAAATAAATAATAATATATGAGCATCTTAATTAAACACAAAGTATAGGGATAGGGACAATTGTAGACATGCGCCCTCACTTTGGATGGACTGGTGTCTTTATTCAACCTTACTAACTTTGTAATTGCAGCAAAAAATATCAACTTTTACAAAAAGAGATTGAGTTCAGGTTGAGCCACTGATTAGTCAGCTCTATCTGGATATCAGCTCCTAAGCCCCTTCTGCAGAGACCTAGGCATTTTTTTTATTCATGTGACCAGCCACTGTGCAGTGAAGGTCTTTTTAGGGCATAAAGCATTACAGGGCTTTTTTTGGCATGTAGTAGTTGTAAGAACCAGAGTAATTAGAATGTAAAAGTGTTAATCGGGGCCATGCATTAGTAGATTTTCGAATGAGAAGTTCTCAGTACATTTGATGACCCGATGAATGGTGTTCAAAAGTACTTCAAAATGTAATTTGCTTTTACCATTCATTTTTGGAGTGAATGGACTTCCCCCGAAAAACCACATATGGAAATTTGCTTCTTTGAGAAAAATCTTCCAGCCAGCTTCCTAAAATTTTCTCATCACTACGGTTGAAAATGAACCTCGATTTGACCCTGCTAACGATTAGAAAATGAAACAAATGTTATTCACAAGAAATATAGCAAACAAAATTGTACTTGTTTATGGCCAGCTTTAGTTTAGGTATAGGTCGGCATGAAGTACCAGGGTGGTGAAGGAGAAGTGCCAGTGTACCATGAACAAGAAAGCAAAGTTTAGCAAACTTCATGACGGCGTGCAGTAGATCTGTCACGAAAAAACTTCTCTCTTACAGGAGATAAAATGTAATGATTGCGATTCCAGAGTGTGTGGTTCCAAGTGAGCACTGGAGCCCTGGGATGCTGGTGTCACTGGACAGCTGTGATCCAATGCTAGTGGCCCACAGCCAGTCAGCGTAGTTCCTAGATGTATAATCACGGTGATAGCATGCCAGACTGTTGTAGTGAGAAAGCACTTTGTAAATAAATCAGATTTCTGCAGCTATTCCCACTTTCCCTCTTATGAGATTAATTTGAGATGGAAAAAAAACAGACCTCTACTTTATTTTTGTGTATGGTATGTAAAAAGTGGGACCATCAAAATTTAATTTTTCATTAAATATATGGCATCAGACCAAATATTTATCTGCACTATAAAACAACAAGGACTTACAATGAATTTTCAGTCATGTAAACAATATATATATATATATATATATATATATATATATATATATATATATATATATATATATATATATATATATATATATATAATGTATACTCATTCTCCTACTTACGAACCTAAGGTGTAAGTATACCGTTAATGAAATTAGACTTATTGAGCTTTGACGCCATTCCTCATCCCCATTGACATGTTACCTATCTGTGCACCCCCAAGCCTGTTCTGTCCTGCATACCTCTTCTAAAGCCCCATACACACTATCAGATTTTCTGCTGAGTTTCTCCTTCAGATTTACCAAAACCATGTAGTACAAGGGCCTGCCTGATTGCATACACATTGAAACTCCAAAGTTTTGATCCCTTATTATATGGTTTTGGTAAATCTGAAGGAGAAATTCAGCAGAAAATCTGATAGTGTGTATGGGGCTTAAGGCCTCATGCACACTGGGTATTAAAAACGCCACTTTTAGATATGTTTGACTTTTTGTTCTCTGCATCTAAATGCCCCTCAATGCTAGCCTGTGGGGTTGATTTAATAAAACTGGAGAGTGGAAACTCTGGTGCAATCGTGCATGGTAGCCAATAATCTTCTAATAGCAGCTTGTTCTATTACGCTTTGACAAAAAAGACCTGGAAGCTGACTGATTTCTGTGCAGAGCTGCACCAGATTTTGCACTCTCCAGTTTTAGTAAACAAACCCCTATGCCCATGCACACATATGCATTTACAGAGGCAGGGGTGTTTAGAGGCAGAAAAAAATCCCACTGTCAGCGCATTCAGGAGCAGCGGCAGTGGGGCTTCCTTTTTAGATTGTAAGCTCTAACGAGTAGGGCCCTCTGATTCCTCTTGTACCAAATTGTAATGCAACTGTAATGTCTGCCCTCATGTTGTAAAGCGCTGAGCAAACTGTTGGCGCTATATAAAACCTGTATAATAATAATAATAATTAGGTACCTGGAGGGTCTGACTTGGTTTGGACTTGGAGTCAAGTAATGGGCAGAAAGTCAGTCCAGGCAGGCAAATTTCATGGCTATTTCATAGCAAAGTAAGCTATGAAATACAGAAATTCAGATAAGGAACAGGCCACACACTCATATATCAGAAACTGTATCCTATATCAGGCAACTATTGAAAGCAGGCATGGTCCCGTTAATGACGTGGTGACCAATCAGGAGTAGGTTGAACCAAAGTTCAAAGATTTTGGTGCAGCCTCACATGTGATTGTGCACCTACTAAGAGGCAGGTGGGGACTGTCTGTCCAAGTGCATAAATAGGTGCAGGTTGAGCAGTTAAGCAAGTGCTCTCACAAAGGAGTGATGGAACTTCTGGATAGGAGGAAAGAGAGGCATGACTGACACCTAGTTATAGAGAACAGCTTATGGAGAACTTTGTAAGGAGCCCATACAATTGGTCCTAGTTTCATCCTGGGTCCTGTGTGCAAATAGTAAAATTACCTCCACGTGGCTACAAAAGAATGTGCCTTAACACCATTGTTACTTTAACTGAACATGACAATAAGTGTACTAAAAGATGGCAAATGACACCACCCAAAGACAATTATGGAACCAAGATCCACCTCTGCCTGGGGCCGCTTTCTGATGCCATTGGTTTCCAAAGTTAAGTTTAGTTCTTTATAAATCAAGTATATCTTGATGTGTAGAATCAGTACAGGGGGCTTGGGAGCCTTCTTATACTTGACCCTTTGAGGACTGCTAAAATAAGTTATTCACTGCAGCACACTGGAAGTTGCAGGACAAAAATCATTGTGTCTTTAAAGACTTTTGAAATAAGCTTGGGTTAGGGCTTAAACTCGTACTTACGGTTTTAAAAGTTTGTGAATCCCATGTATAAAGATATCTGAGCCTTGAATAAAGTAATTTGTATTTAGAATCCTGACTTGTCTATCTACATTCCATTCGTTAGTACAGTCTTTTTCAACCTTTTTAAAATGGAGGAACCCTTGAAATAACTTTATGATCCCGGGGAATCCCTGCTGATACAGTATATACAATATCTACAGCTTATGGTACATTAGTGTGATGGCCCCTGGGAAGAATGCTGCTTACATTTGTATTCATTGGGGGGAATTTCCTCCTTACAGATACTTAAAATGATCATTGTTGTCAGTAGTTACTTATCCTTTGCTTAAGGAAACCCTAGCAACCACTGAAGGAACCCTAGTTGAGAAAGGCTGTAATTTAAATCGAAACTGATTTTTATTACATAGATACTTTGGTCCCGCTTGGATCAATGTACCTACCGTATACATACAGTATCCCTGGCCATATCCTCATACCATTTGTACTGCAAGGATTTGTGGCTGCTTGTGTTATTTATTTATGAGGTAAAATAATAAAAACAGTGTAGCGCTTCAATAATAATAAATGTAATCAACATAAATATAAAAATAATAATAATAAAACAGAAATCGCACAGAACTAAATGTCTAAAAATAAAAGTCCAACGTTAGGCACTCATTCCACTATGTTGATGGCATAGGAGTGTCCAAACCCTCACAGGGAAGGAAAATGGTCTACTGGACGAATGTGTTCATGCGGATAAACTTGATTGTAAACATCAGTGAAAAGTAGATAAATACTTCTTACCGGAACAGTTGGACTCACTCAGTCATATGACGGTTGAGTCTAAAAGGCTTGAGGTCACAATCTGGGACCAAGGAGTGTGAGGAGAGAGGTCAGTTGAGCTGGTGGAGGAGCTCCAGGCGGTTGTAGGCTCAATAATGGATCCTTTCAGATGGAACATCAAAGGTCGAGCTCAGACGCAGCCCGTTGTACCAATACTCCAACTTCCCCCGAATGGGGAGGGGGGTGTTTGTGAAGTTTTAAACCAAAGCAATGGAGAAAAAGAAAAAAAGGCTCCACATGGTGCGGGTCAAACGATATAAAAACGTTGGTTTATTAAAGTCAAAAGGTAATGAATGACTTGGTGATCACATAAAAAAACAAAATGAACTTAAAAGCAATGTGGGGTACCAACAGCTCGCCCGACGCGTTTCGGCATGCCCCAGTTGAAGACACATATGTCGAAACGCGTCGGGCGAGCTGTTGGTACCCCACATTGCTTTTAAGTTCATTTTGTTTTTTTATGTGATCACCAAGTCATTCATTACCTTTTGACTTTAATAAACCAACGTTTTTATATCGTTTGACCCGCACCATGTGGAGCCTTTTTTTCTTTTTCTCCATTGCTTTGGTTTAAAACTTCACAAACACCCCCCTCCCCATTCGGGGGAAGTTGGAGTATTGGTACAACGGGCTGCGTCTGAGCTCGACCTTTGATGTTCCATCTGAAAGGATCCACTATTGAGCCTACAACCGCCTGGAGCTCCTCCACCAGCTCAACTGACCTCTCTCCTCACACTCCTTGGTCCCAGATTGTGACCTCAAGCCTTTTAGACTCAACCGTCATATGACTGAGTGAGTCCAACTGTTCCGGTAAGAAGTATTTATCTACTTTTCACTGATGTTTACAATCAAGTTTATCCGCATGAACACATTCGTCCAGTAGACCATTTTCCTTCCCTGTGAGGGTTTGGACACTCCTATGCCATCAACATAGTGGAATGAGTGCCTAACGTTGGACTTTTATTTTTAGACATTTAGTTCTGTGCGATTTCTGTTTTATTATTATTATTTTTATATTTATGTTGATTACATTTATTATTATTGAAGCGCTACACTGTTTTTATTATTTTACCTGTTGAACTTTGTTTGTTTTTGGTGTTGGCTGCTGTTTTGGCCGTTGTGGCCATCTTTTCACAAACTATAGCGCAGTGTTTTTCCTCTTTTTATTTATTTATGAAATACCACCATCTACTGATCTGATTTGTTAGTACAATGCTAAGCATAGCCTCTAGGCTACTGTTAGGATATGGTTTGTAACAGAACATTTCTGCCATCTATTCCATTGAAGGAGTTAGCTTCCCAATAAAGTATTAATTTATATGAACGTTATTTTCTAAATATGATAAACATACATTGTCATTATCTTCTAAAGGTTCACTTTTTTTTTTTAGGTGAGAAGGCAAACATTGTTTAATTGTTAAAAAAATTGTTAACGAACTTAGACAAATAGCAAAGAATATAATCTATTTGTTAACCACCGTAACTTGTTAACCACAGGTCGAGCATCCCTTTTGTTGGTTTAATATTCCAGTGTTTGCATGTTTTGCTTTACCACTGCTGATAAAAATGCTTTATTTTTTTGCCACTTGTAAATAAAATAAATAAATAAAAAAAATATATATTATAGTATATATATATATATATATATATATATATATATATATACTAGATTGCCAAAAGTATTGGTACACCTGTCCTTACATAGCACATGAACTTTAATGGCATCCCAGTCTTAGTCCGTTGGGTTCAATATTGAGTTGGCCCACCCTTTGAAGCTATAACAGCTTCAACTCTTCGGGGAAGGCTGTCCACAAGGTTTAAGAGTGTGTCTATGGAAATGTTTGACCATTCTTCCAGAAGCGCATTTGTGAGGTCAGGCACTGATGCTGGACGAGCCCGCCTGACTCGCAGTCTCCACTCTAATTGATCCCAAAGGTGTTCTATTGAGTTGAGGTCAATACCCTGTGCAGACCAGTCAAGTTTCTCTACCCCAAACTTACTCATCCATTGTCTTTATGGATCTTGCTTTGTGCACTGGTGCACAGTCATGTTGGAACAGGAAGGGACCATCCCATAACTGTTCTCACAAAGTTGGGAGCATGAAATTGTCCAAAATGTCTTGGTATGCTGACGCCTTAAGAGTTCCCTTCTCTAGAACTAAGGGGCCAAGCCCAACCTCTGAAAAACAACCCCACACCATAATCCCCCCTCCACCAAATGATTTGGACCAGTGCACAAAGCAAGGTCCATAAAGACATGGGTGAGCGAGTTTGGGGTGGAGGAACTTGTCTGGCCTGCACAGAGTCTGACCTCAACCTGATAGAACACCTTTGGGGATGAACTGTGAGCAAGGCCTCCTTGTCCACATCAGGGCTTGACCTCAGAAATGCGCTTCTGGAAGAATGGTCAAACATTCCCACAGACACACTCCTAAACCTTGTGGGCAGCCTTCCCAGAAGAGTTGAAGCTGTTATAGCTGCAAAGGGTGGGCCAACTCAATATTAAACCCTACAGACTAAGACTGGGATACCATGTTCATGTGTAGGCAGGTGTCACAATACTTTTGACAATATAGTGTATATATCTATATATATAGATCTTTATATATATATATATATATATATATATATATATATATATATATATATATACTAAATCTTTATACACAATACATAATTTTAAAGCTTACATCTCTTTGTCTTTTACAGTCCTGGTTCCTTTGATATCACCGCCGAGCTGCAAATCTATGAGCGGACGGAACAAAGATTTGTGACAGAGACACCCACCCTCCATATACACACTTGACTTCAGGAAAGTCTTCCCCAGAGCAAGCATGGAACACTATGACCCTCATCACAATGCGTGCGCGGAAAAAAAAGAAAGAAGAGAGGGCAGAACTGAACTGTTTAACACCCTCTGGTAGTGAAGGGAAAATACCATGCCCTTTTCTCCCCTTACCTCTCATCTCTGCTATTTTTTGTCTCGTCATACCCCATCCTCACCTTTGCATATTCACCTAGGGTCACCGTGTCTGTACCTCCTTCTGTAGGGTGATATAAAAATACTCAAGAGAAAGTTTAGGACACGCCATCTGTTTCTCCAGCTACAGGGTGATACAATTATACAGCCAAGAGTGAGGAGTGAAATCTATTTGGCTCTGCCAACTCAGTACAGTACAAGGTGACCAAGTGAACAGTATGTGTTGTCACCCTAACAAACGTAAATTAATATGTTGCCACTGATTCTTGATAATTTGGGTGGGAAGATATAAATGATTTCATAATGCAAAACAAATTCCACAAAAGTTTTCAGTTTTTGCTTTTGGCCATTTTTTCAGTTTCTTAAAAAAAAAAATACATTTGGATTTTTTTTAAGCATCGTCTGTGTTCCAAAAAAAACCCCTTAAATAACACAATTTATATGGTCTTTATGGGCTTAATGGCAAGGGACAATGATACAACTTCAAGCAAATAAGTGCAATGACTTCAAATAGTTTAGAACTTTTTTTTTGTTAAAAAAAAAGTTACTATTTAAAAGCACGATCTTTTTAAAGGAAAAACATTTTTCTTTTTCTTTTCTGAAAGTCCTTTAATTTCCCAGTGGACTCTAAAAAAAATTGGGAATCTGTCTGCCTTCAGACAATAACATTTTTAGACTTTTTTTTCTTGCACTAAAGATCTTGTTGTTATTATTTCTGTGTTTAGCATTTGTTTTACCCTTTGCACTATTTTTAAGTTCTCTGTAAAAAAAAAAAAAAAAAAGAACAAAGCATGAAATGTTTAATAAATCTGCCGCGGAATAACAAATATATAGAAATTGGTATCCTCTTTGTGGTTAGGGGGGCTGGGGGGGGGGGGAATTAGACCTTTACAAAAATTTCAGAAGGAAAAAAGAAATTCTGATATTTGGCTAAAGCGCCACATATGTAATTAAGGCTGTAATATCTGGCAGTCCATTGTGGCAGAATTTTGAGTTATTTGGGAAGCGCAACAAACATTATTTTTAATTATATTTTAATAAATGTTAACTCCACCATATAGGTAACAATAATTGATGCATTAATTATATTTGATAAAAAAAAAAACAGTTTATTAAATATTTTACAGCTTGTTAATCCTCTGTTATATTTAGAATTTTTCTGGAAATGCTACATGGAAAAACAAGTGTCTGTCAAAGGTTACAGTGACATTTTAAGGCTCTACAGACAAAATAAGACCTAGCAGTTTTTGCCAAATGTTAAATTCTCGTAGCTAGGAAACAAAAATTATGACAGTCCTATTCTAGTTTGTCGAACAATCTTTTTATGTGATTTATTTTGAGAACTGATGGAATTTATAATTATATGCTGCTGGTTAACATCTATATTTAATGAGTGGATGTAAGATTTTGGGACTGAATATTTTTTACAAAAAAAAAAAATACTAAATATCTTTATCCCATAGTTGCTTTGCTTTTATTTAAAGACCACATTTGAAAACCAACGTTAAAGCATTATGCACTTTTTTCTTTTAGTTTGCCCAATTTTCTAGGATTTTTTTAGGGTGTGTGTGTAGGGTGGGGTGTTAAGGGATGCAGAAAGCTGTTGGTCTATTTTTTAATCATAATAAGGTTACTGTTTTACTCAAAATCTACAGGTAACTGGAATTTTAAAAAAATAATAAAAAATTTCAGATAGGGAGTGCCTTATATATGTACTTTTTTGGAACTAAAAAAACAGGGATAAGCTCTGCTGAAAAGAATTCCCCCTAACTGGAAGATATCCCTGTATTTCCCCAGCAAGAGGGTGTTATGATGGAATTTTATACCAGCCTGCATAGTGCCTTTCTATAATATTGTAGTGGAGTTGTTAGAAGCTGGGATACTGCTAAATTAACTGATCATATTCTTTTCTCAAAAGCTTGTTCAAAAAAAGAGTAAGCCTTTTTTTTTAGCAATATGTTAAAGCAAAAAAAAAGTTCAAGCAGTTTGAATTCCTCAACTTAACGTTATGGCATCCTAATCTGCTTCTACAAACCCAAAGGGAAGGAATTTGGGCTTTTGGTCAAGAAAAAAAAGGGTTCATCCTAGTGCTGGAATTTTAAATTTATAGTATCACAATTAGCCTGATATCAGATAGTTAAGATTTAAAACTCTCTGACATATGTATTGGGATGTAGAAAACTTTTTCTTACAATTTTTAATTGAATCTTTTTTACATTATAAATTGTTAAATCCAAACTGAGGCACTGGCCTTCCATTTTTAAAATTGTAACTTTAATCACTAACGCAAACTGATTCATAAGTATAGAGAAATCAATCTAACTTTTTAAGTATTTTAATTTGGTAGCGGCAAGTAGACATGTGCAGAGTAAAATATTTCGTTTCGGAATTTCGTTTTCGTCCGAAAGCTTAATTTATTTAGTTACTCCCGAAATTCGTTTTTATTTATTTCGTTTTTCGTTCAAAAATTGCATTCGTCCGAAAATCCACATGAATTACGGTCGAATCTGTCTTGGAAGGCTTATGGTGTCTGTCGAATGTATAAAGAAGATTCGACGGAGCTAACTATATAGCATACTTTAGAACCCTATTAAAGTCTATGGGACTCCAACGTTCAAAATCTAAAGTGCTAATTTTAAAGGCTAATTTGCAAGTTACTGTCCTAAAAAGTGTTTGGGGACCCGGGTCCTGCCCCAGGGGACATGGATCAATGCAAAAAAAAGTTTTAAAAACGGCCGTTTTTTCGGGAGCAGTGATTTTAATAATGATTAAAGTGAAACAATAAAAGTGTAATATTCCTTTAAATTTCGTAGGGGGGGGGGGTGTCTATAGTATGCCTGTGAAGGGGCGCATGTTTCTGGGGCTTAGAACTGTCGCTGCACAAAGTGTCATTTATGCAGGAAAAAAAGTCCTTTAAAATCACTCGCAGCTATAATGAATTGTCGGCTCCGTAATACAGAGAACACTCATTGAAAGTCATTGATAAAAAAAAAAAAAAATAAATAAAAAAAAAAAGCGTGGGGGTCCCCCAAATTGAATTACCAGGCCCTTCAGGTCTGGTATGGATATTAAGGGGAACCCTGCCTCAAATTTAAGAAAAAATTTGACGTGGGGTTCCCCCTAAATATCCATAACCAGACCCTTCAGGTCTGGTATGGATATTAAGGGGAACCCCGGTCAAATTTAAAAAAAAATTGACGTGGGGTTCCCCCTAAAAATCCATACCAGACCCTTTATCCGAGCACGCAACCTGGCAGGCCGCAGGAAAAGAGGGGGGGACGAGAGAGCGGCCCCCCCTCCCTCCTGAACCGTACCAGGCCACATGCCCTCAACATTGGGAGGATGCTTTGGGGGTCCGTGACCCCTCAAAGCACCTTGTCCCCATGTTGATGAGGAGAAGGGCCTCATCTCCACAACCCTGGCCGGTGGTTGTGGAGGTCTGCGGGTGGGGGGCTTATCAGAATCTGGAAGCCCCCTTTAACAAGGGGACCCCCAGATCCCGGCCCCCCCCCTGTTTGAAATGGTAAGGGGGTACAAAAGTACCCCTACCATTTCACAAAGAAAGTGTAAAAAAATGGTTAAATAAAACAAACACACTTTTGAAAAATTCCTTTATTAAAAATAAAAAAATAAAAAAAAGATTCCAGCGGCGGTAATCCACTCTTGCTATCCAGCGACGGACGGTCATCTCTCCCGCGATGTCTCATGTCATCCAGCGCAGCGAATCCTTCGTTCTTCTGTCTCCGCAGAGGAGACAATGCAGGGATTCCGGTGTCTTGTCAAATAGGGTCCTCCATCGGATGCTGTCCTCTGCGTACTGCGCATGCGCAGTACACAGGAGCACAGATTCCGAAAATTGCCGAGGACGAACGGCGCCTGCGCCGTGAGTCCAGGTTCTATCCCCACTATCCAAGTGGACATAGAGTTAGAATAAAAAAGAGCCGAGCGCAGCGAGGCCGAGCCCGAAGCGTGGCGAGCGAAGCTCGCCCGCGAGGGGCCCTCTAAAATTCTAAACCCTATGTCCGCTTGGATAGTGGGGCTACCTCCTCCACTCACGGCGCAGGCGCCGTTCAGCTTCGGAGATTTTCCGAAGCTTCGTCTGCTCCGTACTGCGCATGCGCAGTACGGAGCGGACACATATGGATGGCCGGACTCTATTAGGCAGAACACCGGCTGGCTGACGTTTCTTAAATACGGAGGGCGGGGCCACCCGTCACATGACCCCGCCCCCCTCTGACGCAAGGGGAAACCCGGGGTTCCCCGTGACGTATGGGTGACCCCGCCCCCCTCTGATGTAACGGAAACCTGCCTGTGTTACATCAGAGGGGTGCGGGTCACCTATACGTCACAGGGAACCCCGGGTTTCCCCTTGCGTCAGAGGGGGGCGGGGTCAGGTGACGGGTGGCCCCGCCCTCCGTATTTAAGAAACGTCAGCCAGCCGGAATCCCTGCATTGTCTCCTCTGCGGAGACAGAAGAACGAAGGATTCGCTGCGCTGGATGACATGACATCGCGGGAGAGATGACCGTCCGTCGCTGGATAGCAAGAGTGGATTACCGCCGCTGGAATCTTTTTTTTATTTTTTTATTTTTAATAAAGGAATTTTTCAAAAGTGTGTTTGTTTTATTTAACCATTTTTTTACACTTTCTTTGTGAAATGGTAGGGGTACTTTTGTACCCCCTTACCATTTCAAACAGGGGGGGGGCCGGGATCTGGGGGTCCCCTTGTTAAAGGGGGCTTCCAGATTCTGATAAGCCCCCCGCCCGCAGACCTCCACAACCACCGGCCAGGGTTGTGGAGATGAGGCCCTTCTCCTCATCAACATGGGGACAAGGTGCTTTGAGGGGTCACGGACCCCCAAAGCATCCTCCCAATGTTGAGGGCATGTGGCCTGGTACGGTTCAGGAGGGAGGGGGGGCCGCTCTCTCGTCCCCCCCTCTTTTCCTGCGGCCTGCCAGGTTGCGTGCTCGGATAAAGGGTCTGGTATGGATTTTTAGGGGGAACCCCACGTCAATTTTTTTTTAAATTTGACGCGGGGTTCCCCTTAATATCCATACCAGACCTGAAGGGTCTGGTTATGGATATTTAGGGGGAACCCCACGTCAAATTTTTTCTTAAATTTGAGGCAGGGTTCCCCTTAATATCCATACCAGACCTGAAGGGCCTGGTAATTCAATTTGGGGGACCCCCACGCTTTTTTTTTTTATTTATTTATTTATTTTTTTATCAATGACTTTCAATGAGTGTTCTCTGTATTACGGGAGCCGACAATTCATAATAGCTGCGAGTGATTTTAAAGGACTTTTTTTCCTGCATAAATGACACTTTGTGCAGCGACAGTTCTAAGGCCCAGAAACATTCGCCCCTTCACAGGCATACTATAGACAACCCCCCCCTACGAAATTTAAAGGAATATTACACTTTTATTGTTTCACTTTAATCATTATTAAAATCACTGCTCCCGAAAAAACGGCCGTTTTTAAAACTTTTTTTTGCATTGATACATGTCCCCTGGGGCAGGACCCAGGTCCCCAAACACTTTTTAGGACAGTAACTTGCAGAATCTTTTCTCTCCGTCAAATCTTTTCTCTGTCGAATATTTTCTCTATATAATCTTGGACTAATAGAGGTAAGGTTAGGCACATTCGACCATAGGTTCTATAAACACGTTGTCAGAGTCATGTCGAATCTCCTATTCTATATCGAACTGTTGTAACAACGAAAACGAAAATAAAGCATTTATTTATGTCGGATCTTTCGTTTTTCGGATTTTGTGCTTTCGTTATCGTTTGTCAAAACGAAAACGAAAATAGCTGAAATTCGGACGAAAATGCATTCGGACGAAAACGAATGCACATGTCTAGCGGCAAGCTTTATTTTATTAATTCAGCTTACCCCTGACCAGCCAGCACAAGTTTTATATGAAATTAAAAATAAAAATATTTTTTTAATTTTAAAGGTATTTTATTTCAAGGCTTGGTGTGGAAAAATAAATAAAAGATTAGCACAAAGTGCAGATCCATTAGCATTTAATTTACATATAATTGCATTTTGATTCAAAGTATTGTACATAAGGAATAGGTATTTCCTTTCAATTTTGTGGATTAAGAGTAAAACAGCTGACTCAATTAAAAAAAAGGCCAGGGACAGCTATCTGTTCCCTTATGAAGGTGCAAGGTTCTTATAGCTCTCAAGAAAGGCAGCATTTTTTATATATATATATATATATATATATATATATATATATATATATATATATATATATATATTATATATAAAAATATATATATGTATAAAAATATATCATTACATTGCATATCCAGAATGGAAATCCCCCCTCTTTTCCTCATTTGGTATTTGACCCACCTCTACCCCTTTTTACCTTCCTTTTACCTCTCTCTTCATTCTAAACATATTACCACTGTGTACGCTCCACCGCTCTCTACAGAATGTGTAAATGGAATGCTTGTTGTCAGTATAGCGCCCTCTTCTGTACAATTATTCCTACTATCTTAATCCTAAATCTTCTCACCAATTTTACCACCTAATATAACCTCACTTACATTCGCCTGCTGGCCTCATCATCTCTCTTTCTGACTTTTCTAAAACCATGTAAACTATTCCCCATTTTTATTCTCATCCTTTTCGCTCAGTTTTCTAAAACTTGCTTTCACTCTTCTCAACACTTGTAATCTAGTCCCACCCCACTTATTATCTAAGCCTCAACCTTTCCTATCTACTCTTTCATTTCACTACATTTCACCCCTTTAATTCATATTCTCTCAACTCCCCCACCCCATCCCTCCCTACCCTCTTCTCTGTGTATTTTATCCCTGCTTGAAATATTATCGGTTTTATTTTTTTTTATACGTTTTTTAATCTCCCTCGTACCCAAATCGCGTCAGCCCACCCTTGCCCAGTATTCAACCCTTCCCCTGTGCTTTCCCATTGGATGGCTATTATTATGTGTATGTGAAATAAAATCATTTCCTGGAAGTAAACTTGGATATGTCTCAGTTTGTTGGTGGACGCATACAATCATTACCCATGCCAGATGCCTGAAGTATGAAATTATGCACGTTAAGAGAAGATAACTTAAAGAGGAACTTAAAGGCTAAGTTCACTTTTTTTTTCCTCTAAATTCCAGCTCTCCTTTGTACCAATATAACATTAATGTACTAGATTGTAAGCTCTAACGAGCAGGGCCCTCTAGTCCCTCCTGTATTGATTTGTATTGTAAATGTACTGTCTGCCCTCATGTTATAAAGTGCAACGCAAACTGTTGGCGCTATATAAATCCTGTATAATAATAATAATACTTCTTTAGCAAAAATAAAACAGCTTTCCAATTATTCTACACAGACTTACCTCACTTTCTTCATAACTGTTTAAACAAACTGCTCCATTACTTCTGCCTTACTTCCTGGTCAGACTTTAGGTCATGACACAGGAGAGAGTTGACCAGCTGAGGGTAGATGATGCAGGGTGTGTTTTAATGAGATCAGCTGGTCAACTCCTTGCTGTGTCATGACCTAAAGTCTGACCAGGAAGTAAGGCAGAAGTAATAGAGCAGTTTCTTTAAACAGCTATGAAGAGAGTGAGGTAAGTCTGTGTAGAATAACTGGAAAGCTGTTTTATTTTTGAAAAAGAAGTACAATAATGCTATATTGGTACATAGGGGAGCTGGAATTTAGAAGAAAAACAAAAGATGAACAAAGGTGAACTTAGCCTTTAAAGCCCCATTCACACTTGTGGACATCAAAGTTGCATGACAAGTCGTTTCCCATGTTTTCCAACAATAACCATTCATATATGCGCAACTTAAATTTGTATCGACTTCAAAGTAGTTCATGCACTACTTTGGGCCGACTTTCATGCAACTTAAGAGCCATAGACTTCAATGTTAACCTTCAGAAGTTGCATGAAAGTCATACCTGAATGTTATACAATGCAACACTAATGCAACAGTTATTTATTATCACTGGTCAAAGCCAAAGTCGTGTTTCCAAGTTGCACCCATCCAACGTTGCGTCAAAGTTGCATCAAAGTAGCACTGAAAAGTGAATGGAGCCTTAGGCCGGTTCACACTGCTCCAACATGAAAATCGTGCAACTTCCGATCCGACTTTGCTCTGCAACAGCGGTTAGACTTTATTGAACAGGATCCTACTTGAGATAAGTGCAACTTGGGTCTGGTATGGATTTGGGTTTTTCTTTTTTTCCATGAAATTTTGCAGTGCTAACATTGCCTCTGAGCACAAGACGCATGTCACATCAGCATCTTAACTGATCCGACTTGGATACAACTTACATTGATTTCTGTGGGCTGAAATCGGACAGAAGTCTGATGAAAATAGTGCAGGAACCTTTTCCGAAGTTGGACCGACACACGTCGGACCAGTTAAAATGGCTCTCATAGGGCAACATTGATTTTTACAAGTCATGCGACATGTGTGCTCAAAGTCAGAGCGATTGTCGCACCAATGTGAACCGGGCCTAAGTCAGAAAATTAAGTCCTGCTAGATCACTTCAGGCTGGCCCCTTTTGTAAGTATAGCTATGGAAAACATTAAAAATAAGTGTCTATACTGTTTAAAATCCAGTAACATACTGTCTCACCCTGCTCTGCACATGCTCAGTTGCTTTCCATTTTTAGGCACTGCCGAGTTTGTAGAGGCTGATTTGCTGACATCTGCTTATCCTTTACAGCCAAGGAAGCTGCTTCTGTTTGATCTGCAACTGCCATGGTGCTGCCCATGTGATCAGTGGTGGCATCAGCCATTTGATGGTTTGACAGCTTGGTTGAAGACACACATCAAAAGTGACAGTTAGCAATCCCAGCATTCCAGGAATGTAACTGTTTATTGAAATCGTTAAAGCGATGGGTTTAGTTTCACTTTATAATTTACCCCCCCCCCGGGGGATATGGGCTTCAGCAAAATGGCAGCCTCCAGCAAGAAGAAACAGGAGCAATGCTGGAGGCAATTTACAGCACACATTCATTTTTGTAGCATAATTATAAAACATGGAATGTATAATCCTTGCTAAAGAATATTATTTTTAGCAAGTTGTTATGATCAAAATTCCACTTTAAAAACAATACAAAAGTAAAAGCTAGAACATCATATACCAAGATGGCCACAGCCTACCACTAAATGAATTGGAGATTACATTATTTAAAAAAAAAATACTTTAACATATGAATTCTGGTCTATTGAGACAAACATGTTTAAGACAAACAGATCTATACTCAGGCAAAAAAAAAAAAAAAAAAAATATATATATATATATATATATATATATATATATATATATATCAAGTGGTCCAGACTTGATGGACCACTTGATCATCTTTCTGCTATCACTCTTCTATGACCCTATGTTAACCGCTTGCCGACCAGCCACCGCAGTTATACTGCAGCAGGTCGGCTCGGCTGTGCGAATCGCCGCAGGTGTACGTCGGGCTCGTACATGGCGATCTGTGGGCACGCACGCAATTGGCCAGCGGGGGAGCTAATCAGCAGGTCCAGTGGACTCAATGTCTGCCCGCCACCCGCGATCGTTCCCTGCAGTGACAGAACGGGGTTCTGCCTAAGTAAACAAGGCAGATCTCCGTTCTGTCAGGGGATGCCACAGAGATCCTGTCTTACTGCTATGCAGGATGACGTATCTGTGTGTTGTCCCAGGCATCCCACATCCCCCATGCAGTTAGTAAACACACACAGGGAACACATCTAACCCTTTGATCGCCCCTGATGTTAACCCCATTCCTGCCACTGCCATTAGTACAATGTCAGTGTATATGTTTAGCACTGATCACTGTAATAATGTCACTGGTTCCCAAAAAAGTGTCAAAAATGTCAGTTAGGTGTCCGATCTGTTCACAGCAATGTCACAGTCCTGCTAAACATACTAGTAAAAAAATTAAATAAAAATGCCATAAATCTATCCCCTATTTTATAGACGCTATAACTTTTGAACAAACCAATCAATATTCGCTTATTGTTTTTTTTTTTTTTTTTTAAATAAAAAATATGTAGCAGAATAAAAATTTATCTAAATTGATGAAGAAATTATATATTTAAATAAAAAAATATTGGGTATGTTTTATAACAGAAAGTAAAACCACAGCCCCTCCTTTCCATCGATCACCCCCATGGCAAGCCCTCCGCGTAGCTCCAACCGGAGGCCAGTATCAACCTGCCTCATGGTGTCTGCTGTTAGCTGGGAGTTCCTCCAGGGCATTGCTCTGTCCTCCAACTCCCCATTTGCTCGGCCCCTGAGGAACTGATAAGCAGGCTCCATTCTGCATGTGCTGCGTTAACCCCTGGTGGAACAAACTGGAGTTTGCAGGCATGCTAATGCTGGCATGTTTTGCCCAGACCAGACGGGGGTGTTTTTATTTTTATTTTTTTTAGCACAACACCTAAAACACCTGATTAGAGCATGAGGCTTTAATAGGCTTCAGAAAAGGCGCGGGCTTTCTGCGCCCCGATCCCACCTTGTTGTGTGACCATAGCAAATACATTTTTGATATTTTTACACCACAGTGCCTCCCCACCAATCAAGAGGCAGGTAATCCAATCCATCCAATAGGATGCCCGGCAGAAGAGACACACTCACAGGGGAGGAAGCTGGAGGATCAGAATCCTCTGCCGCCGCCGCTGACGCAAGAGGAGAGGACCCAACAGGCTGGAATGGAGGAGGAGACGCACGGGATGCAGGAACCGTCGCCTGTCCATCCCCCAGCTCGCTGCCTTCACCCAGATGGGGTAAATGCCAGTCTGATGGCAGGCGAGTGGGGGGGGGGGGTCACAGTGGCTGCATATGTTGGGCACAGGCTGCATATGATGGGCAGAAGCTGCATATGATGGGCATAGGCTGCATATGATGGGCAGAAGCTGCATATGATGGGCACAGAAGCTGCATAAAATGGGCACAGAGGCTGCATAAGATGGGCACAGAGTCTGCATATTATGGGCACAGGATACATATGATGGGCAGAAGCTGCATATGATGGGCACAGGCTGTATATGACGGACACATGCTGCATATGATGGGCACAGAAGCTGCATAAGATGGGCACAGAAGCTGCATAAGATGGGCTCAGAGGCTGCATATGATGGGTACAGGCTGCATATGATGGGCAGAAGGTGCATATGACGGGCACAGGCTGCATATGACGATCGCATACTACATATGATGGGCAAATGCTGCAGAAGATGGGCACAGAAGCAGCATTAGATGGGCTCAGAGGGTGCATATGATGGGCACATGCTACATATGATGGGCACAGAGGCTGTATGATGGGCACAGGCTGCATATGATGGGCACAGAGGCTGCAATTGATGTTTTTTTCTGAATTTTTCAGTTTGCCTGCGCCCCCCTAAAAAATTTTGAGCACCAGCTGCCATTGACCAGCGGCCTAGTACATCCTGATCGTACATCCAGCACTGCAGTATCACGTGGCAAGTCCCATGAGTGCAGTTCAAGCTGGTGAGGTGGCTACCACAACTGCAGCCACCAAGAAGACAAAGACAGGCCCGTCAAGCCCATAGTGCCCTTCCTGCTGCATTTGCCAATCCGAATTGGGAGCCCACCACTTCTGCAGCACTTGTACTTCCCCCATTCACTGGCCAACCCAGAATTCAGGTGGAAACAGTTGATCTTACGTCACTTGATTTTTATTCGCTGTTTTTCACGGAAGATCTCTATAGATCTATTGTGGACCAGAGCAATTTGTATGTTGGTCAATTCATCTCCTGTAATCCCCAGTTGACCCTTGCCAGAGGTTGGAAACCTATTACAGTCTCTGAATTTAAGACCTTCCTGGGCCTATCCCTCCTCATTAGCATAACTAAAAAAAGTGAGTTGCAGTCTTATTGGTCCACTGACCCAATTCACCATATGCCCTTGTTCTCTGCCTCCATGACCAGGATACGATACGAGCAGATCTTGCGGTTCATGCATTTCAATGACAATGAACTCTGTCATCCTTGGGGTGACCCTGACTACGACCGGCTCAACAAAATTCGGCCCCTTGTAAACAACTTCAACCAGCAGTTTGCAGCCTTGTTTACTCCCAAACAAGTTGTCTGCCTTGATGAGTCCCTGATTAAGTTTTCTGGCCACTTGTCATTCAAATAATATCTTCCTAGCAAGCGTGCCAGATATGGGGTCAAGATGTATAAGATCTGTGACAGAGCAACAGACTATACATATTTTTTTTGGTTTATGAGGGAAGAGATAGTTACGTAGAGCCGGAGAACTTCCCATAATACATAGGGAGCGCTGGTAAGATTGTGTGGGACTTAGTGTCACCCTTATTCGGAAAGGGGTATCACTTGTATGTGGACAATTATTACATAAGCGTGACACTTTTTAGTCACTTGTTTGTCCTCCCTTCAAGCAGACACGATGGTCCAAATTCCTACAACGACTGGTGTTGTGGAGAAACCCCTCTGTGTCCACAAATATAACATTAATATGGGATGGGTGGACCTCAACGACCAGTTGTTGGCGCGGGACCTAATTGGCTGTAAGGCCAGACACTAGTATAAAAAAGTGTCTGTATACTTATTCCAATTGGCTCTGCTGAATGCTTATGGGCTATACAAAGCTTCAGGACGAATCATATCCTTCCTTAAATTCCAGGAAGAGATCATCACAGCCCTTCTGTTTCCAGATGGTGCTGTGGCCCAGCTTACCAATCCAAATGCAGTGAGTCGACTGTATGAGAGGCATTTTGGGCATGTCCCCCCTGGTACCCCTACCCATAGAAATCCCCAAAGAAGATGTGTCTGTAGAAAGAGCGGATATAGATGTGACACGCTTTTATTGTCCCTTCTGTCCTGACCAACCTGGTCTTTGCATTGGTAACTATTTCAAACGCTACCACACATTAGTGGAGTATTAGTGTAGGGTACACCATTGCACAGTCCCAGGCAGACTTACACGGAGTCTCGAAAGATGAGATGGCCATCACATTTTGAGAGACCCTAATCTGGAACGTGTACAGTTTACAGTTTATATAAAAGTGCAAAAAAAAACACAAAAACACAAAAAATTTTTTTTAAATAAAAAGGCCAAAAATAGTTGTGCTTTTATTTTTCTTCTCTCTCTATTGTTCTCTCTCTTATGTTCGCTCTCTATTGTCCCCTCTATTGTTTGCTCTGTATTGTTACTGTATTTTAGAACTGTAATGTTTTATTTTTACTATGTTTTATTGAATTTGCTTTGCAGGTATGGTATGTCTTACTGTTATATTGTAATGTTACTTTGTTTTATTGTTAATCATCATTTGCTTAGCAGGTATGCCAGTTAGTTGCAGCACGGGTTTATTTTTTCTGACAGCAACAGCGTTTACTCCCATGATACGTAAAGTCATGACTCCAGCGCTGTAGGAGATGATTTTACCACCACAGTTAAAAAAAAGAGCATATATGCCGAAGCAGGGGTGGAGGAGCTTCTAACATTAGGGGCGGATTGCCCCATGCTTCGGCATATATTTTTTAGGCACAGATTGCGTTAAAAAATCAAGTTGTTTTATTAAGTTAATGTTTTATCGTTACCATTGTTTGCGTTTCAGGTACGCCATTCAGTCACAGCACTGATTTATTCATCTTGACAGCAACAGCTTTGCTCTCATGATACGAAAATCAGCGACTCCAGCGCTGTAGGAGGTGATTTCACCACCACAGTTAAAAAAACAAAACGGCGCATGTATGCCCATCATTAGAAGTGGATGAATTAAGGATGGTATTCTAATGGTGGACATACCCACCAAGCAATCTCTTTTTTTCGTTCAGTCCACAGGCTGCATGAAAAGAAGAACATTACAATATATGCCCAACAAGGACCAGCAACGTACTGGTATGTTACTGGACTTTGAGTGGTTATACCAGAAAGATGCCTGCAGGTTTAGGTATCATCTTAGTATCATTCTTTTCAGCCAGTGGTCAGCTTTCATGTAAAAGCAATCCTAGCAGCTAATTAGCCTCTAGACTGCTTTTACAAGCAGTGGGAGGGAATGCCCCCCCTCCCCCCACCATCTTCCATGGTTTTCTCAGGCTCTCCTGTCCCAACAGGGAACCCGAGAATGCAGCCAGTGGTTCTGCCAGCTGACCATAGAGCTGATAGGAGACCAGAACAGCTCCAATCATCTCTATAGCCTAAGAAACCAGAAGCTACGAGCATTTCATTATTTAAATAGCGCCATTGGGAAATTAGGGAAGCATTTTATCACACTGACCTTGATGTGGTCAGATGCTTTAAGGGCAGAAGAGAGATCTAGGGTCTAATAGACCCCAATTTTTTCAAAAGAGAGTACCTGTCACTACCTATTGCTATCATAGGGGGAATTTACATTCCCTGAAAAAACAATAAAAATGATTTAAAAAAAATTCAAGGAACGGTTTAAAAATAAAACAAAATAAATGATACAAAAAAAGCACCCCTGTCCCCTCGTGCTCATGCGCAAAGGCGAACGCAAGCGTCGGTCTGGTGTCATTTGTAAACAGCAATTGCACCATGCATGTGAGGTATTACTGCGAAGGTCAGATTGAGGGCAGTAATTTTAGCAGTAGACCTCCTCTGTAAATCTAAACTGGTAACCTGTAAAGGATTTTAAAGGCTTTTAAAAATGTATGCAATGTCACCGCTGCACGTTTGTCCGCAATTTTAAAGCATGTCATGTTTGGTATCCATGTACTCGGCATAAGATCATCTTTTCTATTTCATCAAACATTTGGGCAATATAGTGTGCTTTAGCGCATTAAAATGTAAAAAATAAATGTTTTCCAAAAACATTGCATTTAAATGCATTTGTGCAGTACAAAATCCTGTGTAGAAAAAAAAAAGTTGCAACACCTACCATTTTAATCTGTATGGCCTTTGCTTTAAAAATATATAATGTTTGGGGGTTCAAAGTAATTTTCTAGCAAACAAAAACATTTTTTTTCATGTAAACAAAAAGTGTCAGAAAGGGCTTCGTCTTCAAGTGGTTAGAAGAATGGGAGATGCGTGGCCTAAGCTTCTAATGTTGTGCATAAAATGCTGGGACAGTTCAAACCCCCCCAAATGACCCCTTTTTGGAAAGTAGACACCCCATGCTGTTTGCTGATAGGCATGTTGAGTCCATGGACAATTTTATATTTTGCCACAAGTTTCGGGAAAATTACAAACGTTTTCTTTTTTTTTGCACAAATTTGTCACTAAATGATATATTGCTCAAACATGCCATAAGCATATGTGGAATTACACCCCAAAATACATTCTGCTGCTTTTCCTGAATACAGGGATACCACATGTGTGAGACTTTTTGGGAGCCTAGCCGCGTAAAGGACCCCGAAAACCAATAACTGCCTTCAGGCTTTCTACTGTCGTAAAATGGTGATTTCACTTCCTCTCTACCTATCACAGTTTCGGAGGCCCTGAAATGTCAAGATAGCACAACCCCCCCCCCCCCCCCAATGACCCCATTTTGAAAAGAAGACACTTCAAGCTTTTTGCTGAGAGGCATGTTGTATCCATGGAATATTTGATATTTTGCCACAAGTTTCAGGAAATTGAATTTCTTTTTTCTTTTTTTTTTCTTTTTTATTTTACACGAAGTTGTCACTAAATGATATATTGTTCAAACATGGCATAGTTATATGTGGAATTGCACCCCAAAATACATTTTACTGCTTCCCCTGGGTATGGAGATACCACATAAGTGAGACCTAACCGTGTACAGAACCCTGAAACCAAGCACCGCCTTCAGGCTTTCTAAAGACGTAAAATTGTGATTTTACTCCTCACTACCTATCACAGTTACGGAGGTCCTGAAATGTCCACATAGCACAAAACCCCCCAAATGACCCCATTTTGGAAAGTAGACACCCCCAGGTATTTGCTAAGAGGTATGGTGAGTATTTTGCAGCTCTTATTTATTTTTGAAAAAGAAGAAAGTAATGAAAGAAAAAAAAAATTTTGTTCAATTTTCAAAACTTTGTGACACAAAGATCTACAAAATACTCAACATGCCTCTCAGCAAATAGATTGGGGTGTCCAAAATGCTTTCCAAAAATGCTACTCCAGTGATCTCCACTTGCTTCTGGGTCCCGTGAGTAGCGGTGTCTACCTAAGTGATTTCCAGCTTCTGGGGGCATCAGCCAGGTATGGTATATACATAATTACATTGGTCCAAGCTGGATCAATATACTATGAATATAATATACATACCTGGATTTTTTCTTCAAATGCTTAGTTCTCCTTGTTTGAGTTTTTGCAAACTCCTTTTCCAGAAAATAGCTTATGGAAGTGAGTTTGAGGAAATAGACTATAGGGTCTGCTGAGAATGGTTACGGTACAATGCGTGTGATAAAATGTGGTAATATAAAGATGGGAAAGCAATGAATATTACCACACTCATGTATTTATCAATTTCTTTGTGCTCTCCTCCTTTCGAAGGGATAAAATCTCTCATCCAGCCATAATCTGCTCACACCTTTCTCTTCACGCCTCATTCTCCTCAGAGATGACCCTCTTCCAGCTTAGACCTAGTTGCTTCCAGGCACAAAATGGTGGCCAGGTTTCCAGCTGTTGTCATGGTAACAGCAGTTCTCCATACTGTGCTGGCATTATGCTTGGCTGTCACAGGGGACTATTTTATCAAGCGGAGCAGCTGAAACTACATGAAAAGTCGTGTTTTTTTCCTTTTCGCCGTTTTTTTAAAATAATTTGTCTCTTCGTTAGGCGGACTCATTTAGTAGACTGTCAGTTTAGGAATATTAAAGGAAAACCAAAATGGATGTGGGTCAATTTTTTTACTATTAGTGTATATATAGCCCAATCAGTTTTTGTATAGTTTGGGGAAAGGTTGAATGCCCTGTCAGGCTTTAAGGCCCCTGTCACATGAAGGGTCTGATCAGTTTCTTCTGTCTGTTTTTCAGATGGACCTGATCGGACCCTCCATTCACTTCTATGGACCGGCAGGTGTAACTGTTCGTTTTTACACCCACCTACCTCTGATCCAACAAGGTATGCTAAAAATAACGGAAGGGGATCTGTCCCCTTCGATCTGGGCAGATTGGATTGGAGAGCAGTCGGTGTAATGAACAGCAAAGTCCGTTTACACCTGACCACCCATAGAGCAGAGAGGGCTCTACATATACAGAGTGGACACAGATGACTTATCTGCCCGCTCTCCTTTGATCAGCAGGGGATCAGTGGACAGATCCCCTGCTGATCAAAATGCAGTCCGCCCCATGTGAAAGGGGCATAATTATTGTTGTCCTGATTCACTGCTGGGTAGCTTCCCCCTCACCATTTCCCTGGTAACTATTGTCACTGAGGCAGATAGTGATGGGAAATACAACATTTTATGGATGTCACCAAAACATGGAGTGAGGGAAAATCTTCCAATGCAGACATTTGTTCTAGGAACAACTAAGAGGGGAATTCTCTTTACCTTGAAAAAATGTCCTCTCATTGCATGCTGAGTCTCTCAGGGGCAAAAGTTACAGAATATTTCCCCAATGATACACAGACAATTATTCCCTACTCTGCCACATTTACACAGCGAGCAGCTATATTGTGACATTTCAGAGCCTATGGGTTTTCATTTTAGACTCAACCGCAGCGCAACTACTAGATTAGTGCAGGCAAATTTACTTGTATGACTCATGTGAGTCTGAAATTGAATCAAGGTTTACTGCAGGTCAGGCTTAGAGACTCACAAATGCAGGCCTCTGGTGCCTGCCCTGAGTCTGGAAGTTTGGAGAAACTTCTAGAAGTTAGTGGGCGGAGGCCAGTGCGGGATAACATCATTGCCACGCATGTGCATAAATTATTCACCCAGGCACACTGGTAATGTGTTGGAAATGTAAATGCAGTCCAGTGTACATTCTAAAGAAGACTGTGAACAGGCAGGTTTATTTTATTGCAGAAGAGCATTTGCATGGGCGGGGAAGGTAAAGGGGGCCCCCTGTGCCCTGACACACACTACACACACAACATCCAACATTTCCCTGATCCTCAAGTGGATAAAGTACTGTCTTTAGGCATCAAGAGCTTTGGAACGTTTTTCTATCTTACATGCAGGTGGCTGCAGCCATCCGCATTTGCCAATGCTATGTATGATTATAGTTCTGACTGCTGCTGCCAACGGACTCTGTCTGGAAGTCCTGCAGAGTAATTTCTTGACTTGCTCCTCCTGAGGGCTAAGAGTAGGTTTGTGACAACAGTAAATAGTGGGCATCTGCCCCCGGAATCATGCCAAGGGCGGAGTGCTGGCGATGTGGTCACTCATCCCGCTGTTTACTAATAGGAGTGATTGCAGTATCACACCTGTCAGAAGGAACAGGGACAGATAGCTGCAGCTGAAGAGAAGATTAGGCTTTCTCCTCCCTCCATCCTGCAGGTGGTAGTAGAGAGTCCCCTCAGTCTCAGCAAAGTGCCGCTGTGCAGTGAGGGCAGGCTGCCATTTTTCCTCTATCCCCTTGTCACATGGCTGGAGGAGGAAGAAGAAGATGCTTTACAGTGTGGTCAGTAAGTACGAGGGGGAAGAGGGGGGACAACTCAGCCCCAGACCTTCCCTCTCTACTTCTCAGACCCCCAGACCTCCCTTCTCTCCTCCTCAGACCCCCCAGACACCCCCTCTCCCCCTCAGACCCCCTCTCCTCCTCAGACCCACTCAGATCTCCCCTCTCCTCCTCAGACTCCCCCAGACCTACTCTCTCTTCTCTTCAAACCCCCCTCTCCTCCTAAGACCACCTCCCCCAGAACTCACCTCTCCACCTCAGATCCACCCTCTCCTCCTTAGATGCTCCAGATATCCCCTTTCTTCCTCAGACCTCCACCCTTTCTCAGACCCCCCCTCTACTCCTCAGATCCCCAGACCTGACCTCTCCTCAGACTCCTCCAGGCCTCCCCTCTCTCCTCCTCATATCTCCCTCTCCTCCTTAGACCCCCCAGACCTCCCTTCTCCTCCTTAGACCCCCCTCTCATCAGACACTCCTAGACCTCCCCTCTCTCCTCCTCAGACCCCCCAGACCTCACCTTTCTTTTCCTCAGACCCCCTCCTTTCCTCCTCAGACCCCCTAGAAACTCCCTCTCCTCCTCAGACCCCCAGACACCCTCTTTTCCTTAGACCTCCCCTCTTCCGCAGACCCCCCAGACCTCCCCTTTCTCCTCCTCAGACCCACAAGACCTCCCATCTCCTCCTCAGACATCCCCTCTCCTCCTTAGACCTTCCCTCTTTCTCTTCAGACCCCACGCACACCCCTCTTCACTTCAGACCCCCAGATCTTCCTCTCCTCCTTTAGACCCCCCAGAAATCCCCTCTTAACTCCTCAAAGCCCCCAGACCGCCATCTCCTCCTCAGACCCCCAGACATCCTTCTCCATGCCTCTAATCCCCCAGATCTCCCAAGACCTCCCCTCCCTACTTCTTAAACCCCACAGACTTCCCTCTTCTATTCAGGCCCCCAGACCTCACTAGTCTCCTCCCCAGATTCCCCTTTACCCCTCTCTCCTTCTCAGACTGCCCAGACCCCATTTCTCCTCCTCAGACCACCCAGACCTCCCCTTTCCTCCTCAGACCCTCCAGACCTCCCCTTTCTACTTCTCAGACCCTCCCAGATGCCTTAGACCTATCCTTTCTCCTCCTTAGACCACCCAGACCTTCCTCTCCTCCACAGACCCCCAGACCTCCCCTCTCTACTCCTCAATCCCTCCAGGCTTACCTCTCCTCCTCAGACTCCCCAGATATTCCCTCTTTACTCATCAGACCCCCAGATCTCCCCTCTCTACTCCTCTGACCCTCCAGGCCTCCCTCTCCTCCTCAGACTCCCCGGATCTTCCCTCTTTACTCATCAGACCCACCCCATAACCCCCTCTCCTACTCAGACTCCCCTCCAGACCTCCCTTCGCTACATCTCAGACCCCCCAGACCACCGTTTCCTTCTCAGACCTCCCCTTTTTCCTCCTCAGACCACTCAGACCACCCCTCTCTACTTAGACCCCCATGATGTACAGGATGGGATATAAGAAAGGTATATGGATGTATAGGTTGGTATATAAGAGAGTCATATGGATGTACAGGATAGTATATATATATATATATATATATATATATATATATATATATATATATATTTCTTGATCATATATCACGGGACACAGGAGCTTCATTACATAGTGGGTTATATAGGCACCTCTGGTGATTGGACACTGGTTAACCCCCAATTAAGGAGAATTCCTCCCCTATATAACCCCTCCCATATGGGAGGCACCTCAGTTTTTTTACCAGTGTCTATGGTGGTTGGTCACGTAAAACATGTGCTAAGAAGAAAGCTCTGTGCAGGTCCCTGCGGGGGCCTAAGGGCTACAACAAACCGGATCCATATCTCGGGCCGATATTTTGACTCCCAAGATGATATGGTACACGGGCCTCGTCATCCGAAGAAACAAGGTTTTGCCTGTAAGTCCTCTCCTATTGGAAGACTGGGCTCTGGGAAAACCAGACTTGGTGTACTATTTACATAGTGTCACAAAAGTTTCTGGCAGAGTCTTTTACAAGGTCCAGGTAGGAGGTTCTTCTGAGAAGGAACCCCAAAAAAACCTGAAGGTTGGCACAACTCTGCCCGCCGTGATGGGTGAAGGCTGGAATCTGTCTGTTTTCAGCAATTCCTGCAGCGAGGACAGGTAAGGGAAGTTAATCCTATATAAATTATATTATGGATTTCTTCATTGAGTAGTTGTATGTCTTACCTGGTTTCCACCACTAGAGGGAGTAAGAGCAGCCTGATGCATACTTACATGCCTTTCAGTACACATGCTCAGTGAAGCCTGGTTCTCCCAGATGACTCACGTCTCCACTGCAATCTCTGCCACAATAAAGGTAATACAGGGGTCCCACATAGTCTGATGGCGATTCCCTTCCCCCCTGGATACCGGCGGTCCTCGAGCACATGCGCCGAGCGCGCTCCCGTGCTAATGGAGGGGGGGAGTGTGGTTGCGAGCCGTGCAGGTCGGTGTGCGTGGCGCCATACTGCGCAGGCGCCAGGCAGCAGTTTTAAAAAGCCCAGAGCGTCAGGGGGCTGTAAGTGGAGACACAGGAGCTGTGGGCAGTAAGCATCCCAAGGGATTGGATCCAGGCAAACCTAAGACACCTACTCAGCATCAGGTTGTGCAGTTTAAGCATATATATTTATTGTGAGACTTTAAGCACAACAGTGATTGCACTTTGTACTAGTACCTCTGCTTTGTAGCTTAGGACTATGTCTCCTTGTAAGAGGGTCTCAGGGGGAGGTAACAAGGGCACTGGTAAGTCACCGCCTAGGTCTAGGGGTTCTAAAAATGCCTGTAGGTTACCATCCCCCCCCCCCCGCAAGACTGGAGCCAGCCTCACAGGATGAGTCAGTGCCCCTGTCAGGTTTTGCATCCTCTCCTAATGTTTCAGCCCTGGTATACGTCACCGAGGACTCCCTTAGGGCTACATTGGAGGGTTTTGAAGGGAGAATCATTAATTTTATTTCAGCTTCCCTGAAAGATAGCAGGAAAAGGGGTAGATCCCCTCCCTCTGCTGAGATTCCTCTTTCAGATGACACTTTTGACAATGAGGAGAGATCCCTATCTTGGGACAGGGATCTTGAGCAGTCGGATGAATCAGAGGAAGAGGAGAGAGTTCCCTCCTCCCAGGCACTCAGAAAACAGGTGCAGTATTATACTGAATTGGTGCGTACCACATTCACAATGCCTGCTGCTGAGGTCGCTACGTCCTCTGTTTCTTCCCTGGGAGTCAGGAAAATCCCACAGACTGCCTTTCCAATTCATCCTTTAATGGATAAATTATTGTATGAGGATTGGGGACATCCCGATAAACTGTTTGCTCCTCCTAAAAGGTTTTCTATGCTTTATCCTCTGGAGGAAAGTTTCACCAAGAAATGAGGGGTCCCATCTGTCGATGCGGCTGTTTCTTGCTTGAATAGAAACCTGACCTGTCCTTTGGATAATGCTCAGGTATTTAAAGATCCAACTGATAAGAAGCTGGAAACATTATTAAAAGCCTCCTTTTCCACGACTGGCGCTGTAGTGCAACCTACAGTCGCAGCTGTGGGGTTGTGTCAGTTCCTCAAAGAACAGGTTAAGCAGATGCTTGGCCTCCTTCCCAGTGAGGAAGTGGAGAATTATGCAGAAATACCTCAAATTCTGTGTTTCATGATTGATGCGATTTTGGATTCTGTCCAACAAGCATCTCGTTTGTCTCTATTGTTGATACACATGCGAAGGGCCCTATGGCTAAAGAATTGGGCAGCTGAGCTATCATGCAAGAAGCATTTGATTGGGTTCCCGTTTAAAGGGGAACGTTTGTTTGGAGAAGAATTAGACAAATTCGTCCAAAAAATTTCAGGGGGTAAATCTACTCTCCTTCCAAGCAAAAAGAGCAAACGTCCATCATTTAGGCGTTCTCTCTCTCCCAGAGCATCAAGCTCTAAGCAGTGGTGACGGCGTTCTCAACCCCCCTCTACAGGAAGGGCTCAAGGCCGGGCCCAGGGGCAGAAGAAATCCTGGGGGCGAAAGCCTGCCAAGCAGAGCCCAAAAGCTTCCTTGTGAAGGGGCGCCCCCGCTCGGCCGAGTGGGGGGAAGGCTTCTGCAGTTTGCGGAAGCCTGGCGGGAAGAGATCCGGGACAAGTGGGTGGTCTCTTCAGTATCTCTGGGCTACAAGCTGGAGTTTCAGGAGATTCCACCTTCTCGCTTTCTAAGGTCAAGGATCCCCAGAGACCCAGTAAAGCGAAGACCGCTATTTCTGGCCTTAGATCACTTACTATCCCAGGGGGTTATAGTAGAAGTGGACCCAAAAGAACAGGGTTCAGGGTTTTACTTGAATCTCTTCACCGTTCCAAAGCCAAATGGAAGTGTCAGACCTATCCTGGATCTGAAGGATCTGAACCAGTTTTTACGCATCCGGTCCTTCCGAATGCAGTCAATTCGCACTGTGGTCTCCTCCCTGCAAGGGGGAGAGTTTATGGCATCAATAGACATCAAGGATGCATTTCTCCATGTGCCAATTTTTCCCGAACACCAAAAGTATCTAAGGTTCGCGGTAGAACGGCGGCATTTTCAATTTGTGGCCTTGCCGTTCGGGCTCGCTACGGCCCCTCGAGTCTTCACAAAGATTCTGGACCCTCTCTTGGCAAACCTAAGAGCTCAGGGTATAGCTGCCATGGCTTATCTAGACGATTTGCTTCTCATAGAGAAAACAGTAGCGCTCCTGAACCACAGTGTTACCAGAACGCCAGAACACCTGGAACGCCTAGGTTGGTGTCACGATCGTTCCACCATCCCGATCGTACATAGGAGACTTACCCACAGGGTTCCTGTACAAGAGGATCGTCGGTGCCCTCGGACGCGGGTTGGCGCACACGAACGCACGCGAGTGCATGTAGTCCCTAACAAGCGCACGCGGGTGCGCTTTGATAAGTGCGAGCGCACGCGGGTGCGCGATAATCCGATCGGGCGTACGCGGGTACGCGGGGTCACGAACGGGAGCACGGTCACCCGCGGGGGTACGCAAACGTACCGTGCGACCGTTCCTAGCGCCCAACAGGCTATTTAAGGGATCAGCTTCTGCTCCACGGTGCTGTCCTGTCTACAGCGTTCCTGTGACTTCTGCTACCAGTTCCTGTGTGTTCCTGATACTGTACCCGGCCTGTTCCTTGACCTTGTCTGTTTGCTGCCTGCCTCCAACCCTTTGCCTGATTGACCACGCTTCTGCCTTCTGCTCTGTACCTCTGCTGTCCGATAGTTGCTGACCCGGCTCGCCTCTGACCACACCTGCCTGTCCTCCCGAGTTCCAGCACCAACTACCCCTGTGGTTCCTGCTTGACTACCTGTGCCAGCTGTTCCTGCAGTTCCTGTCCGGCTTCCAGCGCTAGTTGCACCTACCGTTCCAGTCAGCTACCTGTTCCGGCTGTGCCAGCCATCTGCTATCCGGCCTGGCACTTGTGTCCTCCGGACTCCTGAATCCCTGTCTCCACCTCCAGGGGCTCACGAGCCGGAGGCTTACGAGGCGCCGCTCCCTGCACGTTTGGGCTCTCCAACCAGGTACGTGACAGTTGGATTATAAACCTAGAAAAGTCGTCTCTACAGCCTGCTACCAGGTTGGAATACCTGGGTATGGTTATCGACACGACACCGCTCAGGGCAAGGTGTTTCTACCAAGGCCAAAAGCCTTGGCTATTGGGGATCTGGTGCGGCTAATTCTGGGCAGAAGATCTTCCCCCATTCGGTTGTGCATGAGACTGTTAGGGAAAATGGTCGCCTCCTTCGAGGCCGTTCCATTCGCCCCAGTTCCACTCAAGGCCTCTGCAAAGATGCATCCTTGCGGCTTGGAACAGGAAGCCCCAGTCCTTGGATCTTCCTATGCGTCTATCCCCAGGGACACGCAAGAGTCTCGTCTGGTGGTTACAAACCGAGAATTTGCTGAAAGGCAAAACTTTTCTTCCTCTTCCATGGAAGATTATTACGACAGATGCCAGCCTGACAGGCTGGGGAGTAGTGTTGGAGGAGACATGCTAGCAGGGGAAATGGTCTGCGATCGAGAGGCTTTTGCCCATAAATGTCTTGGAGATTCGGGCAGTTTATATGGCTCTCATAAACTGGTCTTTCAGACTACGGGGTCTCCCTGTTCAGGTTCAGTCTGACAATGCCACAGCAGTGGCCTATATCAATCACCAGGGCGGTACCAGAAGTCTGGTTGCGCAAAAAGAGGTGAATCGCATACTTGTCTGGGCAGAAAAGCATGTTCCATGCCTTTCTGCAGTCTTCATTCCAGGAGTGGAAAATTGGCAGGCGGATTTTCTGAGCCGCCAGCAGTTGTGCCCAGGAGAATGGACTCTGCACCCCGACGTGTTTTGGAACATATGTCGCAGGTGGGGTACTCCAGACGTAGATCTGTTCAATAGAAAACTGGACAAATTTGTGTCAAGGACAAGAGATACACTCACTCAGGGGTCGGATGCTCTGACAGTTCCCTGGGATCAGTACAATTTGATTTATGCCTTCCCCCCCGTGCCCGCTTCTGTCGCGGTTCTTGGGAAGAGTCAAGAGGGAGACAAAGTTGGTTCTTTTGGTAGCCCCGGCTTGGTCCAGGCGACCGTGGTACGCAGAGATCATGAAGTTGGCAGTAGGCAGGCCGTGGATCCTCCCTCTCCGGCCAGATCTGCTCTCACAGGGTCCAATTTACCATCCTGCTTTACACAGTCTGAATTTGACGGTTTGGCTGCTGAGACCCACATTCTGAGAGACCGTGGGCTTTCAGGGCCAGTCCTTTCTACTCTGGTCAATGGCAGAAAGACGGCCTCCAGGCTTATTTACTACAAAATCTGGAGGGCATATGTTTCCTGGTGTGAACTCAGGGAATGGCATCCTAGAAAGTATGTCATTAGCAGGATCTTGGCCTTCCTCCAGTCAGGCCTAGAAATTAATTTGGCCGTAAGCACTATCAAGGTGCAGATTTCAGCCTTGTCAGTGTTTTTTCAGAAGCCACTTGCATCGCATTCCCTGGTGCGGGCTTTCATCCAGGGGGCTATGCGGATAAGGCCGCCAGTCAAACCTCCGGTATGCCCATGGGATCTGAATTTGGTTCTCTCGGCTTTGCAGGGGCAACCTTTTGAACCTTTGCATCAGGCTTCGTTAGTTCTTTTGACTAAAAAATTGGTTTTCTTGGTAGCCATATCCACGGCTAGAAGAGTGTCAGAACTAGCAGCTCTCTCCAGCAAAGAACCGTATCTAATTATTCATAAGGACCGGGTGGTAATGCGTCCCAACAGGTCCTTTCTGCCTAAGGTGGTTTCAGGATTCCATTTGAATCAAGATGTAATCCTACCATCCTTTTTTCCGGACCCACAGTCCGCAGAAGAAGAATCTTTGCACACTTTGGATGTGGTTAAGGCAATCAGTATCTATCTTCAGGCAACTGCTCAGATAAGGAAAACTGATTGCTTATTTATTTTGCCTGGAAGGCCCTAGGAAGGGCCAGGCGGCATCAAAATCCACTCTCTCAAGGTGGATTAGACAGATTATTTCTCAGGCCTATAGTGTTAAAGGGAAGATTCCTCCTTTTCAAGTGAAAGCGCACTCAACTAGGGCTGTAAGTGCTTCTTGGGCAGTGCATCACCAGGCCTCCCTGGCTCAGATCTGTAAGGCTGCAACTTGGTCATCAGTCCACACATTCACCAGATTCTATCAGGTGGATGTCAGAGGGCAAGAGGATATCGCCTTTGGGCGTAGTGTACTGCAGGCTGCAGTTTAGGTCCTCCGGTCCCTGGCGGTCTATAATTATGATCTGTGTCTCCCTCCCCTCAATCTGAGCATTGCTTTGGGACATCCCACTATGTAATGAAGCTCCTGTGTCCCGTGATGTATGATCAAGAAAATAGGATTTTTATATACAGCTTACCTGTAAAATCCTTTTCTTGAGAGTACATCATGGGACACAGGGCTCCAGCCCCTCTTGGGTTTTACGTGGTTTCCTATTGCTTTGCTACAAAACTGAGGTGCCTCCCATATGGGAGGGGTTATATAGGGGAGGAATTCTCCTTAATTGGGGGTTAACCAGTGTCCAATCACCAGAGGTGCCTATATAACCCACTATGTAATGAAGCTCCTGTGTCCCGTGATGTACTCTCAAGAAAAGGATTTTACAGGTAAGCTGTATATAAAAATCCTATTATATAGTAGGATTGGCATCTTTATCCCATTTAAATACATGTCAGACCACACCATAACCCCTATAAGAGCGAGGACCACATCCTAAAGAAGAGAGGGGGGCCTCACCAACCACAGGGGAAGGGACTTTGAATGTGCTAAAAAATTAGGAAAGACAAAAACATCAATTATATAAAATCATTGTTTTAATTATATCACATTAAAAGATAAAGTGCATCCATATAAAAAAAAATATATCAAATCAATAAGGTGTTGGACAGTGCATATTGAATGTTATTCCCTATTTAACACTACCACATTCTGCACTATGTAAGTCATCTCACGCCCATGTTTTACTATGGCATGCTTTGCGAGCCACATTTTTATTTTTCTCAAAGCCTCAGGTCCACTGTTGATCTTGCACAAGGGCCCACTGATTTCATGATATGCCCCTGCAGAAAGGACATTACATTAATTGTTTCTTCTGCAATAAAGTGCCAGCCTGTCCTCAAAAAATGCAAAAGAAAAATGTGTTTAGATCTTTAACTTTTTTTTTTTCTTCTTTAACTTTATTGAAATGTCACAAAATAATAATTCATTCATTTATATGCTCAACTGTGGTGCAAAGAAAAATACAGATGGACGGAGACTTTGGGAAAGCTTTGGTGCAGGAAACAAAAATGTAGCATGTCTGTATTTGTATGCACCTCTCCACTGTGCAAATCAATGACAGGCTGACAGATGCCATTGCTGTACATATCGGAGTGATTACATGCGTACAGGGACTGATGAGCGACTCTGGATGCAGACAGTTTGTGCCTAGGGCCGCTCATTCATCCCTGTATGAACGTAACCACTCAGATTTGCTGTTACATGCATACAAATGCGGCATCCCTTAGACCTCTCCTTTCTCCTCCTTAGACCACCCAGACCTTCCTCTCCTCCACAGGCCCCCAGACCTCCCCTCTCTACTCCTCAGACCCTCCAGGCTTACCCCTCCTCCTCAGACTACCCAGATATCCCCTCTTTACTCATCAGACCCCCAGATCTCCCCTCTCTACTCCTCTGACCCTCCAGGCCTCCCTCTCCTCCTCAGACTCCCCGGATCTTCCCTCTTTACTCATCAGACCCACCCCATAACCCCCTCTCCTACTCAGACTCCCCTCCAGACCTCCCCTCTCTACATCTCAGACCCCCCCCCAGACCACCCACTCCTCCTCAGATCTCCACTTTCTCCTCTTCAGACCCCCCGGACAACCCTTTCCTTCTCAGACCTCCCCTTTTTCCTCCTCAGACCACTCAGACCACCCCTCTATACTCCTTAGACCCCCATGATGTACAGGATGGGATATAAGAAAGGTATATGGATGTATAGGTTGGTATATAAGAGAGTCATATGCAGGGTCATCTTTAATATTTATTGGACCCTGGGCAAAAATTTTCTTAGGGCCCCCCCTCCCCCCATGCAATTTCTCTCTCCACCTTCTTGGAGACATACAATAATTAGCAGCTAGACTTAAAATCAGTTTACTGTATCAGATCAGGCAGCGATTGCGATTGGTTGCCAGAGGTTACAGTATATCATTACTGCTTACTGACTGGTTGCTAGAGGTTACAGCACTCCTTAAGGCTCACTGATTAGTTGCTAGAGGTTACAGCACATTTCTGCTTGTTGATTGGCTGCTAGAGATTGCTGTACAGTAATACTGCTCTCTGGTTGCTGTAGGTTACAGCACATCTTCTCCTCACTGCAGGGGGGCATGATATACCTATGAATGTTGCCTTTATTTACATATCAATGCAGTTGGCCTGAGTTATTTACATATGCATGTAACTGCTATTTACATATGAATGCCAGTATTCACATGTAAACACGGGTCTGCAGGTGAGTCATCTGTGCACAACAATAGGGCAGAGCTGGGCAGCATTAGTAGCAGCACAGGACTAAAACTTCAAGGGAATGTAAACTGGGATAGTTGGCAAGTATGAGACAACTGCTTTGGGCCCCACAACAATTACAGGGCCCAGGGCAGCTGCCCCTTTTGCCCTGCCTTAAAGACGGCCCTGGTCATATGGATGTACAGACAGTATATATATATATATATATATATATGGTAGGATTGGAATCTTTATCCCATTTAAATACATGTCAGACCATACCATAACCCCTATTAGAGGGAGGACCACGTCCTAAAGAAGAGAGAGGGGCCACACCAACCACAGGGGAAGGGACTTTGAATATTACATTAAAAGATAAAGTGCATCCATATAAAAAAAAAATATATATAAAATCAATAAGGTGTTGGACAGTGCATATTGAATGTTATTCCCTATTTAACACTACCACATTCTACACTATGTAAGTCATCTCACGCCCATGTTTTACTACGGCATGCTTTGCGAGCCACATTTTTATTTTTCTCAAAGCCTCAGGTCCACTGTTGATCTTGCACATGGGCCCACTGATTTCATGATATGCCCCTGCAGAAAGGACATTACATTAATTGTTTCTTCTGCAATAAAGTGCCAGCCTGTCCTCAAAAAATGCAAAAGAAAAATGTGTTTAGATCTTTAACTTTTTTTTTCTTCTTTAACTTTATTGAAATGTCAAAAAATAATAATTCATTCATTTATATGCTCAACTGCGGTGCACAGAAAAATACAGACGGACAGAGACTTTGGGAAAGCTTTGGTGCAGGAAACAAAAATGTAGCATGTCTGTATTTGTATGCACCTCTCCACTGTGCAAATCAATGACAGGCTGACAGATGCCATTGCTGTACATATCTGAGCGATTACATGCGTACAGGGATGGATGAGCGACTCTGGATGCAGACAGTGTGTGCCTAGGGCCGCTCATTCATCCCTGTATGAACATAACCACTCGAATTTGCTGTTACATGCATACAAATGCGGCATCCATCAGGCTTTCATTGATTTGTACAGGTTGTTAGACTCAGCTGTACACAAACACCTGTGACTAATGGATGTCGAAATACGCTCCTTCTTGGCGATCTACAGCCTTCTGTGTCTGTGTGCATGAGCCATAAAACTGAATGAAAAGTCGCACTCACATACCAATGGATGCATCTCCTGAGATCTTATGTAGTGTATCGATACCCCCGTAATAGCTGCTTTGTTTGTTCAGTCTGTTACTCTGCCTCTCAACCCTAATAACAGCCTCAGCCCCCTCTGGCACACCTACCAATAGTGTAAGTGCAATGACCAATTAGAAACACACACGTTATGATAAAAGACAGAATTGTTTTTACTGCAATATTTCTGTGGAAGAATTACAAACAGTAATGCCCTTTACACACGGTCGGACTTTTCAACGGAAAATGTGCGATCGGATCGTGGTGTTGGAAAATCCAATCGTGTGTGGGCTCCATCAGACTTTTTCTGTGGGAATTTCCGACACACAAAGTTTGAGAGCTGGATCTAAAATTTGAAATTCCGATCGTGTGTAGACAATTCTGATGGACAAAGTGCCACGCATGCTCAGAATAAATTACGAGACAAAAGCTATTGGCTACTGGCCCGTTTATAGTCCCATCGTATGTGTTCTACGTCACCGCTCGTTTTTTCCGACAACTTTGTCGAACCGTGTGTATGCAAGACAAGTTTGGGCCAAAATCGGATTTTGTCGTTTGTCCGACCATGTGTACAGGGCATTACAGTATATATTCAATTAATCAACTATAGATTATATATAGAGATCAATAACTGAGATTTAAGAGCAATATAGCTCTCAATCCTATATTCAAGCTGCTTTCAGGGGATTGCAAACCTGAGAATGTCTCCAAGAGCAGAGGCACACTTAAAGCGGAGGTCCACCCTAAAAAACAAAAACAAAAAAAAAATTACATAAAAATCTCCTAAAAATCAGGAAAAGTTTTTTTTACTTACTATAAATGGCTGTTGCTAGGCAGATCGTCCTAATCTGCCACTTCCTACTCCATGGTGATTTTCATTCTTCTTCTCCTCACTTTGTCTTCTGGGGAATGGGGCGCACTGTGTTCTGGGAACTCTGGGTGTCCCAGAACACAGCCGGCCATTCACAAAGTGCCGCGCGACTCGTGCATGCGACGTAGGAAACGGCCAGTGAAGCTGCAAGGCTTCACTGCAAACAGTGTTTGTAGCTGCTGACTTTAAAAAAAAAAAATTTCAGCTGGACCTCCTCTTTAAATAGCAAATAAAACACAATAAGACAATAGACAATAAATAATAAATCGAATTGGTAACCTTTACTCAGTTTGGCTCTATGAGTCCAGGCAGGAAAAGAGCAGAGGAATGACTCCCTTTGTGTCAGGGCCTCTCTCTTCTGTCCCCTTACACCACAGGCCCAACTTTACGCACCTATTCAAGTCAATAAACAATGGTTTAACTTTATAAATAAACTGTCCCACACACCCAATGCATATGCAGAGCCCTGAATATGTGTACGGATCCGAATGGCACTAGTAGCTTCAGTCTTTTTGGAGAAAAGATAAGATTTGGTGTCTTCGGCTAGCCTCTTTCACTGGTGCATTTAAACTCCTGGATAACAGGGCCGAACAACACAACTGGCCCTAGATTATCAAATGAAACAGGCAGGATCTTCCTCAGCAAGGTGCATGCATAGTTGGCAACATTGTAAAAAAAAATTCAGGGACACCTTTTTGGCTGTAGGCGGAGTCACATTATAATTAGGGGCCGGGGCATGCGTTTGTAGGCGTGGCAAGGGAAAAACAAAAATGTGCCAAAAATGTGTGTGATTTACGTGAAATAGTGGGCGTGGTTTAAATGGGCATGGCTCAAAGGGGTGTGGTTAGAGTCTGAGATGAATGAGGGGTGGAGGGGGAAAGGGGGAGAGAGAGAAAGGGATGGATGGACAGCAGGCCCAGATCCTACACCACAATAGCAATATGTGTATTCCAGAGTTTAACAATCAGCAGATAAAGATATTCCAAACACCTGGTGTTAGCGCTTCAATCATCCCAGCACCATGGTTGTTATTGTGTCAGGATGATTGAAGCACATTATTTCTATTATTACATTGTAATATAAAATGAAATCATTCAACTCACCATAGTGCCGAATCAGTGGGAGCCCTGAGTATGTCACCTGCCACGTCGACTGCCACCAGATGCCATCAAGTGCCCCCAGCAGAGTCCGTCCTTGCATCAGGTGTCCCCAGTGGAGACCATCCTTACATCAGGTGCCCTCATCAGTGGAGCCTTTCTCACATCTGTGTCCCCAATAGCGGAGTCACTCCTTACATCTGGTATCCCCATCAGCAGAGGCCCTCCTTACATCTCGTGTCCCCATCAGCGGAGCCCTCTTTACATCTGTGTTCCCATCAGCGGAGCCCCTCCTTACATCTGATGACCCCATCAGCGGAGTTCCTCTTTACATCTGGTGTCCCCATCAGCGGAGCCAGCCCTTACATCTGGTGTCCCCATCAGCGGTGCCCTCCTTACATCGGTGTCCCCATCAGCAGAGCCCTCCCTACATCTGGTGTCCCCATCAGTGGAGCCCCTCCTTACATCTGGTGTCCCCATCAGCAGAGTCCTCCTTACATCTGTGTCCCCATCAGTCCTCCTTACATCTGTGTCCCCATCAGTCTGCCTTACATCTGGTGTCCCCATCAGTCCTCCTTACATGTGGTGTCCCCATCAGTCCTCCTTATATCTGGTGTCCCCATCAGTCCTCCGTACATGTGGTGTTCCCATCAGTCCTCCTTACATCTGGTGTCCCCATCAGTCCTCCTTACATCTGGTGCCCCCATCAGTCCTCCTTATATCTGGTGTCCCCATCAGTCCTCCTTACATGTGGTGTTCCCATCAGTCCTCTTTACATATGGTGTCCCCATCAGTCCTCCTTACATCTGGTGCCCCCATCAGTCCTCCTTACATCTGGTGTCCCCATCAGTCCTCCTTACATGTTGTGGTGTCCCCATCAGTCCTCTTTACATGTTGCGGTTTCCCCATCTATCAGTCCTCCTTACATGTCGTGGTGTCCCCGTCAGTCCTCCTTAAATGTTGTGATGTCCCCATCAGTCCTCATTACATGTTGTAGTGTCCCCATCTATCAGTCCTCCTTACATGTCGTGGTGTCCCCATCAGTCCTCCTTACATGCCGTGGCGTCCCCATCCATCAGTCCTCCTTACATGTTGTGGTGTCCCCATTCTTCAGTCCTCCTTACATCTGGTGTCCCCATAAGCCCTCCTTACATCTGGTATCCCCATCAGTCCTCCTTACATGTGGTATGCCCATCAGACCTCCTTACATGTGGTGTCCCCATCAGTCCTCCTTACATGTCCTGGTGTCCCCATCAGTCCTCCTTACATGTTACGGTGTACCCATCCATCAGCCCTCTTTACATGTCGTGGTGTCCCCACCAGTCCTCCTTACATGTCGTGGTCTCTCCATCAGTGCTCCTTACATGTCATGGTGTCCCCATCAGTCCTCCTTACATGTCATGGTGTCCCTATCAGTCCTCCTTACATGTTGTGGTGTCCCCATCAGTCCTCCTTACATGTTGCGGTGTACCCATCCATCAGTCCTCTTTACATGTCATGGTGTCCCCATCAATCCTCCTTACATGTCGTGGTCTCTCCATCAGTGCTCCTTACATGTCATGGTGTCCCCATCAGTCCTCCTTACATGTTGTGGTGTCCCCATCAGTCCTTCTTACATGTTGTGGTGTCCCCATTAGTCTTCCTTACATCTGGTGTCCCCATCAGTCCTCCTTACATGTCATGGTGTCCCCATCACTCCTCCTTACATGTCGTGGTGTCCCTATCAGTCCTCCTTAAATGTTGCAGTGTCCCCATCAGTCCTCCTTACATGATTCGGTGTCCCCATCAGTCCTCCTTGCAGGTTGTGGTGTCCCCATTATTCCTCCTTACATGTCATGGTGTCCCCATCAGTCCTCCTTACATGTTGCGGTGTCCCCATCAGTTCTCCTTACATCTGGTGTCCCCATCATTCCTCCTTACATGTCGTGGTGTCCCCATCCATCTATCCTCCTTACATGTCATGGTGTCATTCTTACATCTGGTGTACTCATCAGTCCTCCTTACATCTGGTGTCCCCATCAGTCTTTACATCTGGTGTCCCCATCAGTCCTCCTTACATGCCCATGGTGTCCCCATTAGCGGAGTCCTCCTCACATCAGCGTCAGTCCATCAGCGGAGCCAGCCTCACATCAATGTCCCCATCAGCAGAGTCCTCCTGTGTGTCCCTGGCAACAGAGCCCTCCTTCATGCCGCGTCGTCATGTCCCCTTCAGCGGCAGCTAGTGCATTCCCGGGTTTCTCTGTGTGTTCAGTGGAGAGGGGAGGGGGCCTACCCTCTCCCCTGAACACAGGGGCATTACTCCTCCCGGCAGCGACGGCCACATTTCCGACTTTCCCGGGACAAAAAGCAAAATCCCGGGAATTTAATCGGGACGAGCTCCGATCAGGACGAGGGTCCCAAAGTCAGGATTGGCCTGGGAAAATCGGGACTGTTGGCAAATATGAAGATGAGAGGACAATGATGTCTGTATACAGTGTCCCAGAAATGGATAGCCTTATCCCATATCCCTGTGGCACTACAAGTATCAGCAAGATGACTACCAGCAACAATGTCGGTATACCGTGTTCATACTCCTTCTATGGTGCAGTGTCTCTGTTCCCTGCAATTGGGCAAAATCCCCTCTCACCAAATCCTGTGGTCAAGGCCCAAAAGATTGTCCTGGAAAAGCAGGCTTTCCTTGTGATCTGACTAGTCACCTCACACTGGAACGCTTCACCGTCTGTGCAAGTGCGCCTCGATATGCTGGCTGTGGATTTCCTGATCCTGACCCTTATGTTGGTGGAGCCTAGGGTGGGTTGCAAAAGGCCTTTTAAGCCAGGCCAAGCATTCTCTGGAGTCAGGCTATCTCCCTGGGATCCTGGGAGAGGTATACCCAGCTAGAGGTGTCTGCAGTGATCCCATCTCAGTGAAACTACTAGCAAGGAACAACAAGTAGACAGACAGCCTAATGCCGCGTACACACGATCAAACAATCGGGTGGAAAAGTCCGGCAAACTCAAGTCCGCAGGACAATCCCCCCGTGTGTAGCCTCCAGCGGACTTTTTTTACCCGAAAGTACGGCAGACTTAGAAAGTAGTTTTGCACGCCAATCTTCCCGCCGGACTTGCATTTCGGCGGACAATCCGGCCGTACGTATGCCAGTCTGCCGTACTTTTGAAATGAACGGACTTTTCCCGCCCCGGAGAAAAGTCCGCTCATTTGGAGCGCGTCTCTAGGTAGGCGGGGCATGCGAAGGAGACGTCGCTGGCCCCGCCACCTGGAATGGACTTAAAGGGGAACCCCAACGGCGAAAAAATCGGCGTGGGCGTTCCCCCCAGGTCCACATAAGACCCTTGTCCGAGCACGCTACCAGGCCGGCCAGGAAAGGGGGGGACGAGCGAGCACCCCCCCTCCTGAGCCGTACCAGGCCGCGTGCTCTCAACATGGGGGGGTGCCACCCCAAAGCACCTTGTCCCCATGTTGATGAGGACAAGGGCCTCTTCCCGACAACCCTGGCCGTTGGTAGTCGGGGTCTGCGGGCAGGGGGCTTATCGGAATCCGGGAGCCCCCTTTAATAAGGGGGCCCCCGGATACCGGGACTGTGACATCATAATAGGCGGGGACATCATCCGGTGATGTCCCTATATAAGTCGCCGCGCGTCGGGTCTGTGCCATTGTGAGCGGAGGATGCGACGAGGCAACATCTGAAGAGAAGAAGAGAAGAACAGAAGAACAGAAGGCGGTGATGACAGCGGCGACAGAAGACCGGGCCACCGCCTGTAAAAGAGCTAGAAGAAGGCGCGGTGGCCCGACAAGAAGAACCGAAGAGGGGGACAAGACCCCCGAAGTCGGAAGAAGAGGGCGGCGACGAGGAAGAAAGCCGGGCTCCTCCGCTAGTAAAAGAGCTAGAAGAAGATAGCGGAGGGGCCGGCGAGAAGACCCCCAAAGACGGAAGACCCCTGGAGCTGTGCAATAAACTATTTTAACCCTTGTGTGTTGTGTTTTTTTGTACTTTATTTTACAGGTGAATGGGTAGGGGTACATTGTACCCCATACTCATTCACATAGGGTGGGGGGCCGGTATCCGGGGGCCCCCTTATTAAAGGGGGCTCCCAGATTCCGATAAGCCCCCTGCCCGCAGACCCCGACAACCAACGGCCAGGGTTGTCGGGAAGAGGCCCTTGTCCTCATCAACATGGGGACAAGGTGCTTTGGGGTAGGGGGGCCACGCGGCCTCCCCTTTCCCAAGGCACCCCCCATGTTGAGGGCACGCGGCCTGGTACGGCTCAGGAGGGGGGGTGCTCACTTGTCCCCCCCCTTTCCTGGCCGGCCGGGTAGCGTGCTCAGACAAGGGTCTGATGTGGACCTGGGGGGACCCCCACGCCGATTTTTTTGGCGTTGGGGTTCCCCTTTAAGTCCATACCAGGTGGCGGGGCCAGCAACGTCTCCTTCGCGGGCCCCGCCTACCTGGAGACGCGCTCAAAATGAGCGGACTTTCCTCCGCGTGTGTGGGCGAGTCCGTTCATTTAAAAAGTAGGACGGATAGTACGGCGGACTTAGTACGCGTATTAGTCCGCTGAAAAAGTGCCGTGTGTGGGCAAGTAGCCCGTTCGGAAAGTCCGGCGGACAGTCCGGCGGGAAGTTTTTCAGGTGCTTTAGCGTTAAAAAAGCGCATGTAAAGCGCTTGAAAGAAGCCACAACTGCAATCCCAATGTAAAAGCCCGAGTGCTTTCACACTGAGATCCCTTGTGAATACACCGCTCCTAAAGTGGCCCTTCCCATTGAAATCAATAGGAAGCGCCTGCAAAACGCCTGAAAAGCGCTTTTGGCAGCAGCGTTTTGTGGGCGTTTTAACCCTTTATTTGGCCACTAGCAGGGGTTAAAATCGCCCCAATAGCGCTTTAAAAATGCTGGTAAAGCGCTGCTAGTTTAAGCGGCGCTTTACGAGTGTTTTTTGGGCGCTGGCATTGTGAAAGGGCTCTTAAAGCACTTGAGCTTTCACATTGGGATTGCAGATGAGGCTTCTTTCAAGCGCTTCACAGGCTCTTTTTTAAACGCCTGAAAAACGCCCCAGTGTGAAAGGGGTCTTAAGGGGGCATGGCTGGGTGTGTGTCCTATGCCTACATACTTCTGCTAATAGGTGTCCCTTGTTCCTATCTCAAAAAGTTGGGAAGTATGTAACTGTGAATGTCAATAACATCAGAAAAGTGCAGAAGTTCTATCTTTGTGTGGGCATTCCTTCCTTTAGGATATGAAGGTTAATGGCCAGTGAAGGAGATGAGGGTACAAGATGTCAGAGGGTTACAGCCTTAAGCAGGTGGGTTTGTTCTGTAAGGCAAAATGTGGGGCAGTGACTTGTGCTCTTGGCCCCATTACTAGGCATTTGCAAGCCCCCTTACATAGTGGTTATGGAAAATGAATTTAACTATCTTAAACCTTTCTCATAGGTCCCGACTGTTCCTGATTTCGAGGGACTGTCCCTGATTTGGAGCAATGTCCCTCTGTCCCTCTTTCCTCCTCATTTGTCCCTCATTTTCTGATCCATATAGATGTATATAAAATGCACTTTTTATCTTTCAAAAGTGTTTCCCAGTGCTAAACCTGATTTCTAAATTGCTGCATTTGTGAATTCCAAAAGGCAATATAAAGGAATAGTAGTGGTAAAAAAAAGTCCTTCTGAATTTAATTAACCCTTTTTTTGGTTAATTTTCCTTTAAGGAGGTGTGGCAGGGGGCGTGTCCTATGCCTGCATACGTTTGTTAGTAGGAGTCCCTCATTCCCATCTCAAAATGTTGGGAGGTATGCCTTTCTTGTGATAAAAATTGGCACCTGATTAGCCCCATTATTTTATGCTTTATTCACAGTATTGTTTGGCAGATACAAACATAGGTATAGTACAGTATGTACTGAGAGAAGCAAAGTGTTGACTTTATTTTCAGGGATTGTATACAGCGACTTCCCCGTCATTATCCTTCTCTGCGCTGTGATTAATGCCTTCCTGTCACTGTGTGATTGCTGAGCACACGCAACTCTCTTCCCTTCTTGTGCAATAGAAACGTCTAAACCACAAACTTCTGCAAACTGACGCACGGCATATGGACTACCAAGGCGTGCACGGTTCTTTTTTTTTTGTACTTTGTGAGAGTATAAAGAGACTCAATGCTTTAACTACATAAAATGGTGCAATGAGCAAGACATACAGTATATATACAGTGCCTTAAAAAAGTATTCAATCCCCTTGAAATTTTCCACATTTTGTCATGTTACAAGCAAAATTGTAAATGTATTTTATTGGGATTTTATGTGATAGACCAACACAAAGTGGAACATAATTGTGAAGTGGAAGGAGAATGATGCTTTTCAACATTTTTTTACAAATAAATATCTGAAAAGTGTGGTGTGCATTTGTATTCATCCCCCTTTTACTCCGATACCCCTAATTACAATCTAGTGGAACCAATTGCCTTCAGAAGTCACCTAATTAGTAAATAGAGTCCACCTGTGTGTAATTTAATCTCAGTATAAATACAGCTGTTCTGTGAAGCCCTCGGAGGTTTGTTAGAGAATCTTAGTGAACAAACAGCATCATGAAGGCCAAGAAACACACCAGACAGGTCAGTGATAAAGTTGTGGAGAAGTTTAAAGCAGGGTTAGGTTATAAAAAAATATCCCAAGCTTTGAACATCTCACGGAGCAAAGTTCAATACATAATCTGAAAATGGAAAGAGTATGGCACAACTGCAAACCTACCAAGACATGGCCGTCCACCTAAACTGACAGGCCAGGCAAGGAGAGTTTTAATCAGAGAAGCAGCCAAGATGTCAATGGTGACTCTGGAGAAGCTACAGAGATCCACAACTCAGGTGAGAGAATCTGTCCACAGGACAACTATTAGTCATGCACTCCACAAATCTGGCTTTTATGGAAGAGTGGCAAGAAGAAAACCATTGTTGAAAGAAAGCCATAAAAGGTCTCGTTTGCAGTTTGCGAGTTGCCATGTGGGGGACACAGCAAACATGTGGAAGAAGGTGCTCTGGTTAGATGGGACTAAAATGTAACTATTTGGCCTAAAATCAAAATGCAATGCATGGTGGAAATCTACTACACTGCACATCACCCTGAACACACCATCCCCACCGTGAAACATGGTGGTGGTAGCTGTCAGGGCTGGCTTAGCCCTTCCTCCTCTGGGCTGGCTGCTCAGCTGTCGGCTAATTGCCAGCTCTCTCCACAGCTACCAGCTGTTCCTGATCATGCTCGTCTGATCTGCCTACTTAAAGCTGTCCAGCTCACTTCACCTCTGCCTTCGCCTTGGTCACATCATAAGAAACCATCTCCTGCGGTTCTGTTTAAAGACTGGCTCCTTATCCTGCTTGCTATTGCTCTACTTGAATCCCTGACTTCTGGCCTGGCTGATTACCCGATCTGGTTATTGAACTCTGGCCTGGCTGACTACTCTATCTGGTTACTGGACTCTGGCTATGCTTTGACTATGCTTTTTCTATTTACCTTTTTGTTTTTATTTAATAAACAAGTGTGATTTAATTGTACTTCTGTCTCGGTCTGATTCATGGTTTCTGACAGGTAGCATCATGTTGTGAGGATGCTTTTCTTCAGCAGGGACAGAGAAGCTGGTCAGAGTTGATGGGAAGATGGATGAAGCCAAATGCAGGGCAATCTTAGAAGAAAACTTGTTATGCCGCATACACAGGATCGGACGGAGTTCTGACGGAATTCCGCTGAAATGGACTTGCGCGCACACGATCACACCAAAGTCCGATCGGTTAGAACGCGGTGACGTACAACACGTATGACGGGACTAGAAAAAGGAAGTTAAATAGCCAGTAGCCAATAGCTGCCCTTGCGTCGTTTTTGGTCCGTCGGAATAGCATACAGATGAACGGTTTTCCTGATAGGAAAAGATTTAAAACATGTTCTATTTCTAGGTCAGTCAGAATTTTCAAAAGAAAAAGTCAGACGAAGCCCACACACGAAAATGTGAATGATTCTGTCAGACCTTTTCTGCCGGAAAGTCAGACCATGTGTAGCCGGCATTTGAGTCTGCAAAAGACTTGAGACTGGGTCAGAGATTCACCTACCAGCAGGGCAGCGACCCTAAACATACAGCCTGAGCTACAATGGAATAGTTTAGAACAAAGCATATTCATGTGTTAGAATGGCCCGGTCAAAGTCCAGACCTAAATCCAATTGAGAATCTGTGGACACAAAGACTTGAAAATTTCTGTTCACAGACGCTCCCCATCCAATCTGACAGAATTTAAGCTATTTTTCAAAGAAGAATGGGCAAAAATGTTACTCTCTAGATGTGCAAAGCTGGTAGAGACATCCCCAAAAAGACTTGCAGCTGTAATTGCAGTGAAAGGCGGTTCTACAAAGTATTGACTCAGGGGGGCTGAATACAAATTTACATCACCCTTTTCACATATTTATTTGCAAAAAAATGTAAAAACCATTTATCATTCTCCTTCCACTTCACAATTATGTGCCACTTTGTGTTGGTCTATCACATAAAATCCGAATTAAATTCCTTTTATGTTTTTGGTTTTAACATGACAAAATGTGGAAAATTGCAAGGGGTATGAATACTTTTTCAAGGCACTGTATAAGAAGAAATAAAAGAATAAGGAACATGGCATGCTTGACAGCCAAGGCTATCCTGTACAAAAAAATCTATTTCAGTAATAATAATGAAATTAAAGAAATGGTAATAATGGTGAGAAAAGGAGGAGGCTGAGAGCATTAGAAGGTACCTTTCTAATTTAAGAATACATACAGGAATAGATAAATTTTTTTCTGACCAGAGTTTAGTGTCACTTTAAGAACAGAGAAAAATAAATCAATAATCCATACTTGTGAGAGTTCTGTAAAATATATTGTTTCAGTAATTATAGTGTGTTTACATTATCAGTCGCTCTCCATGTACGGTAAGTAAAATTATTCACACCCCTTGACATTTTTCACATTTTGCCATGTCACAACCAGAAACCTAAATGCATTTTATTGGGATTTTATGTGATAGACTAACACAAAGTGGCACATAATTGTGATGTGAATGGAAAATGATAAATGCTTTTCAATTTTTTTTACAAATAAATATCTTAAAAGTGTGGCGTGCATTTGTATTCAGCCCCCTTTACTATGATACCCCTAACTAAAAGCTAGTGGAGCCAATTAAGGTCACCTAATTAGTAAACAGAGTGCACCTGTGTGTAATTTAATCTCAGTATAAATACAGCTGTTCTGTGCAGCCCTCAGAGGTTTGTTAGGAACCTTAGTGAACAAACAGCATGATGAAGGCCAAGGAACACACCAGACAGGTCAGGGATAAAGTTGTGGAGAAGTATAAAGCAGGGTTAGGTTATAAAAAAAATATCCCAAGCTTTGAACATCTCACGGAGCAAAGTTCAATACATAATCTGAAAATGGAAAGAGTATGGCACAACTGCAAACCTACCAAGACATGGCCGTCCACCTAAACTGACAGGCCAGGCAAGGAGAGCATTAATCAGAGAAGCAGCCAAGAGGCCCATGGGAACGCTGGAGGTGCTGCAGAGATCCACAGCTCAGGTGGAAGAATCTGTCCACAGGACAACCATTAGTCGTGCCCTCTACAAATCTGGCCGTTATGGAAGAGTGACAAAAAAAGCCATTGTTGTAAGAAAGCCATAAGCCATTTTCAGTTTGTGAGAAGCCATGTGGGGGACACAGCAGACATGTGGAAGAAGGTGCTCTGGTCAGATGAGACCAAAATTTAACTTTTTGGCCTAAAAGCAAAACGCTATGTGTGGAGGAAAACTAACGCTGCACATCACCCTGAACACACCATCCCCACCGTGAAACACGGTGGTGGCAGCATCATGTTGTGGGGATGCTTTTCTTCAGCAGGGACAGAGAAGCTGGTCAGAGTTAATAGGAAGATGGATGGAGACAAATACAGGGCAATCTAAAGCCGCATACACACGGGCGGACTGTATGGCCTACTTAGTCCGTCAAAACACATTTCAGCGGACAGTCCGCTCGTGTGTGGGCTTCAGCTGACTTTTTCAGCGTGCAGTCTGGCGTACTAAGTATTTCGGATTTTTCGAAATACTGTCCGTCATACTTTGGTTTCAGCGGACAATCCGCTCGTCAGTAGGCTAGTTCGACGGACTAAGAATGGCGCATGCTCAGAAAGGATTTACACGGCGAAAGGTTGCATTGCTGTGTATTGGACTTCCTATTTCTAGTCCCGTCGTACGTGCTGTACACGTCATCACGCAAGCTTTCGACGGACTGTTTGTGCATCCGTGTGTGGTCAAGTCCGTTCATTCGAAAATAGGACGGACTGTCCGTCGGATTGTATGGCGGACTAAGTAGGCCATACAATCCGCCCGTGTGTACGCGGCTTTAGAAGAAAACCTGTTAGCATCGGCAAAAGTCTTAAGACTGGGGCAGAGGTTCACCTTCCAGCAGGACAACGATCCTAAACATACAGCCAGAGCTACAATGGAATGGTTTAGATCAAAGCATATTCATGTGTTAGAATGGCCCAGTCAAAGTCCAGACTTAAATCCAATTGAGATTCTGTGGCAAGACTTGAAAATTGCTGTTCATAGACCCTCTCCATCCAATCTGACAGAGTTTGAGCTATTTTGAAAGATGTGTAAAGCTGGAAGAAACATACCCAAAAAGACTTGCAGCTGCAATTGCAGCCAAAGGTGGTTGTACAAAGTATTGACTCAGGGGGGCTGACTACAAATGCACACCACACTTTTCACATATTTATTTGTAAAAGATGTTGAAAATCATTCATCATTTTCCTTTCACTTCACAATTATTTGCCACTTTGTGTTGGTCTATCACAAAAAATCCCAATAAAATACATTTACGTATTTGGTTGTAACATGACAAAATGTGGAAAGTTTCAAGGGGTATGAATACTTTTTTCCGGGGGAATGTATATGGTCAAAAAGTTTTGGATATCTGAACATGACACCAACATATTTGGCCAAAAGTATGTGGACAGTTCTCCAAATGATTGCCTTTAGGTATTTTCAGTGAAAGTTATTTGTAATAATAAAGCATTCAAAGATATTTTAGACCAGGCTTAACTAAATTACTGACCATGGTCCGGATGCAGACAGAGTGAAAGTCCCTTCTAGACCACTGCCATTTAGGAGCCGGGTTTCTCTTTCATTCTGTCCTGGCCTCCATGTACATCCCTCTCCTGCTCCTTTCCCCACAGCCATCGCACTAGTATCACTGGAGTAAAGGACAGGAGAGGCAGCAGGTCTGGATGGAGAGCTTCAAGTGGCTGATTGGTTGCTAGGATGCTGGGCAGTCCTAGCAACCAATCACCAGCTTATTAACAAGAAATGTTTGACAGCTACCACCCTCTATCCAGACCTTCCCTGTGTAAGGTAGGCCTGAAAATGCTGCTGTGAAAAGAACAGGGGGCACTGCTATAAAGGTGGCTGTGGACACTGCTTTAAAAGGGCGAGGGCTGAGGACACTGGTATAAAGGGGGGCTGCAATAAAGAAGGAGGCTGAAGACACTGCTATAAAGAAGGGGGGTTGAGGGCACTGCTATAAAGTGGGCATGAGGACACTGCAATAAAGAGGGGCTGAGGAAACTGCTATACAGAAGGGGGCTGAGGACACACTATAAAAAGAGGGGGGGGGGGGCATTGCTCTAAAGGGGGCTGGACAGTGCTATAAGGGGGAGATAAGGACGATGCTATAAAGAGAGGGGGTGAGGACACTGCTATAAAGCGGGTTGGACAGTAGACATGTGCAGTTTGTTTTGTTCCGAATCGAATATCAGGCAAATTATTCAGAAATTCAGATGTTTCGTAATTTACGGAATTCAGTAGTGTAAATTTATAAGAATCCGAAATAACGAAACAAACTTTCGGACACAATTCAAACTGTTTTCAAATTATATTCAAATTGTTTTCTAATTTGAATTATTTTTGAATTCGAATCAAATAGTTTTTGAATTTGATTTAAATTTGAATTTCTGAACAAAATATAATAGAAAATAAAGGAATACAGGCATACCCCACTTTTAAGTACACAATGGGGTTTATTTACTAAAGCTTGAAAGTGCAAAATCAGGCTCACTTCTGCATAGAAACCAACAAGCTTCTAACCCCAGCTTGTTCAATTAAGCTTTGGTAATAAAACCTAGAAGTTCGTTGGTTTCTATGCAGAAGTGAGACTGATTTTGCACTTTCCATCTTTAGTAAATCAACCCTTATTGTGTACATAAAAGTGGGGTATGCCTGTAGAATACAAAATAATAGAATAGAATAGATTCAAATAGAACAAAAAATAAAGGAATAGAATAGAAAATAAAGCAATAGAATAGAACAGAGTAAAACAGAACAAAATTTAATTTAAAATAAAAGAACAGAATAAAATAGAAAATAAAGGAATATAATAGAATACAAAAGAATAAAGTAGAATAAAACAGAAAAGAATATAATCCTCTTCTGAAATTCGAATTACAAATAGAATACATTTGAATTGGAATATAATAGAAAATAATAGATTAAGATAGAATATGATGTACTAATTTTGATTCTGCTTTTAAATTTGAATTGATTGGAATTAGTAACAATTGGAATATTGGATTGTTATTCCAGTCAGCTCATTTAAACATTAACCTGAATACTGGATAATACTTTACTGCTCGGGGCATTTTTCAGCTTCCACAACAGATGATGCTGGGTCACTAGTATTACAGAGGTTTTGTGCAATGGTACACCGTGACCAGGGGCGTAACTATAGGGGGTGCAGCAGTAGCGACCGCAACCGGGCCCTGTGATGCAGGGGGCCCATGCAGCCCCCTCTACATATAGCTGGCAGCAGCATAGGCAGCTAGGGGTACCAGTTCACCATGCACACGGGTGGCTGGAGGTGGAGGGTGGCTAGCAGAGCTCCATGCTCGACTACCGCACTGGCTGCTCTTTAGTTGTGCATTCCCCGCATGACCTGTGTCCTCGGCCGGCTCCTCAGAGTACCCCTCTCCTGCTCCATGCATTGCCGCTCAGTCCGATGTCTGTTCTCCCCAACCAGAGTCCCGCCCCCCCGAGTCCGGCCCACACTGCACTGCATACTTCTCCCAGGTAAACAAACTTTAAACACACAGATGCAGTGCAGCCCTATGAGAGCCGGCTCCCCGGAGGACACTGCAGGCTTGTCTGCCAGCCCCCCTCCTCCCCTGTCATACACAGATGATGAAAGGTCTTTCTGGGAGATATGCTGATCACCTGTCCAGCACACTGGATGGAGCCCAGGCCAACATAGATGAGTGCGTGGCCTACAGCTTGGTCATGGTGAGTGAGAGGACCCCATCCCCCAAACACCATTACATACCCCCTCCATCTCCCCCTGGGGACAGGGACCCCTTCTCACGTGGAGACAGGGGCCCCCACCTCCCCTGGGGACGGGGACCCCTTCTCACCTGGGGGCAGTAACTTCATCTGCCCTGGAGAAAGGGACTTCATCTCTTCTGGGGATGGGGACCCCAATGGGGCACCTAAAAATGTAAAAAATATAATAAAAAAAAAAATACTGATACGAGTGGTGGAACTACATGGCTCACAAAGGTCATACCTGTGACCACGCCATGGAGTTCCACCGCCGGACTCGGAGGGAAGGGCCCTGGCTGGGGTTCAGGGGGGCCCTTCATGGTTTCTTGCATCGGGGCCCTGAAGGTTCTAGTTACGCCACTGACCGTGACATATGTTTTGGTGTGCGCTGGTACACATCGAGACAGATGTTGATGGGACACTAGTTGTACAGATGTTTTTGTACAGTATTATTAGTAGTAGTATTTATAGTTTTTTTTTATATTCTATTAATTTCTATTCTACTCCATGCTTTTTATTTTCTATTCTTGCTGATGAAAAAAATGATGGTCATTCTTCCTTTCTTAAAAGTCTTATCTCTAGGTCAGGTGTACTACGTGTGTCCCATCAACATCTGTCACAGTGCCCAAAAACATCTGTGGTAGTAGTAGTAGTGTGTGTCCAGTCAACATCCGTCAGAGCTTGCCAGTGCAGGCATGCTCCAGTGTACAAAAACATCTGTACAACTAGTGTCCCATCAACATCTGTCTCGATGTGTACCAGCGCACACCAAAACATCTGTCACCAGGGGCGTAACTATAGGGGGTGCAGCAGTCGCGACCGCAACCGGGCCCTGTGATGCAGGGGGCCCATGCAGCCCCCTCTACATATGACCAGCAGCAGCATAGGCAGCTAGGGGTACCAGTGCACCATGCACACAGGTGGTGGAGGTGGAGGGTGACTAGCAGAGCTCCATGCTCGACTATCGCACTGGCTGCTCTTTAGTTGTGCATTCCCCGCATGACCTGTGTCCTCGGCCGGCTCCTCAGAGTACCCCTCTCCTGCTCCATGCATTGCCGCTCAGTCCGATGTCTGTTATCCCCAGCCAGAGTCCCGCCCCCCCTGAGTCCGGCCCACACTGCACTGCATACTTCTCCCGGGTAAACAAACTTTAAGCACACAGATGCAGTGCAGCCCTATGAGAGCCCCCCAGAGGACACTGCAGGCTTGTCTGCCAGCCCCCCTCCTCCCCCGTCATACACAGATGATGAAAGGTCTTTCTGGGAGATATGCTGATCACCCGTTCAGCACACTGGATGGAGCCCAGGCCAACATGGATGAGTGTGCGAGCTACAGCTTGGTCATGGTGAGTGAGAAGACCTCATCCCCCACACACTATTACATACCCCCTCCATCTCCCCCTGGGTACAGGGACCCCTTCTCACGTGGGGACAGGGACCCCCTCCTCCCCTGGGGACAGGGACCCCTTCTCATCTGGGGTCAGTAACTTCATCTGCCCTGGAGAAAAGGACCTCATCTTTTCTGGGGACGGGGACCCCATCCTGCCTAAGGACTGTCCCCCAATGGGGCACCTAAAAATTTAAAAAATAATAGGCAAAAAACTACTGATACCAGTGGTGGAACTACAGGGCTCACAAAGGTCATACCTGGTACCACGCCCTGGAGTTCCACCGTCGGACTCGGAGGGAAGGGCCCTGGCTGGGGTTCAGGGGGGCCCTTTATGGTTTCTTGCATCGGGGCCCTGAAGGTTCTAGTTACGCCACTGTCTGTCACACACAGATTCGGTGCATAACTTTACATTTATGAACATTAAACCTCATTTGCCACTTAGTTTCCCAATTAGACAGAGCATTGAGGTCGGCTTGTAAGTTGGAGACATCCTGTAAGGACGTTATTTCACTGCAAAGCTTGGCATCACCTGCAAAGACTGAAATGTTACTTTTAATCTTAAACCCTACATCATTTATAAAGATATTAAAAAGTAAGGGTTCTAGCACTGAACCTTGGGGTACACCACTGATAACCTTAGACCATTCCGAGTAAGAATCATTAACCACTACTCCCTGAATTCTGCCTGTTTGCCCGTTTTCTATCCATTTACAAATTGATCTTTCCAAGCCTGTAGACTTTAGCTTACACATTAGCTGTCTGTGGGGAACTGTGTCAAAACCAGTGGCGTTGCTAGGGGGTGCAGGGGGTGCGGTCTGCACCCGGGTGCCATCCACTACAGGGGTCACACCATCCCGAGGGTGACAGAAGCCCTGGCTCTCTTTTGCAGTTTTTTTTTTCAGCCTGAAAACCCTCTTTCAGCACCGCGGCCATGCCTGGCCTGTGTTCTCCTACTTCTCCTCCCCTCCGTCTCTCACTACCGCGCTGTTGCCCAATCCTGTCACGGTCGATTCTCCACGTGGGCAGCACGGCTGCACACTGTCTTCTCCTCTCCAGCTGCCGCCCGGGTGTTCCATGTACCTGAGCCGCCCGAGCTCTGGTGCGGTAACGGGGGGGGAGCTGAGTGTCAGTTTGCGATGGGGGATTATTAATAGAGGGGTCTTTGCTCTGGGAGGTCTGTACTAATGGAGGGGGGGTGCTATGTCCTGGGGGTCTGTACTTATGGAGGGGGTTCTATGCCTTGGGTGGGGTCTGTACTAATAGAGGGGGTTCTTTGTCCTGGGGTCTGTACTAATAGAGGGGGGTGCTATGTCCTGGGGGTCTGTACTTATGGAGGGGGTGCTATGTCCTGGGGGGGTCTGTACTAATGGAGGGGGGTGCTATGTCCTGGGGGCGTCTGTACTAATGGAGGGGGGTACTATGTCCTGGGGGGTCTGTACTAATGGAGGGGGGTACTATGTCCTGGGGATCTGTACTAATGAAGGGGGTGCATTGTCCTGGGGGAGGTCTATACTTGGAAGGGCGTCTGTACTGATCGAGGTGGGGTCTATACTTATTGGCGGGGTCTGTACTGAGGGAGGACTATAATTGGTGAAGGGGGGCTTTACTGATGGAGGGGGTCTATACTTAGTGGAGGGGGGTCTACTGAAGGAAGGGGGTCTGTACTAAGGGGCAACTATATTTGGTGGAGGGGGTGACACCATGTTTTACCACACTGGGTGACACCAACCCTAGTGATGCCACTGGTCAAAACGCTTTTGAAAAAGCCATGTATACCACGTCCACAGCCGCCCCTCTATCCAAGGTTTTACTTACCTCCTCATAAAAATAAATCAGGTTTGTTTGACAACTTCTGTCTTTCATGAATCCATGCTGTCTGTTGCCTAAAATATTTTTTTTCCAGCAAGAACTCATCTATGTGGACTTTTATTAAACTCTCCGGTATCTTCCCGAATATAGAAGTTAAACTAACAGGTCTATAGTTACTTGATAAAGACTTTGATCTTTACTTGAAAAAGACTTTGATCTCACAGGGGCTGTGTGTGACACATCACTGATCACCGCTCCCGACAGTGTCACTAGGCAGAACAAGCATCTGAACAAGTGTAAACAAGTGTAAACAAGCATCTCCCCATTCTTCTTCACCGTGAGATGATCGCGGGTATGCCCACAGACATCGAGTTCGCGGGACCCACGACCACAGTCACGGAGGTCCCGGCGGGCGCGCACATGCCCACAAGCCGCCTCTTAAAGGGCAATGTACAGGTACGTTAATCTGCCTGTATGTGCCCTTCTGCCACAGTATATCTGCGTGAGGCGGTCGGGAAGTGATTAATGGGGTTGAAATGTTTTCTAATGCGGTTGAAATGTTTATTAATGCGGTTGAAATGTTTATTAATGCGGTTGAAATTTTTCTAGTGCTGTTAAAATGTTTTCGAATGCAGTTGAAGTAGAATACAAATAATCAAAATGAACTCGGAAACTAATTAAACAAATTAACAAATCTAAATGAAATTGTTTAAATAACTAATTGAAACTAAACACATCAAAGGGTTGGGATTTTAAAGGTACAAAAACACAAAACCATATTAGAAAAGTTTAGTGGGCACTTATCTACCTCGCTCTATGGTTTTACCAAATGATTATTCCCTTTGACTCTGGAGCTGTTAGATTCCTTCAAAATGTATCCATTGACTATAAAGGTAACTAACTGACCCAGGATTTGCAGCCTCTTTGTCGATTCAGGAAATTAAATTAAAGGTGTATCTATATGTTAAAGTTATGGTTGATGTGTTTTTTTATTTTTCAAAAAAAAATACTTTTTTATCTCTTTTTTATCTCTTGACCTTCAGTGACCATATGTACAGTGCCTGATAACAATTCTCCTGAAGAAGCCATGGGTGTGGCGAAACATGTAGAGATTCAATCAGTCTGCAACTGTCTATGTTTTGTATGGTCATTTGGACATCTTTATTAGGGATGAGCTTCGTGTTCGAGTCGAACGTACGTTCGACTCGAACATTGGCTGTTCGTCCGTTCGGCGAAATCTGAACTCTTGGTCCGTTCGCGTCAAAATTCGTGTGGCGCGCACAGCCCACAATGCACTGCGATGGCGCAGTGCATTGCTGGCTCATGATTGGCCAAGCATGCACTGTGACCCCGCATGCTTGGCCAATCGCAGCGCCAGCAGCGAGGAGAGCCATGATTGGCCACAGGCAGGATGCCTGTGGCCAATCATAGCTCAGGCTGTGTAGTGCACGCCCCACACTATATAAGGCCGCCTTTGAGGCGGCCTCGTGTAGTGTGTTGGCATCTGAAGCAGTGGGTGTTCTGTGTACCTTCAACACAGTTACACACCGATCGTTTTTGGCTGATTTCCTATCTTGCTCTTGTGTAGTGGTTATTGTCTGTGCCCTGACCGCAGTATACACCACTATATTCACCTCACCTATATAGCTAGTGATCTATCTTTAATAATAGAGCTTGCAGTCAGTAGTGTTAGGAGATAGTGCGTGCTGTCTGCGTGCTCTGTACCCAGTACATACCGCTATAATCCACCTACATAGCTGTTCTCTATTTGAGCCCAATTGCCATCTGCAGGAGTTATTGGAAGTTGTGTGTGCCTCCAGCACAGCACAGTATACATCTGTATATACCCCTTTATCTCTGCTGTTTTCTGGTTATTGTCTGCGTGCCCTGACCGCAGTATACACCGCGATATTCACCTCAGCCTAAGGCCCAATTTTTCTGCCCCTGTTTAACAGGGGCGTTTAAGTACAATTTTTGATGCAATGCTTTGCAGCAGGGCTAATTCCAGCAAAAAAACTAGAGTATATGGAAGAGGTTGCAGTGTGGTGGCACCAGCACCAGTGCCTAAGGCCAAATTTTTCTGCCCCTGTTTAACAGGGACATGTAATTACAATTCTTGATATAATATTTCACAGGAGGGCCCCTTCCTGTGCCCACCCAGAGTAACGGTGAGGACTTATAGTGTTGTGGCACCAGCACCACAACCACCAAAGGTCAATTTTTCTACCACTGTTCAACAATGGCATGTAATTACAATTCTTGATATAATCGTTCACAGCAGGGCGCTCCAGCGCCCACCAAGAGTCACTTTGAGGGCTTACAATGTTGTGGCAAAACCAACACCTTGTTCCGCCATTTCTGCAGAGCATATAGGGCAGGCCCCTACTTTCAAACATCCAACTTACAAACATCAGACAGCAGCAAGTGAGATGAAAAAAGATGGACGACAAAACAATATATACAGGGTGATAACCCTTCCCTATGTTTTCCAAAAAGCTTAAAAATAGTTTTTTTGACTGGAGCTACACTTTAAAAATGTACCAGTTGAAAATTACAAACAGATTCAACTTAACACAACAAACCTACACAGTCCCTGTCTTGTTTGCACCGCCTGTATACTGCTGTTCTGAGTATATAGGGCCTGGGGGCCACACGCATTTCCTTTTTTTAATATGGGTACAGGGTTCCCCTTAATATGCGTACAAGACCCAAATAGGCTGGTAATGGGAAGGGAGGGCTACCCATGCCATTTTTCTCAATGATTTTCAACCATATTGCAGGAACCAGATATAACATTAAAACCGCAAGCAGTTTTAAATGACGTTATTTCCGTTTAATGTCATTTTGTGCAGGGACTGTTCTAAACACGGGAAACACGTGGCACTTCACAGGCATACTACAGACACCCCCCAGGCACCATATTTAAAGGAATATTTCACTTTTTTTTTTCACTTTAATCGTCATTTAAATCAGTGCTCCCGCCAAAACGGCCGTTTTTAACACTTTTTTTTGCATTGACCCATGTCCCCTGAGGCAGGAGTCAGGTCCCCAAACCCTTTTTAGGACAGTATCTTGCATATTAGCCGTTAAAATTAGCACTTTCCATTTCGAACGTTCGAGTCCCATAGACTTCAATGGGGTTCTAACGTTCGTAACGAACGCGGGGTCCGTTCGAAAGTTCTGGTGCTAACCGAACCGGGGGGTGTTCGGCTCATCCCTAATCTTTATGTCTCTATATTGATTTTAATGTTTCTTAAATAAAATTATATATTTTTCTAATATGGTTTTGTGTTTTTGCACCTTTAAAATCCCAACCCTTTGATCTCTGATGTCCTATTCTTTAATGTGGTTGAAATGTTTTCTAATGTGGTTGAAATTTTTTCTAATGAGATTGAAATGTTTATTATAGCGATTAAAATGTTTATTAATGCGGTTGAAATGTTTTCTAATGCGGTTGAAATGTTTATTAATGTGGTTGAAATGTTTTCGAATGCAGTCGAATTTGAATATGAATAATCAAAATAAACTCAGAAACGAATTTAAACAATTTAACGAATCTAAATGAAATTGGTTAAATAACGAATCAAAACGAAGCGAAACTAAACATTTTTTTTTGCACATGTCTATAATGGACACTGCTATAAATGGGGATGAGGACACTGCTATAAATGGGGGTGAGGACACTGCTATAAAGGAGGGGCCGAGGACACTGCTATAAAGACACTGATATAAAGAGGGGCTGATAAAACTGCTTTACAGAAGGGGGCTGAGGACACTGCTATAAAGTGGGGGTGAGGACATTGCTCTAAAGGGGGCTGGACAGTGCTATAAGGGGGGCTGAGGACAATGCTAAAAAGAGAGGGGATGAGGACACTGCTCTAAAGGGGGCTGAGGACACTGCTGTAAAGGGGGTTTAGGACACTGCTATAAGGGGTGCTGAGGGCACTGCTATAAAGGGGGGGGGGTGAGGAAACTGTTATAAAGGGGGCTGAGGACACTGCTATATACGGGCTGTAGTGCTGTAAGGGGGAGGACACTGTTATAAAAGGGGGGAGAGTGAAAACACTATAATAAAGGGGGGCCGGGGACCTGCTATAAAGAAGGGGGCAGAGGACACTTCTATAAAGGGGATCGAGGACACTGCTATAAAGGGGGGCTGGAGACAGGGGGCTGAGGACACTCCTATAAAGGGGGGCTGAGGCCACTGCTATAAAGAAGCCTGGGCAGTGCTATAATGGGGGCTGTTATAAAAAAAGGGGGGTGCGGACAATGCTATAAAGAAGGGGGCTGAGGACACTGCTATAAAGGGGGGCTGAGGACAGTGCTATGAAGGGAGGTGAAGACACTGCTATGAAGGGGGGGCTAAGCTGGTGGGGTGCATTGACATAAAGGGGGTAACTATGATGCAGAGGGGAGCTGCGATGTAAGAGTGGTGACTGTGAAGTAAAGGGGGGCCTGTGATGTGGGGGGGGGAGGGAACTGTGATGTAAAGCGGGGGAAACTGAGATGTAACATGCCTCATTGTACAAGCATGAGTTTCGGACCTCTGCAGGAAAAAAGATTTACTGACCACACCTCCAGGTTAACAATTGCTGTTGTGCACCCACCAAGCTGGTTGTGAAAGGCTGGTGGCCAGTACTGGTTTACAACAGAACATGACATTGGGCAATGGTGTCAAGGAGCTGGTTTTAATGGTTGTATCAGAATTCATGTATGTTTTGAAGAATTGGTGTCTAAATTATATTATCGTTATTATCCCAAAAGCTGAGGCCATGGCACTATAATGAAAATCATTTGTGTCATAGTGTGTTATTTATGATGTTTAATGTGTTTGGTTTTGATGTTCAATACCACTTTGCCTTCTCAGCCCTATCAGGGCATAGTTTGATGAGTTTAGTGTGGAAGAACTTTAGAGTCCTGACCTCAACCCTACTGAACAACACTTTTGAGATAAGGAATTTAACATGTAAGTTGACCTTTACCAAAAGCTCACTATGCTGTCCCATATGGGTATAGCAACATAGTGTGCTAAACATACCTATCAGCTAGGATTCAATTTCTGTTTAATGAAGTCCAAAACTGCATTTAAAATTCTATGCAGCCTGTGGTGGCTCTTTCCCGAATTGTTGTAAGGATGGAGCAGCAGTTTAGATCAATGTAACATTTCCATGTAGCATCAGACATCCATGCCATTTGACATTGCAGCATTGTTTGTATTTCTTTGTCCAGTACATAGAATAAATGTGTCATATGCTGAAATTACTGAAATTATCATTGTGAAAAATAATATGTAGTATAGCCGCAGACTGCCTTTAGTAGCTTTATTCCTGTGACCTCTAGTGCAGCAATTCATTCAGAATAAAAATATAGTAAGGACACAGTATAGTATATAACTTCCTTCCAGTAGTGTCCACTGTCATCCAAAAATCAGACTTACAGCCCGACTGGATAGGCAAAAACAGGAAAATACAAGCAGCCATAATTTACAGTGAAATCCAGTGTCACAAACCAACCAAATAAAATATTATACATGAACTGAGTAATTAACAAAACATGCATCACACCGTTTTCTTGCAATTCTACTTGAAAGTGGAGTTATTGCAAAATACCACCATGATGTCTTCAAAATTGTGTTTTACAATTCATAAGAAAAATTTTTCTTACAATTGTGTTTTTTTCCTGACCATATTTAACAGAGGTATAACATATATACAAAATAACTATACATTTTCTTTAAAAGGAAAAACAGAAAGTGAAAAATCGTAAATTCTGAAATTTGTTGGTGCTTTGGTATACATTTGGGGGTGGTCCTCCACTAAGGTGACCTTCTACCTGCATTAGTGCTCGGCCCTAAATGGCCACTTGAGAGACCCGAGAAGTGCTACATGAGGGGCAGTGATGTCATTCATCCATGTAAGTTCCAGAGCTTGCTCAGGGTGGACTTCTGTGGCAGGGAGGCAACAATGGGTGAGTATACCCCGCTGAGGGAATGGATGAAGTGGTAGTGCCTTTTTAAAATACAATGAAATATGGGGGCTGTCATTCTTGACCTGCTCCTAAAAATGCTAAATGGTTTGCTGTCTCTGGCTTCAACATTTTTTAATCACTGACCAGTAACAAGAATACAGATTGGAATGTCAGTGTGGAGTCAGAACTCCTGACCTGAGATGGAAAGTATTGATTGCATTGGATCAACACTTTTGGCCTTTTTTGGCAATAGTCATCCCACCATAGGGGGTCACTGTGGCTGAGTTTTCTTGTTGTAACTTGCAGTCCTCTTGCTGTAGATTCACCACTGCAACTTTGCTCTTGCTAGAGACTTGCCACACAAATTTGCTACAAATTGGAAACGTGCCAACTAGAACTTGTGCTTCAAGTGCTCTGCAAGTGTACAACATGTGAGACTTACAATTCTACACTGCCACATATTTTTGTCAAGTTATCCTTGCTATCTGGGTTCATATGTCAAATAGAGCTCATGTATACACAGTTTTCCCTGTTAATGGCAGTGGATTGTCTGGCACAATGCAACCCATAGCACAAGTAAAACACCCCAAATGTGGTAAATCTGATAATCCATTAAAAAACACAAAAAAGTGATGCTTTTTCCCTTTTAGATGTTAATATCTTTTATATTATCCTTTCTAGCCATTAAAAATGTTTTGTTTTTTTTTGCCATTGGGAAAATGTGGACACGTGGAACTTCCTGTATTAAAATATTGGGCAACCAGCTTTAGCTTAGCCTACATGTGGCATTATTGACGATCAAGCCAAGTAGGTTGTTTAAGCCATGTAGTATATGCCATGACAGCTTTTAAGGTCGACAGGTATCTGCTTGGGTATCTTATAGCAGAGTTGGAAGTCAAATACAGTACCGTCATGTGAAAGGTATGCAGTGTTCTTTTTATCCCTCACATGATCTGGAAGTCCAAATTGCACCAGGCAGTCCAATCTGTACATGACTACCCACTCTTACTAAACAAAGAACCGCATAGCCACAAACTTTGAACATTTTCCACTGGAAGCAAAAGAAGCCCAAGCTTTACTAGGCATGGTATAAACCAACATAGATGATAACTATTATTTACAAACACTTGACTGCACTTTTAACCCTGCATCTCCAATATAGTGTCCACCTAACCGAAAAGGGTACCTCTGTGAACTACTACCTACTGTAGTCACTGCCCAATCTGTCTGTGGACAGCCTCAGTACTGCAAAGCAACAGGTTTGCTTTAATGCCAACCCCCACCGCTGCACATTGACTGCCCTCTACTCCCTCTAGTCACATACCTGTCACTTGTAAGTATGGAGAACACGTGGCACATTCTTCTCCCCACAGTGTCAGTGCATGGCCCCTCAGACTCTCAGTGCTGTCACATGGAAAGGAAAAAAAATTGTTGTGGAGGTTGGCAGTAAAGTACACCATTTGATTTAACCTACTTGGCCAAAACACAGGTTCGCTTTAAGAAATAAGGTCATCTGCAGCTGTTGAGAAGCGGCAATGAGCCATATTTGTGACACCCATATTTGACTGGTTGCTCATCAATACCTTAGATGATTCACCTACACTTTAGTAAAATCTACTATTGTCTAATTATGGTGAAAAAAAGAAACAAGGAACATGTTCATCAACAAAGGTTTTGAAGGAGATGAAGGCCAGTCTCCTTCATTCCTCAACCCTCACCGACTTCCTCCCACCTCGGGAGTGATTATTGTCATATTCGTGCTTCTTGAAGATGAAACACTTTCTCTGTCCCCTTCATCTTCTTCAGTCTCTACACTATCCCCGCAACTGCCAGACAATGGGGACACAATTCCATGGAACTCCTTGGCTTTCTGCTTTTCTTGGAAGTTTTCCTCAGGGCTAAGACTTTCTTTAACTTTCTGCGCACGGTCACAGACAGTCTGTGGGAGTCTCATCTTGGTGGGAGCTGTTTTGGAGGTTTGGTTGTGCTGGTCACTCAGGAGAGTAACCAGGAAGGTGATGTATCGCATGGCCAAGCGGAGGATCTCATTCTTGCTCAGCTTTTTATCAGGAGGGTGTGTGGGAATAAGCTTCCGTAGCTCAGCAAAGGCCCCGTTGACATTCTGCTGCCTCCATCGTTCGCGGCTGTTTGTGAAGACACGGCGGGCGACTTTCTGTGGCTGCCTGACTGCGGAATGGAACAAAAGAGTTAAATTGGCAGTGCATTTAAAGGGAACAAAGCACTTTTTATATCAAAGCATAAGTTTGATTTTAAACAGGACCGTAGCTATGTGCAATGAGTCCCTACAGCAAGGTTATTAAAAGTGGTGGGCTTCTCAAAAGTCATCTCCTCTAGTGATACAAAATAATTGCTTTCATAGCAGTTACTGTACATAGAGGTCCTCATATACAATGGCATAAATATAGCCAAAAAGGCCTAGGTGGCTGCCATGGGGCCAGGGGAGAAAGGGGCTCATAGCAGCCACTTCCCCTACTTTTTAGTAGATTTCTGGTCTTTGGAGTTTCTGTTCATCCTGGCTTTGATTGTTATCAATCTTAGATGCTCAAAGAAAAACTAAAGGCAAAACTTAATTTTTCATTTTGGATAGAGCAAGGGAGGGTAATAAGCCCTGTCAGAATTTTTTCTTCGCTATCTGTGTCCCATTGCGGAGTTTTCCCTTCACTTTCTGTCCCATAGCCAAACAGGAAGTAAGAGGAAATCCCTGTAAACCAAGGGAATTCCTTGGGGATCCCAAGGTCACCAGATTTAGTGTCCCCATTGGAAGATCTCCCCTCTATTACCTTGCAGTATGGGAGCACTACCTTAGGACTGGACATATGTTACTGGTAGGACCACCAGGTGAAAATGAAATGAGAAAAGCCTGACGTAAAAATAATGCAGCCACAACATCCAAGGACTGGTAAGCTGAAAAATCACAGTTTACCAGCTGACCAGCATTTGGCACCTGCACCACCAAGTAAGATGCCTGTGTATACAGAACTGCATAGAAGGGAGGCAGGGCAGGTCGGGACTAGGGAAGCAGATTTTCCCGTGCACAGCTCTGCCCATTACTTCCCACTCCAGCTCTACAGTTTAGTGTTTAAAAACAGCTGTCGAGGCTGTACTAGAAAACTACAGAAATAGTGGTTGCCTTCCCATGCCTGGCTGCACTTTTTTTTTTTACAAACTAGGCGGCTCTGCTGTCCTTTTCCTTCTCTCTGCTGACAGGAGTAGTGAGTGGGGCTGCTGTCACATCTCCTGCCAGTCTATAATGGTAGAGCCTAATGCAAGATTATCATGGGGCCAGGGCCAGGACAAGGAGTGGGCAGGAGGGTCGGCCGCTCTGGGCGAAATGGTATAATGTAGGGATATGGGAATCCTGACCCTAACCCTAAGGGAAAGGGGGGGGGGGGGGGTGCAGTTTGACATCTTTGCCAAAACGGATAGTTTATTGCATGATCACAACACAAGAAGAGTGCAACGTTTCGGAGTCACGCAGGACCCCTTCATCAGGCATGTGATTCTGAAACATTGCACTCTCTTGTGTTGTGATCATGCAATAAACTATCTGTTTGGATGCTACTTTGTGTTGATTCATGGTGTGCTGGCAAATATCTACTTTGTGACTTAAACCTGTATCCAGCTGGTTGTTGGTGCAGCACCCACATTTTGAGAGTTTATCCAGGAACTTGTACGATGGGAATATGAAGTATTATTGTAAGTGACGTCAAATGCACACCCAAACGGGAAACCCAGGTTCGGCCTTCTTGGAATTGGGCTTTGCATTGTTGTCTTGCAGATGTAAGCATGTAGATGTGAAAATAAATATTTTAATGTTTTTAATTGCTACACTATGGTCCTTCTTTGAATTTCTTTGCATGGTTACCACTTAATATACTTATGGGGGATCTGATAAGAGTGAGCAGTGAAAATTGTATTGGATAAAGTGTGCATATACAGCCCTAAATAGTGGTGGGCTTTTAAGTCTGGTAAGGTGCACTATTTTACTGGGGTGTTTGTACGCACTTTGTGGATGGTTAGCAATTAGAATTGGGAATTGGATGATTGTTTTTGGAACCATAACCTATATTACAATGATTTTATGTTAGTAACATCTGAAGCCTTTATCATACTAATATAGCATACTATATTATATAGTATACTAATATATTATACTAATATATCGTTTTGGGATTTTTTGGTTAATCCAACGGTGGGCGAGGATATTGGTGGGAAGAATTTGCTGGGGAGCATATGATATCTGCTAGATATAACCCTTATTGGGTAAGAGTAGATAACACAAGGGCAAAACGACATGCACTGGGTTACGAGTTATTCAATTAAATGTGAGCACAATAAAATTTGATTTGTGGGTTTTTACAGTTAAGGCATACTACAATATATATTTTTTTGGTTTGTTTGTTTATTGTTTTCTTGCTGGATGGAATTATGTTTTCAGGAAGAGAAGAAGACGATGGAATAAAGAAGCAAGAACAAGACGCACTTCAAAAATAGTTTCATCGAGTTTTATTTTGACCCATATGTGTAAAGAGTCTTATCTGGTGAGAATTTAAGAAAAAAACACATGGATCATAATTAAATATTGGCATAGATTTGGGAGCGCTGATTTTTGATTTGGATGTTTTGTTCCTGCCCAGGGGGGCATTGTGTTGTCTGTGGTCATTTCTTATTTTCTGTGTGCTGATATTTACATTTTTGTACTTCCATTCTAAGCCTACTATACCTACCCTGTAAAGGAAAGATGCCTATACTTACCCATGCTGATGGCTCTCCAGGCCGGTCACATGGTCTCTCCAGCGGCTCACTTCAGTGAAGAAGAGAGATCGCCAACAACGGCTGCAGAGACTATGTGGAGATGTCATCCATAGGCTGAATATGGGGCATCTGTTGTTGGCTGTCCCTCTCTATACTGGACCTGGCGCTGGGAGACGATCATGTGACTGGACCAGAGCACCCTCAGAAGAGGTAAGGATAGACATCTTTTTAGAAGTTAAAAGTCAAAGGATAGACATCTTTCAATCACAGGTTAGTTAGAAAAGGGGCTTATAATGGGGGTTCGAGCATGTTTAAGCATAGACAGGATTTGACTGGACTTCCACTTCAAGTTCTGCTAATTTGATTAATCTATCTTAGTGCATTTACAAATACATTTATTATATTTTATTTAATATGTGATTGCATTAAATGATTTTACCTCCCTGGAGTTCTGCTTACTGTTTGACACATACTGTAATCTACCATGTCCGTTCTGTGCCTCTCAGCAGGTTTGTTGGCCACCACATTTAGAAATTACATGAAATCTTCCTTCATTGGTCTTCCCCACATCTCTCTGGTCTTTCTACTTTTATGTGTTACACATCACACATTACTCAGCGGAAGACAAGATTGATAGATAACAGAATCTGTAAACCCACAAGACCACATCTTCCTTCAGGCAACCGCCAATAAACACATAGCTCTCCGATTCTATGGCAGGTGCAGTCCTCCACCAAGACTGAGCAGTGTACTAAATTCCAGAATCCAGAAAACAACCAGATCTGGGTATGTTCACACACATACATAAGCTACTACTATATTAGGGCTCTCTCTTCTATCAAAGCAGTGGCGGTCAACTTTCTTGATATGATAGGCCTCAAGTGTGGTCCTCGACATCACCAAAAGGCCATACATAAAATTCTGTGAATATTCAATGTCAGAGACATCAGAAAAACAACAGGATAAAGTTAAAGACTAAAGGCTTGATACAGGAGATGGTCATAGACTGCAGATATAATACAGGAGATGGTCATAGACTGCAGACATGATACAGGAGATGGTCAGAGACTGCATAAACGATACAGGAGATGGTCAGAGACTGCAGACATGATACAGGAGATGGCCAGAGACTGGAGATATGATACAGGAGATGGTCAGCGACTGCAGACATGATACAAGAGATGGTCAGAGATTGCAGACATGATATAGGAGATGGCCAGAGACTGCAGAGATGATACAGGAGATGTTCAGTGACTGCGGACATGATACAAGAGATGGTCAGAGATTGCAGACATGCTGCAGGAGACTGCATACATGGTATTGGAGGTGGTCAATGACTGCAAACATGTTGGGGCCCGGCGGGCTGAAAAAAAAGTGGCAAATGGCCACATAGGGCTCCCAGGTTGCGGGTTGGACACCAGGGTATTAAAGGGTAATTATAATAATTTGAGTCAAATCTATTTATTTTTTAGGTTTTAAAACAAATCCTTTTGTTAGCTGTTTATAGACATTCTGCATCTCCAAGTTGTTCTATGTTGATTCCTCCTTTTCTGGTCAATATGTCATCAGTGTGTCCCATCAGACCTTGAGGTAGTGGCTTAGCATTATGTATGGACACTGCAGAGCCATAGACAGCATAATCTGTGGAATTTCCACAACCAAGGTGGGGTTTGAAACACTAAACCAGGCAACCATGTGCAGTTTTTTAGATCATGTTGCCATTATTGCATTGCGGTATCGTGCGGTATCGTGCCACATCTTACCAACCAAGGTATGCCATGCTTAAGTGCAAAGCGTGGCAAAGATCCAACATGCGTTGCAATTTGGTCTGCTGTCAAAAATGGTGCCGGTCCAATTTCTGGACCCCTGAGGTGTGTGCCAGACCATTAATTTTTAATAAGCTGCCAACGCGTGTTAATGTGTGAAAAAACACGTCAGTGGTTAGGTGTGAACCTACACACACACTACAGCTCCCAGCATAAAATGCTTTGCCATGATAATATCACAAGGTGACTCAACAAATAATTACAAATAAAGGGTGCAATGTGCAATCTGCACATTCCTAGTATTTCTTGGACCACCACATCCAGCATATACATTTTCCTATAATGGTAAAATGGTATCTTCCTTTCCTATTTTCCATTGTTTGTGCAGGCCAATTCCCAGTTCTAACTATGTCTGCGGACTTGTAACCATGGCATGTGCATCTGTGCATTGACCAGAGTGGTATTCTTCATAAATCAAAAAAAGGAATCCAGATAGTTTGTAGGGGAAACTGAGCAAATGCTGTGAAAAAGCATCCCAGTTTACCTGCTTAAATACCCAGGTACTTTCATATATGGGGAGCATGTAACTCTCCCCTATCTCCCAGGTGCCTATGGGGGCAATTGCCAGGGCCAAGCACATGATACCTACATATGCTCTGATAAGGCTGCCATGAAGCTTACAAAGGGCTCTTTTTACCTGGCTCCAAGAGGTGAACAGAAGTTACAGTAAGTCACAAGCTGCAGGGTTTTTATCTCTATCCAGGACTCATAAGATAGCTTTCCTCTGACGTCCTCTCTGCCCTTACTAGACAGGAAATAAGGGTAAATCTCCAACAGCAACACATAAAGCAATTATAATGTTTTTCTGTCCAGTATGAGAAGGATTAAACCTCTGTCCTGTTTGTCTGTGCGTAGGGATCCCGTCCTAGGCCAATTTGACCCCAACAAAATTTAGTGGGTTTGTTCCTAGGCTGTAATCAGCTTGTGCTCTACAGGTATTCCCTAAGCTAGGTGAGCTGATTCTGTCTGTTACTGTGAATCATTAATTAGAGTGGGAAGGGCAATCACTGAGATATGAATTTGACCCAACCAATCCCTGAGGTCTCTGTTCAGGGCATGGGCGTCCGCAGGTAGGGGCAAGGGGGGTCAAGTGCCCCCCCCCGGAATCAGATCTTAAATTCAGCACAGTTGGGTTGCTATCGAGGTGCCAGTGGGGTGACATCATTAAGGTGCTGTCAAGCTCCCCCATCAGTGTAGTGTGACTTCGGGCTCTTTTCCCTGCTCAGTCCAGCAGAGAACTCTGCGGCGCTGTGACAGGAGAAAGGCAAGCTGTGGGCTATCAGAGGTTTCCCCCGCTCGCTCCACCCATTCTCCTGTCAGGGAGAAGAGATGGCGGCTCTCACCAGGTTCCCCGCCGAGCTTCCTGCCTGCTCCATTCCTTCCCTAATGGCCATAACTGAGGGCCAATCAAAGGGGACTAGGAGAGGAGAGCACCATGGGACAGGTAGTCCCAAAGATTGGTGGCCCAATTTTCCACAAGGAGGAGGCTACAGCTCGATCAAGAGAGAGATTGAGAGTAGACTGCAGCCTGGAAAAAAGCTGAGGGAGAGAGTGCTACAGGAAAAAGAATGAGGAGTGTGCTGGGTGGAAGCCAGAGAGAGAGCCACACTGCCCAGCGCCACCAGAGAGAGAGCCATACTGCCCAGCGCCACCAGAGAGTGAAAGACTGAGCCTCTACCAGGGTACAGACATGCTACACTACTGACCAGATTTGCCCCGGGGAACCCAGAGTGACCGATCGTCCAGCCAGAGGAATCACTGCTGTATTTTCGCTGGGTCTGGTAAGAGGGCCTGTTGACCATTATACAATACTTATCCTAGGGACTGTACTACGTCTGCAGTCTCTGACCATCATAATGTGATAATGACATTGTCGAAAAGGGGCGGCACATGGGTGACCCTAAAATGATGCCCCCCCCAAAAAAAAGTTCTGCGGACGCCTATGGTTCAGGGGTATGGTTTGGAAGATAATACATATTTGGGTCACCTTCCCAGAGTGTTCTGTACCTCCTAAGCTTCTGCCTGTAGAGGATGTATCTGCATTTTGACCTTGTGCCATGTGCTGTAATCTCAAAGACTTAAACTACCTGCTGGAGTAAATGTTTAAAGGTAGTTGGACTGGAAAAGGAACATCTTGCTGAAGAATGTCATAGAGGAACAGGGTAGAAGCTACCATTGACACTGTGAGAATGATTCATCTTTAACCGCTATCAGTAGGTCAAGGGACACATTGGTTAGAGAACTATCCACTACTAATGAAAGACAGTGAAATTTATAGATCAGTCTGGCTGCTCTCACAAGGTTACCAATTACCAAGAGGCTGAACTTAAAGTGTCTACGACTGCTGTCCTGTCCTGTTTGTGTGCTATTTTTGGGTATCCCACATCCCCAAACCCTCCCTGTCCTAGAAATTAGATCTGTAACAAAAGGTAAAAAGACCCAACTTAGTTTTCACCACACTATAAACCAAGAACCAAACCCTGAGATTGAAATGTTAGCCTGGCACACTACATTAGGGGGTATTCCACATCACCCTAAAAGAAGAAGAGCTACAAGTGTATCTGTTACATATTTTCCCTTACTTTCTATCAAATGAAACCATTCTGACCAAGACAGTAACTGAGGGAAAATCCCTCTAACAGAGCCCCGAATAGCACTAAAAACCCTCCAGGGGTTCTTTCTTCCTTATACTATCCAATAATAAAAAATATAATTTGGGCTGGACATACACTGTAAGTAATTCCATTGTCCTAAATAGGCAAAAAGCAGGATCACTTTAAACATACACCATTTCACAACAGAACATGAAAGAGAAGACATCGTCCCACACTACATTTTATTAGGCCAGACAGTAGTCTAAGGACTCTTTCAAACCAGTGGACCGATCGGGTCCGCCTGTCCATTTTTCAGGTGGACCTGATCTGAACACCCATTGTTCTCTATGGAGCTGCTGATTATGTGTCCGCTGACACCCACTGATCACTCCACTAAAAATAGACGGATGTAGAGGCTGATCAGATCGGCTGACAATCGGAAGGAAATGGAAAGGTGGTCCGTTTACATCCGACTGCCCCATAGAGAACAGCGGGCTGTGTCCTTCTCTGCTCTGCATAGCAGAGTGGACAAGAACCTGTCATCTGCCTCATCAGCGGGGATCAGTGGAGAGATCCCCGCTGAGCAGGCAGATCCACTTGATGGAGTCAGCCTCATGGGAAAAGGGCCCAAGTCAGAGATGCAATCCAAATAAGTGATTCTTTTCTATAGTTTAACAATGTTTTATACCCTAAAATCTGTTTCTCGGAAGAACTCAGTGGAAATAAATCACAGGCTTTTTCAACCATGGTGCCTTCAGGTTTCCTCAGGGTTTCCTTGCCAAAATGCTAAAAATTGCCCACCAATTTTATATAAACCAACAGGTGGATGAAGCCTGCATTAAGCCTGTTACACAAAGCCACAGGTATTCAATGTGTGCCTTTACAACATTCCAGCCCCAGCATCCCAACAACCAATGACTTATTAATTGATATGGAGGACATTGTGCGCCTGTACAGCATCCTTGTTTGCCCCTTTTCTGCCTCTTTCCATCAGCACTGGGCTTACATTATCTGAGTGAGGGAGAGAAACTGAGTGAGAAGAGAAGCACTGGAATACTAATAAGTACCAGTTTTTGCAACGGTGTATTTACTTTGGAAGAATAAATTACCTCCGAGGTTGGCTGTCCTATGTCTGTGGATGTTGTTGTTTTATCTAAAACTGTTAAGCCCTGTACACACGATCAGGAATTCTGCCAGTTAAAGCCGGATGTGAGCTTTTGGTCAGAAATTACGACCATGTGTATGCTCCATCGGACTTTTGCTGGCAGAATTCCAGCCAGCAAATAACTGAGAGCAGGTTCTCTTTCTTTCGGTCAGAAAAAGTTCAGATCGGAAATTCCAATCATCTGTACAAATTCCGACATGCAAAATTCCTACGCATGTTCGGAAACAATTCAACGCATGCTCGGAAGCATTGAACTTCATTTTCTCAGCTTGTCGTAGTGTTGTACGTCACCGCATTCTTGAAGGTCGAAAGTTCAGAGAACTTTTGAGTGACTGTGTGTATACAAGCCAAGCTTGAGCGGAATTCCTTCGGAAAAACCATCCAAGTTTTTTCCAACGGAAAATCCGCTCGTGTGTACGGGGCATAAGTTTAGTTTTTTACATTTTAGAATGGGGTGCATAATTTTAAAGGGTGCCTTAACTGAAAAAAGGTTGAGAAACACTGATCTATCACAGTCTTCTTGATCCATGTTTGGGCAGTAGAGGACAGCGGTGCATACACAGTCAAAAGAAACAATAGCATACCTAAGAATGGCGGCTCCACAACTTCAGTATGACTTCTCCTCTTAAATCTCCCAGAAAAGAGGGGAATCAGACTCGAGGCACAGATAAAAGGACTGAAAAACAGAAACATAGAAAAATGTTGTTTTTAGTTTATTGAATATATCAAATAATATACTTGCAACATAAAAATAATACTATTTATTTTTAGGCCTCATGCAGCACATTAGTTTCTTGTAAACACTCTTTCTCCTGATAGGAGAAAATCAGCATTATAAACTCACCTAAGCTGCATTTTTTCAAACCAATTTAGGCGAGTTTAGCAGAGTTTAGCACTGTTTAGAATTTGGGCATTTATTTATTTCAACGGCCAGAATTTTAATTCATTCTGGCCATCAAAATAAAAAAACGCTGAAGTGCAAAGGTGTTGAACAGCGTTTGCATGCGTTTATCAGCGTTCAGCGTTTTTTTTTTGGCCCAAAATTCCTTCTCCTGAACCCCAGTTTAGGGTATTCAGAAAACATCCTCTAAACTCCCCTGCTACTAAACTGCTAAAAATGTCCATATGTCCAGGATAACATTGGGGGAGTTTAAGGCCTAAATTCACAAAAAACATGAGTTTAACAGCAGCAGTGTGCATGGGGCCTTAAAGTGTCTATCGTGGAGCAATTATCTGCAATGATCACCCCTGGACGAAGACTGTCGCAGGTAATCGATCCAGGAGCAATTACATGTGAGCGGCCACAATGAGCTGCAGGAGCTCTCAGCCTCCCATTACTTTGACTCACAGCTAATCGCCAGGAACCCCCCAGTTGGGTCTACCACATGTAGTCACTACTGGCCCCCTTGCAAGTGTGAATGAGGCCTAATACTTTTTCAGGCATTGACATGGAACTAGCAAACAGATCTGGCTTTACTTACTGCACATTCATAAGGCATGAGCCTGAAAGAGTGAAGAGACCTACATTTTTTCAGATCAGCAGCGTACATTTTTGTTGCAGTACAGATTTCCTTAACGTGTCTTTACCATTATGTAGCAAGGTCCCAGGCCTCCTTTAGTCTAATGAGAAGGTCCCAGGCCTCCTTTAGTCTAGGCCTCCTTTATTCTAATGAGAAGGTCCCAGGCCTCCTTTAGTCTAGGCCTTCTTTAGTCTAATGAAAACCTCCAGAGCCAGGGACAACTGAAATCCTTCTGTGTAGAGTGGGTTGCAAGGCATAATGGGTGTAATGTAAGGTAGATTCATGGGTGCTATGACACTTCTTGAATGCAAAGAGATTTATTTTCTTTTGAACAGATCAGTGGGAGAGAGGGTTTAGGGCCAGGACACCCTTAGGTGGTTGCCAATTGGCAGACTCAGAGACTTCTACAGGTAGACAGCCATGCAGGGAAAGGCATCCAATAAGACGCCACATCTGCATGTGTAGGAGTGTTGTCTCCTATGGCAACAGTCTTAGAACAGTTCCTAACACAATTGTAACAAACTCCTTTACTTTTATACAGTCACTTCTTGTAGATTCTCAGCCCACTGAGAACCCAGTCTCTCTCACTATTGCTGATTCACTGCCACTGAATCCTGTGAGCTCTTCTAATCTTCTTACTTTAGTATCTTCCTCAAGTGCCACCCCCACTTCCCTGCTGGCTCCCTGGCTTGGCACTCCAGATACTCCTCAAGTGTCACCCCACTGGCTGGGTCTCTGGCTTGAAGTTTTCAGATTCTTCACTGTCCCCTGTTGGTGAGAATACTGCTCCGGTACTTGCTACAGCTACTCACTGTGGTCCCTGGTAACAAGGTCATTGGTCCCTTAGTGGCGACAGCTTTCCCTCTATCTCCGACCATAACAGATTCTCTGGCCGGCAGAACCGTCACTTCTGGTTGGACTGCAAGTCACAATTCCAAACCTACACTGCTCTCTTGCTTCTGGATAGGCCCTCAGACAGCCTAGCAGCCAGATGTGCCTGGGATAGGTCTAAACTCTGGCCTAGCAGCCCGGGCAACACAACACATATCCACCCAGACAGCCGTCCAGGTGGCACAGAACACAGATCACCGAAATAAACAGGCTTACCCAGCAGGCCAGCGGATTTAAGAAAACCCCTGCCCAATGGCATTGCTAGGTAGAAAAAAGACCAGGGGTTTCAGCCCCAAGTCCGAGCATGGGGAGGTGTTGTGTGGCCGGAGGGGGGTTAAGCTCACTTGCTGGTTGCTGCCTGGCTTACCAGTGCCCATCAACACTGGTAAGCCAGGCAGAAACCCACACTGACCTACCTGACACACAGTGACCATTACACTGACCTACCTGACCCACACCGACACACACTGACCATTACACTGACCTACTTGACCCACACTGACACACACTGACCATTTCACTGACCCACACTGAAACACACTTACCTACCTGATGCACACTGACCATTATACTGACCCACACTGACCTACCTGATGCACACAGACCTACCTGATGCACACTGATCTACCTGACCCACCTGACCATTCACTGATCTACCTGACCCACACTGACCTACTTGACACACACTGACCTACCTGACACACGCCGACCATTACACTGACCCACACTGACCTAACTGAGCCACACTGACCTTCCTGACGCACACTGACCTACCTGACCATTACACTGATCTACCTGACACACACTGACCATTATACTGGCATTATACTGGCCTACCTGACACACACTGACCATTACACTGACCTACCTGACCCACACTGATCGTTGCATTGACCTATCTGATGCACACTGACACACACTGACCTACCTGACGCACGCTGACCTACCTGATGCATACTGACCTACCTGACCCACACTGATCATTATACTGACCCACATTGACCTACCTGATGCACACGGACCTACCTGACACATACTGACCATTACGCTGACCCACACTGACCTGCTTGACACAAACTGACCTACCTGGCGCACACTGACCTACCTGCGCACACTGACCATTACACTGACCCACATTAACCTACCTGACACACAATGACATGAACTGACCTACCTAAACATTACACGTCAGACTTCAGGTGACCATGACCTCCTCCTGCAGCTCAGCCATAGTGTGCGGCGCACCCATCCCAGTAGACAGCAGGCAGGCAGAGACAGGAGCGGGCAGGAGAGGAGAGACACCCGCCCAAGTGCTAGAGCGGGGATCTCATAGTGCTCTACTGGGCCGTATTGTAATTCCCACCTTCTGGAGCCTGCAGCGCCTATGATGGATGTCACGCGTCCCGCGGTCCCAACATTGGACCAGTCGGACGTCCATCATAGGCGCTGCAGGCACCAGAAGGCAGGACCTGCTATGTCATTTGGCCGAGCTACGAGTCAGATCGATCCCCGCTCAAGCTTGAGGCTAATAATAGATTTGTGAATGCCTGAGAGCCGGGGCTTTTTGGGGGCCCGCTCTGGGCTCCAGCCCCCCTCCCGATGCCACTGCCCCTGCCCATTGGCTGAGATACTCCATATACTCATAATCTGTCCTTGCTTTGCCCTTGTGTTATTTAATGTCACTAGGTACCCGGCCACCTAGCGGCAGAAGTGAGAAGTGCAATAATTCCAGACTTAGGGTGAACTCAACTGATCCCTAAAAATTGGCCAAGGCAAATACACCTGGCAGGTAAATTTAGGAGCAATCCTGCCTAGACGTTACGGTGCTACATCTTAAACAAAAATGAGCAAACCTGTGTGTATTTTAGTATACTTATTTTTTTAATTTAGATTTCAGCACAAAAATTAGTGCATATACTAAACTTCTTACACATGGGCACCGGACCCCATGCAACACAAATTTTGGCATAGTTACCCTGGCTGAGAAGCCTAGGTATTGTGTACAGCCACTTATAGACCAATGAATGGCTGTATTTGGATTTTTTAAAATATGCCTATGCTTACACGAGTACCGCTGTATACCCATGTACAGGTGCACAGCCATTCATGTATAGGCAATTTGTCCAGCAGTAAACTGATGGATGCCTAAACCCTTTGATATTGCTTTGTAGCCCTTATGCTGATCAACTACTCTTGATAATATGTATTCAGAGAGCTCCTTTTTTGCAAGGCATGGTTTACATCAGCTGATGCTTCTTACGACCAGCACTCTTAAAATGTTTGAGTATCTTTTATCAATCAAAGTAGCTCTAAACCACACTTCCAAACTCATTTCATTAATTGGACTCCAGGTGTGCAAACTACTGACTTCAATTAGTTTTCGTTAAAATAATTAGTCTATGGGTTCACTTATTTTTTTCCTCCAACACTGGGAATGTTTAATGGATGTGTTCAATAAAAACACAAGAAATTAGAATTGTTTGTGTGTTCCGCTTAAGCACATTGGACTCCATTTACAAAGCGGTATCTACCACTTTTTCTACGACCCTGCAGCATATTCATACAAAATACTAGTCAAAGGGAAGCTGCTTTCACAGGACACAAGTGGCATATCAAAAACAACAAAGTTAAATTAAAGTATAGCTAAAGGCAAAACTTTTTTTTTTAGTTCTGGATAGAGGGGACAGCAGTAAAAACCTAATAGGTGTTCTAATACCTCTCAGCCTTATCCAAAACTAAAAAAAAAAAAAAGTTTTAAATTTAGTTATTCTTTAAGTAAATACAAAATATCTTTATAAATGTCAAATACTGAAAGAAAATAGTATAAAAAAGTCAGACCCATAAATACCCTTCTGCCACCAATAAAAAATACAACGTTGTAGAAAAAGGGTCTTTATATATGTGTGTGGTTTTTGATACTATTTTCATTCAATATTTTATATTTTGTATTTAATTGAAGTAGAACTATAGGAAAAACTCTTTTTCTTTTCATTTTGGATAGAGCAAGGGAGGGTTATAACACCTGTCAAGTTTTCTTTCGCCATGTTTGTCCCATTGCGGAGATTTCCCTTCACTTCCTGTACCATAGCCAAACAGGAAGTGAGAGGAAATCCCTGCAAATTAACCACTTAAGCCCCAGACCATTTTGCAGGCCAAAGACCAAAGTACTTTTTGCGATTCGGCACTGCGTCGCTTTAACTGACAATTGCGCGGTCGTGCCACGTGGCTTCCAAACAAAACGTCCTTTTATTCCCACAAATAGAGCTTTCTTTTGGTGGTATTTGATCACCTCTGCAGTTTTCATTGTTTGCGCTATAAACAAAAAAAGCGTCAATTTTGAAAAAAGCGCATTATTTTTTACATTTTGCTATTATAAATATCCCCCAAAAATATATTTAAAAAAAATGTCCCTCAGTTTAGGCTGATACATATTCTTCTACATATTTTTGATTTAAAAAATTGCAATAAGCGATTATCAATTGGTTTGCGCAAAAGTTATAGCATTTACAAAAGAGAGTATAGTTTTATGGCATTTTTATTAATAATTATAATTTTTTTACTAGTAATGGTGTTGATCAGCAATTTTTATCGTGACTGCCACATTATGGCGGACACATCGGACATTTTTGACACATTTTTGGGACCATTGTCATTTATACAGCAATCAGTGCTATACAAATGCACTGATTCCTGTGTAAATGACGCTGTCAGTGAAGGAGTTAACCACTAGGTGGCAGTGTAGGGGTTAAGTGTGTCCTAACTGTGGCGGGGCTTGGCTATTGTATGACATATCACTGATCTCTGCTCCGCTCACAGGGAGCAGAGATCAGTGACACTGTCACTAGGCAGAACGGGGAGATGCTTGTTTACATTAGCGGGACCCGAGATCGGACTCAAAGAGGTTCCAGCCGGCGCTCGCGCGTGCAATGGCATGGTAGCAAATTTGAAGGGACGTACCTGTACGCCCATTTGCCTGTCCATGCCATTCTGCCGATGTACATGCGCCATCGACAAGTGGTTAAGAGAATTCCTTGGGAACCCCCAGGTCACCAGAACTGGTGTCCCCATTGGAAGATTTCCCTTCTATTACTTTTCTGGCGACAACCCAAAATTTGGGATTTTCTTTTACTTTCAATTTCAATGATAATAGTAAACAGGAAAAATATAGAAGGTGGGCAGTAAACAGGAAAAATATAGAAGGTGGGCACATACAGCAATATAAACCTGATAGGTGTTCTAATCTCTCTCCATTCTATCCAAAACTAAAAAAAGTTTTTCCTTCAGTTACACTTTAAGTAAATCAACCACAATAATTTCCATATTTCCATATTTAGATTTCTGTGCATTATTGTTGAGAGAACTGATCCAAAAAGGCAAAGACTACTTAAAATAGGCTATTATATTTTTATATCCCTAAATACCACATGCCTTGGCCACTACTTAATTAACGCATCTATTTAATGATTTATTTCATTCTGTGAATTTATTTAAATGTCTTTTCATGCGTTATTTACCAAGCGTTTTCAGTGTTTTGCCGTAAATACCGCAAAACAGCATAGTAAATTGACAGTTTGTGAATGGAGCCCATTGTGTTTGTCTATTATTGTGACTTAGATGGGGTTTAGATCACATTTTATGGCAAATTACTGCAGAAAACGGTCAGTCCCAAGGGGTTCACATACTTTTCCTTGTCATTGTAATTTGTGCTCCACTTTCATGTTTCTAAGGGAAACAGACGCATTGATATGGCAGACTTTGAAATTAGATTTAATCTTTTTGGTGGGCAAGATTGCGATCTAATCATTTTTTGTAAAAAGGGCTGTTCATAGGAAAGATCAGTGACATATTTGGAGACCAGTGGCTAACAGTTACACACATTTGACAATTTCACATCAAGGTTTTTCCAATCTTATTGGAAATTTTCAAAGTATATATTAATCTTTCACTTTCGTGATATCGCCACAGCATTTGCTGTTTATATTTGATTTGACCCAAATTTCAATATAAACTTATTGCATAATTCATTATGTACAACCACACTAAAGATAAATTTAAAATTTCCAACCCGTCCTATTATTTGCACTTCCATTTAAACATAAAAAAATATAAGAAAAATGTACCCTAATATTCTCAATGTTTTGGGCAGTTCAGTGGAAAATCTAAAAGACCAGATTATTTAAAAAAATTAACATTTATGCAGCCATCTTTATGTCTAAAGAATAGGTTGTCATACATAAGTTACGTGTACTTTTATGGTTACTGTGTCAATAAAGTATATCTAAACCTAAGCACAAAAATTATATATATTGCAGCTAACAAGTCCTTACTAATGCTGGTTGCATTAGTCTTCTTATTTCAGAATTTTCCAAATTTTTTCACCTGATAATCTAGCAAAGAAAGAAATTTTCGGACCCTTCATAGCTACATTCACTCCTCCACTGTATTTATGGATGGAAGAATGCTTGTTACCCAGGTTGGACATCAAACATTGTATATAATATGAATCTCCTGCACTCTAAATTATAGTAAATAATTGTAAACAATACTGCTGCTTATAAGCATAAATATCAAAAACGGTGAAATAAAATATATAAACAAAAGTGCTTATATGAGAATTCACAGTAGCGCAACAATAACATCTAATTAATTCAGTGCTCAATACAAAAATAAAAGTGATTTAAAAATAAATAAAAATAAATAAAATAAATAAATATATATATATATACATATATATATATATATATGTACATGTATATATATGTATATATATATATAATATCTAATATCTAATATCTAATATATATATATATATATATATATATATATATATATATATACATATTCTATGTAAAATCAAAATATGAAAAAAAAACAAAAAGGAGAAATGTCCAATAACAGTCCTCTTTGACCAGCGAAATTCATACAGGATAATAATTCCCAGTGATATCCTAATTAGGAAAACCCCTGAAAGAAATCCACCAACGCTGGGTGTCACATCTGACCCACTCCTATCAGATGGCAACTCACCAAATCTCAAATCTACCATTCTCATGGTTAGGCTAATATGCCATAATAATCGGTTGTTAAAAGATTCCTTAGTAAGCATCCTCTAACAAACTCGTAAGGGAGGAAACGCATTGGCTGTAGGGCAAACAGAATCATTGCATCAACCTTGTGAGAGCGATAGGCGTCTCCCTGGATAGTCATCAGCTGGGGTGGAGGTGGCGAGACTGAAGGAGATCCTTTTACTATGCTATGAGCTGTACAATGTTTGATACAAGATGTTTTACATGTGAGTGGACTAGATACTGGTTTTAGATTTTATATTGTGCTTTGACAATATTACGCTAGTGGAGCCTTTCTTTTTTATGTTTACCCATAGATGTGCACCTTTAATGCAAAAGTGGTGGAAAAGTGGATTGGCTTACTAAGGAATCTTTTAACAACTGATTCTTATGGCGTATTAGCCTAACCATGAGAATGGTAGGCAAAAGTATATATTTTTATCTTTTTATTTTTGTATTGAGCACTAAATTAATTAGGTGTTATTGGTACGCTACTGTGAATTCTCATATATGCACTTTTGTATATATATATTTTATGTCACTGTTTTTAATGTTGGACTTCAAACATGTCTGCCTCTGTCCACCTCTAGGTCCGGACTTACCCCTTCCATTGTCACGGTTTCCTCGGCTTCTCCTCCCAGCTAATCCAGTCTTAAGATATGCGTCCTGCTCTAATTGGCCGCAGCATTCTGCGCCCCAAGCCCAACCTTTTTGAAGCAAATTAGAGCCTCAGGCTCTAATCATGTGCTTCCAAAAATAAAACCTCATAGAGACCTATGAGTATGGCACCCAGCATAGAAAGTAGGGGGGCAGCGCCCCTGTGCCCCTTATGGACTGGTCGCAGCTGTAGGGAATGATGGGATTAGTAGTTTAGGACAAAAAGATAAGATTGTTTTGCTATCTGTTCATCTCACACAAAATTTCTGGCAAGGTCAACAAATATTTTCTAAACTTGCTGAAAATGTTTTTAGCCTGAAAAAAAGAAAACAAATGCAGCACTGATTCTAGAGGCCAGTTATCTCAAATATATTACATTTTCGGGGAAAGTGGCAGTGGGGCCCGTATTAGATAAGACACCTCATCCCATAAATTGGTTATTGGGGGATTGAAGAAATGGGGATTATTACGGTGCCAACAACTCAAATAAATTATAGTGTTAAGAATATATATATTTTTATTACAGCATATAAAAAAAAACACATTATACAGTATTCATTTAAAATTTGGGGAGCACATCAAAAGTCAATGCAGGGCCAAAAAGGTGTAGGCCTTGGTATGCTTTCGGGTCAGGTCTTCCCTACAGGTTTTGGCAAACCATTGGCTTCCTCAGGGGAATGGGACATGACCAATATTTGAAAAAGAATTCTACAGATTTATTTGTTTTCTTTATTTTGTCAAATTATTTTTTCAAATATTGGTCACGTCCCATTCCCCTGAGGAAGCCAATGCTTTGGCGAAACATGTAGAGAAGACCTGACCCGAAAGCATACCAAGGCCTACACCATTCCGGCCCTGCATTGACTTTTGATGTGCTCCCCAAATTTTAAATAAATACTGTATAATGTTTTTTTTTTTTTAATATGCTGTAATGAAATATATATATATATTCTTAACACTGTAATTTATTTGAGTCGTTGGCACCGCAATAATCCCCATTTCCTCAAACCCCAACTTTTGTATTATATTTTTGTTTTCAGCTGTAGATGTACTTAAAGTCATTGGTGTTTCCTTTTTGAAACCCATTCACATCATAATGCAGTGCTCTGCAATAAACACGTTTTGGGCATTGAGGAGCATTGCATTAGACAGACTTTTCAAAATGAATAGGCTGTCATCAAACCTAAACACATGGAAAAAACTACGTCCTACATAATGTTTTTAAGCACATGGCAACGCAACACACAGCTGTGCACATCAGTGTGATGTAATAAAGAGGTGCATTGGCGTGAAATGAACTTGTATTGCACATCTATGGCGCGTTGTAGTAATGAGCCTTAATATGTGGGTCACGGAGCACATTATACCATGTGTTATAGTATGAATGAGCCCTTAGTAGCATACTGAGATCCAATACTGTACATAAGGCAAACTTACTTATGGAATAACTTGTGCTATGTCCTGTAAAAGAAGAATTGTAGAGTCGTAAAAGTTAAAGAAATCTGTAGACAGCTATAATTATCTAAGATTGCTCAAAAATGCAAATATTGCTTGCCTACAACCATGGCAGTGTTCTGTACTCTGCTGTGTACGGGATGTCCCCAGAAACCTAATTTCCTGCTTGAGTCATTGCTTTTCCCATTAGTCCAGTGACAAGCATCCTCTGCAATTCGTTCTTGGTGAGATACTTTCTAAGACAAAAGCATGCCTAATAAAATGCTGAGGCTGCAACTTCTTGCAGACTGATCAGTTGGTGGTAATGAGAGTAAATTCCGCAGTTTGATAAAACCTGATAAAAGCTTGTAGGACATGTGAATTAAGGACTTTCCATTATTTTGAATTCCTCCTTGGGCCCAGAGGAAGACTATACAATATGTGCAACTGTGGCCCTGATTTGGCTTGTTCTACCATACCCTTGGACCAGTTTGAATGTAGGGTCAATAGTAGATAGAGGGTGCAGGATGGATTTAGTAAAACATTTATCTCAAAAATGTAGGGATGAGCTTGGGTTCATCTCTGGGATCAGTCCAAACCTGGGAAACAGCTGTCAATGCTAGGCCAATGAACTTCGGGCAGGAGATTGTGGCCATATTATGTCAGTGATGTCATGAGCGTCCTTGTCCCTTTGTGTACATAAAGCTATGGAGCGGGAGTCTCCCACCCACAGCACATTGGCCCGCCAATGAGAATAGTTGTTCCTTTGCATACATGAAACTATGGGGAGGGGAAGCCTCCACCCATAGCTCTTTGGCTCAAGCATTTATAGCTGCCTTTAGGGTTTGACTGAACCCAGTCTTAATCCCTACTAAACATATAACAATATAGTATTTCGAATGCAGATTGCTAAAGAATGTGAGCAAAAAAATGAAGGTGGATACATTTATAATTAAAAATACAAGATCCAGAGACAAGAAGAAATTTAGAAAAGTTCTCTTCCCAAGTCTTGTGAGCAGGTGCCTTCACTGAATGTAATGGCATATATGTTGAAGAAGCAGTAAAGATGGGCACAGCTCTAATTAGGCCCCTTTCACACGACCGTTCCTATCAGTTTTTCAGGCGGACTTCATTGGATCCTCCATTCACCCGTATGGACTGGTGGGTGTAAACGGACTTGTGACACTCATCTGGACTCACTCTTAGCCCTTGTACACACGATCGGAGATTCCGACGGAATGTGTCCAATCGGAGCGTTTTGTCGGATATTCCGACTGTGTGTGGTCTGCATCGGACTGTTTCCATCCCAATATCCGTCGGACCAACTTTTCCAACTTGCCGGAAATATTTTCCGACAAAATGCTCCGATTGGACATACTCCGATCATGTGTAGAGAATTCCGATCGGACAAAGTGCATTGCAAAGCTATTGTTTATACAGTGATCATCACTGTATAAGAAAAACCAACATAAAATAAAAGAAAATCCCTGATCATACCCCCAGATTAGTACAGTATCACTATGGTTACACTACATTTTTACTCTAAAGACAGGATAAAAATGAAAAAAAAAAAAAAAAATTAAAAATTTTTTACATACTGTCACCAGTATGTAAAAGAAATTGAGAAAAAAAAAAAACTTTATCTAATTTTTTTATTTTCCCAAAAAAGTGACAAAAAATTACAACTTCATAAAAACTCGCCATTGGACTATCTACTTTTCAAAAAAGGGATTTCCATTTGGGGATGTATTTGTACTGTACTGGCCATTTTAAGGGCCTCAAGAAATGATACTGCCAGTACATCAGGATCGATCAGTTTTCAAATATATATACCATAGTTTGTAGACTTTCACACAAACCAATTAATATACACTTATTGGGATTTTTTGATTTTTTTATCCAAGGACATGTAGAAGAATACATTTTGGCCTAAATTTGTGAAGAAATTAGCTTTTATTGGATATGATTTATAACAGAAAGTAAAAAAATATTGTTTTTTTTTTTTTCATTTATATAATAAAAAATAAAAAACCTATTGGTAACCAAAATGCCACCAAAAGAAAGCTCTTTGTGTGATTTTTTTAAAATAAAATGTCGTTTGCATATAGTGTTGCCTGACCATGCAATTGCCAGCTAACCACTTAAGGACCAAGCCTCTTTTTGAGATTTGTTGTTTACAAGTTAAAAACAGTTTTTTTTGCTAGAAAATTACTTAGAGCCCCCAAACATTATACATTTTTTTCTAACACCCTATAAATCCACCCAATAAAATGGCGGTCGTTGCAATACTTTCTATCACAGCATATTTTCACAGCGGTCTTACAAGCACACTTTTTTTGGAAAAAATACAAATACAAAAATATTCAAAATTGCGCCCGCTCGTGGAATGGAGACAAACTTTTACCCTTAAAAATCTCCATAGGCAACGTTTAAAAAATTCTACAGGTTGCATGTTTAGTTGAGCTTCTCGTTCGCTTCTGCGCGCAAGCTCGGCGGGACGGGGCACGTTTAAAAAAAAATAAAAAATTATTTATTTATTTATTTTACCTTTTATTTTGTTATTTTTACACTGTTTCTTTACACTGTTTCTTTTTTTGTTTTTTTTAAAGTGTCAGTTTTATTCCTATTACAAGGAATGTAAACATCCCTTGTAATAGAAAAAAAATCATGACAGGACCTCTTAAATATGAGATCTGGGGTCAAAAATGCAATAAAAAAAATGGCCCTCTAAGAGCTATGGGTGGAAGTGACATTTTCGCCCAGCAATCATATGGAGACAGGTGGGGGCCATCTTCCCCTCACTTGTCTCCATACCCAGCATGGATCAACATCCAATCGCCTCCGCCGCTGCCGCTGCCGATGGCTCCGGTAAGTAGCGGAGGGCACCGGAGTGCGGCGGGAGGGGGCCCCCTCTCTCTCTGCCGATAAATGTGATCTTGCAGCGAATCCGCCACAGAGACCACTATTAACGTAAACTGGACCGCCGGCCGAAAAAGAGGATACTGGGGTTATGGCAGCTAGTTGCTGCCATAACAACGATATTCCTCTGCAAATTTAGGATGTATATCGGCGTGCGGGGGTCCAGAAGTGGTTAAAGTAGCTGAATAGTAAAAAATGCCCTGGTCCATGAAGAGGGTAAAATCATCCACATGTCAAGTGGTTAAAGAATTACTGTATAATGCACCAAAGTAAGGGTCAATGCAGGGTCATCATAGTGTAGCCAGCAAATATCCTTGGTGTGGGCTCTGATCAGGTAACTCACAGTATATACTCACATTCAAGATGTATGTCATGCCGCGTACACACGATCGGACTTTCCGGCAGAATAGGTCTGACAGAATCATTCCATCGGATATTCCGATCGTGTGTGGAATAATCCGATCGTTTTTCTTAAAAAAATTCCGACTGACCTAGAAATAGAACATGTTTCAAATCTGTCCGACGGACTCAATTCCTATCTGGAAAATCGTTCGTCTGTATGCTGGTCCAACGGACCAAAGATGATGCAAGGGCTGCTATTGGCTACTGGCTATTGAACTTCCTTTTCTAGTCCCGTCTTATGTCATTGCGTTCACAACGAACAGACTTTTCGAACATTTGTGTGTGGTCAAGTCTGTTCGTTCGGAAGTCCGTCGTAACTCTGTCGAAAGTACGTCGGGAAGACCGTCTGACCTTTTCTGTCGTAAAGTCTGGTCCTGTTTACGTGGCACCTCCAGCAAATCCAGCACTGAATGTACTGTATATAATGGCAAGATGTGCTGAGGTGTGCTTCAGGATCTATTGATGTTGGCTGCTGGGGGATCTGTTGTTGCTGGAGGGGGGACTATTTTTGTGTGGTTGTCTACTGTTGCTGGAGAGGTCTGTTGTTGCTGGTGGGGGATCCATTGTTGCTGAGGGTCGCTTGTTTCTAGAAGGGAATTACTGTTGATGCTACTGGGGGGGGGGGGTATTTGGCTGCTGAGAGATCTGTTGTTGCTGCTGAGGGGTGCAAGGGTCCATTGCTACTGAGGGAATCTATTGTTGCTGGAGGGGCGTCTATTGTTGCTGGCTACAAGGGATCTATTTTACTGCTTTTCTTTTATCATTACAAATTCCATACAAATTACTTAGCAACACAAAATGGTGCTTGGCTCTTTATTCTCTAAAAGGGGCCGTACTGGGAGGTGGGTAGGGGGTGGAAACAAAGGATGGTGCTCAGAGGTGGGCAAGGAGCGGAGACAAGAAATGACTCAGTAGGGGGGAGTTCCTGCAGCTAATCTCTGAGAAAAAAAAGGGTTCAGGGCATTTGTAAAAGAGCTGGGACACTTTTGGTTGCCCCAAGGAGAGCTGAAATCCCGTGTGCGTACAGTGAGTGTGGCCAAATTGTGAGTGTTATGCATGGAATGCAGGGGTCAGGAATACTTAATGTACAGAATGCAGGGAACAGGAGTATGTAATGCAAAGTAGGAGTCATGAGTACAAAACAAAAATAGGATGGGGAGAGTTGGAATTTGGGAGAGGAGAGGGCTCAGGGGCAGACTGACAACTCACTGGCCCTCAGGGCAATTTGAGATCATGTCATGCCCCCTGTGTCCCCTGCCTACACTCAAGCCACACTCACACAAAGCACCACCTACATATTGCACTGCCAACATTACATGCGTTCATCATTTCCACCTTTAGCTGCAGAGGCAGCAGCCAGGGCCGTCTTTAATATCGATTGGACCCTGGGCAAAATTTTTCTTGCCCCCCCCCCATGCAGTTTCACTCTTCACCTGCTCTGAGACATACAATAAATAGCAGCTACACTTAAAATCTGTTTACTATATCAGATCAGGCAGCAATTGCGATTGGCAGCGGTTACAGCATATCATTACTGCTTACTGACTGGTTGCTAGCGGTTACAACACACATTACGGTTCACTGATTAGTTGCTAGAGGTTACAGCAAATGATTTCTGCTTGTTGATTGGTTACTAGAGATTACTGTACAGTATTACTGCTCACTGATTGGTTGCTAGAGGTTACAGCACATAATCTCTTCACTGCAAGGGGGCATGATATACATATGAATGCCCCTTTATTTACATCTCAATGCCATCAGCCGCCGCTATTTACGTATGAATGGTTATTTACATGTAAACACAGGATCTGCAGGTGAGTCATCTGTACACAACAATAAGGCAGAGCTGGGCAGCATTAGTACCAGCACTTCACACTGAGATATTGGGACACAGCACAGGACTAAAACTTCAAAGGACAAGGGAATTTAAACTGGGATAGTTGGCAAATATGAGGCAGCTGCTTTGGGCCCCACAACAATGACAGGGCCCAGGGCAGCTTCCCCTTTGCCCTGCCTTAAAGATGGCCCTGGCAGCAGCTGAGGATTTACACTTGCTGCCGCAGGAATTTTACACCCTGTTGCTTTTGGTGGGTAATCGCGACCCATTCAAGTGAATAGGGCCACTTTGCAAACACCCTGCAACCATGTGCAATGCACGCAGTTGCAGTATGCAAGTGTGGGATCCAAGGGGTTAAAGCAGGTGATGAGGAGGTGATACAATGCCTCATTACCGCCTGCTTTAACCTTGTAGTGTACTGCACAAAGTCACGCTTGGCAGGCACTACACATGCAAAGCATGACGGGGAGTATAATTCCTGCTGCAGCTGCGACATGTGCACACCCCACACCCCCAGTTAAAAGGGGTGCAGTGGGGGGAGAAAACAGTGCTCAACTATGGAGTTTTACCTCCCCAAACTGCAAATGCAAATGTAAAGAAGGCGTTACTGTCCTTGTCCTAAACCTCAAATCACAGTTGCTTTTAGGGGACCCCTTGGTTGAGGACAGAGTGGGAGCCCTGAGATAAGGACAGAGAGGGGCCACTGGGATGAGATCAGAGAGGGGCCCTGGGATTAGCGGCAGAGAGGGGCCTTGGGATAGGGGCAGAGAGGGGCCCTGGGATAGGGGCAGAGAGGGGCCCTGGGTTGGGGGCAGAGAATGACCCTGGGATTGGCGCAGAGAGGGAACCCTGTGATGGGGCAGAGAGGGGCCCTGGAATGGGGGCAGAGAAGGGACCCTGGCATGGGGCAGAGAGGGGCCCTGGGATAGGGGCAGAGAGGGGCTCCTGAAATTAAGACAGAGAGTGGCAGGTGACATCTTTTTGATTTGGGGGAGGAGGGGTAAGAGGATATGTATTGGGGGGTGCTTTCGGGGGGAAAGAACCCCCCTTTCATAAAGAGTTATCTCCTCTCCAAAAGCACCCACCAACACATACCCTCTTACCCCCCATCACTCCTCCATGTGTGCATCCTTGTTACCTGCCCCTCCCCCCCCATCCAAACTATCCACACTCAGAAAATCAGCGCGGCTATTGCAGTGTGGGATCTCCCCTCCGTGGCTCTTCCTCCTCCTGTCTGTGTACATCGAAGCCGAGGAGTAGAATCAGAGAGCTCTGTATGATGTGCAGGCTGAGGGGGGAGAGAATCTGGTGACAGCTGCCGCAAAGGGTGATTGCTGCTGTGATAGACTCACCCAGGGCAGGGGCTTTTGGAGGGGACTGAATGCTATAATTTTGCCTACCAATTATGGGCCCTGGATTTTAAGGGAACAATACTCTTTGTGAGGTGTATGTCTGGGGACCTTTTTTTTGGAAAAAAAAAACAGTTTTGTGCTTTAAAAACAAAACAGTAAAGTTAGCCCAATGTTTTTGCATAATGTGAAAGATGAAGTTACGCCGAGTAAACAGATACCCAACATGTCACCCTTCAAAATTGCACACACTCGTGGAATGGCGTCAAACTTCGCTACTCAAAAATCCCCATAGTCGACGCTTTAAAATTTTTTTACTGGTTAAATGTTTTGAGTTACAGAGGAAGTCTAGGGCCAAAATTATTGCTCTCACTCTAACGTTCGCAGCGATACCTCATATGTGGGCGGGACTTACGTATGCGTTCACTTCTGCATGCAAGCACACGGGGCAGGGGCGCTTTAAAAAAAAAATATTTTTATTGTTCATTTTACTTTATTTATTTCCATTTGACACTTTTTTCCCCAAAAAAAATTTTTTTTATCACTTTTACACCAATTACAAAGAATGTAAACATCCCTTGTAATAGGAATATGGCATGACAGGTCCTCTTTACAGTGAGATATGGGGTCAATAAGACCCCACATCTTACCTCTAGACTGGGAAGCCTGAAATAAAAAAATGTAAAAAAATGATTCTGGCTTTGATCGTAGCGGTGAGTCGGTAAAAGCGAGAGGGGGGGACGTCCCCTCTTGCCTCCCGTAAGAATGATCAAGCAGTGGAACAGCTGCTATGATCATTCTTATGGCGTAGGGAATCGCCGGCTGAAAAAGCTGCTATCTGAATGATGCCTGTAGCTGCACCCATCATTCAGATATCCCCGCACAAAGTTAAGGACGTTATATGACGGTCAGCGGGCGGGAAGTGGTTAAAGTGCATTTTTTTAACACAAAGTTGTCCATTTATACAATATTTCTAACACATACCATGTACATACCAAAAATGACAACCCAAAATAGAGTCTCCTACTCCTCCTGAGTACGGTGATACCACATGTGTGAGACTTACACAGCCTGGCCACATACAGAGGCCGAGTACAGAGGAGTATGGCTGAGCATGGCCGAGTATGGCCGAGCATGGCTGGGTATGGCTGGGTATGGCTGAGCATGGCCAAGCATGGCTGGGTATCACTGAGTATGGCTGAGCATGGCCGAGTATGGCTGGGTATTGCAGAGTATGGCTGGGTATTGCAGAGTATGACTGGTTATTGCAGAGTATTGGCAGGGAATTGCTGGGTATTGCAGAGTATTGGCAGGGCATCGCTGGGTATTGCAGAGTATTGACAGGGTATTGCAGAGTATTGCAGGGTATGGCTGAGTATTGGCAGGCCATTGCTGGGTATTGCAGAGTATTGCAGGGTTAATTGTTATGGAGCAGCGCTGTGGGCACTACAGATCTAGCCCACAGAGCTGCTGCCACCAATCTCTCCCCTCCACTGTACCGATCGGTACAGAGAGTGATCGCTCCGTCATTTGCGGCCGTCATCGCGGCCGTTTACCGTGATCCATGATGCGCCGGGTCCTATGGACCCGGTGGTCAAAAAGTGTCCGGCCAATGGATAGTGTCCGCCCCGTACTGCGCAGGCGCATCGCTTGCACAGTACAGAGGAGAAGAAGACTCCAAAAGTCTTCGAAGAAGAACGGTGCCTGAGTCCAGGTGCAAGCCCCACCATACAAGTGGACATACGGTTGCACATAGTAACAGGGCTCCTTGCGGGCTCGCTTCGCTCTCCACGCTTCGGGCACGGCCTCTCTTCGCTCGGCTATTTTTTATTCTAACTCTATGTCCACCTGGATGGTGGGGCTTGAACCTGGACTCACAGCGCAGGCGCTGTTCTTCTTTGGAGACTTTCGGAATGTCCTTGTCCTCCGTACTGCGATCGATACATCACCGGTTGTTAATCGGTTAAATAAAACATTTTAGAAAATTACTAGTAGGTAAATCAAACAAGAATGAAAGATGGAAATCTACATATTCCTGGCTATTAAACAAACAATGGCATCAGATTTGAAACAACCAATTGTGTACTTCCAAGAAGTTAAACAGAGAAAAATAGGCACTACAATACTGGAGAAGTCGGCCTGACCGATACCCAACAAACTATCTTTAAACGTGACCTTCTTGGATAGACTACCATCAATGAACTTGAGTGGATTTAGAACTATTACTTTTATGAAAAGTCATATTTTGCACCCCCAGTCAGGTCCCTGCAAGAGTCTCCCACTCGACCGATTTACCGACCTACTTCTCTAAAAGAAGTGACTTTAGCAGAATGATCTTAATAAGGGCACCAAACATTTTGTGACTACAGGTTGTGAAAATCAGAACCTTCCAACAGCATGAGGTATTCCAGCACATATTTATAACTGTATTTTATATATTTATATACACTTGATTGCAAATGGGATACCTTGGGCAAAGGCAACCACAACCTTACTGAATGACGCACATTATAATTAGGTTTAGTCTTCTAGGTTTACGTCTTACCTGGATAGATAAGGGTGAGCATGGAACTGTGGAGAAAATATTGGTGTCCGTATCCCTGGAAGTGTCAGCATTAGAGGGGGAACGGGGCGTAAAGTAGTGAGTTCTGGCCGCAGTGCCACCCGGCTATGTCCCAAGCTGATGACAGGCACATGGGCAGGTAGTTCATCTTTTGGTCGCTTTTCATCTGTGGCAGGCTTAGAAGGAGAAGATGGAGAGCCACATGGATGGGGAGCAACTGGTGTACTGATTGTCACATCAGATTGTCTCTCTGCAGGGCTACCATCTTCATCCATTGTAGCATGTGGGTAGTCCAGAGGTACGCTCTTGTCATCAGTAGGACACATGGGCACACAGTTCACCTGAGAAGGAACATAACAGATCAGATAAATTATCCTTGCCGTGAACCCCCCCCCCCCCCCCCCCCCGAGTACCTTATGACCAGTCTAGGTTATATACACTGCCTGCTATCAAACATCAGGTATCCTTAAGCTGACCATACACTAGTTTAATTTTGTTTAAAATTTTAATTTTAAGAACGTTTGTTCAATTTTCAAATTTAGTGAGTTCCAACCATTTTTGGCCGAGGTAACAAGAAAATATGAAGGAGCAGGATGCAACATTTTTCTTGAATAAACTATTTTTTAACAGTGGTAGATAGAATAAGGGCCCATAATGGAACCAGTGTGTGGTTAGCAGAGGCACTCATTCAATAAAAAGGTGCTTCCAAGTGGATTCTTCAGAAAGGTTGGTATTTATTGAGCATGAAAACAGGTTAAAACACCATCAATGTGTTTTGTGACTCTTTAGTGGTCACTTCATCAGTAATAGGTAGGTGGCACAGTGGTGTAGTGGGTAGCACTTTCGACTAACAGTAAAAAGGGTCACTGGTTGAAATCCCCACCATGACACTAGCTACCCGGAGTTTGCATATTCTTCCTGTGTGGGTTTCCTCCCACACTCCAAAGACATGCTGGTAAGTTAATTGGCTTTTGTCTAAATTGGCCCTAGTATATGAAGGTGAGTTAGGGACCTTTGTTTGTAAGTGCTGCGTAAATTGACGGCACTATATAAGTACCTTAATAATAATAAAAGGTGTACACTTTAAAGTGTAGGGATCTGTATGCATCCCTTCGGCCCAGAGTATGGTGTTTTTGTAAAAACTGTATTCTCTGGGCTGAAGCAACGCACACAGATCCCTATCCCTATTCTGATTGGTTTCTACGGGATGCTGCAATTATTAAATGAGGGGGGTTTATTATATTGGAGCTTCTATAGTAACATTTACAGTATGACATCATGACTGCGTGTATGATTGAATACAAGAAATGCATGGGCTCGGAACACGTGGCCTAAGCACTGCACGCGGCCTGAGCCAGGAATCAGGAAATTCATATAGTTTTGCTTTTCTTATTTTTTCTAATATTTACACACTATTATGCAACCATATATTACAATCTCATCTAACATAATAACGCGTACTGGGTTTTGTTTCTATTGTCATTGTTTAATTACTATTCTTTTTAAAAACAAATAGGAATTTCATATACTGTATACACAAAGTCCTTGATTAAACAAAAATGATAAATAATCTATGAAAAAAATATTGCACAAGTAAATGTACACATTACCCACAGCAGATTCCAGCTGTAATTTTTAAAGGTTACAAAATAAAAATATACCTCAGAGATAGATAGATAGATAGATAGATAGATAGATAGATAGATAGATAGATAGATAGATACAGTACCTTGAAAAAATATTCATACCCCTTCAAATTTTCCACATTTAGTCATGTTACAACCAAAAACGTAAATGTATTCTATTGGGATTTAATATGATAGACCAACACAAAGTGGCACATAATTGTGAAATGAAAGGAAAATGATAAATGGTTTTCAAAATTTTTTTACAAATAAAATGTGAAAAGTGTGGGGTACATTTGTATTCAGCCCCCCTGAGTAAATACTTTGTAGAACCGCCTTTCACTACAATTACAGATTAATATGATAGATTCATTTTAGAAATATATAATAAAGAAATAGATACACACAGATATGTGCACGGGTCAGCTATATATTACACAAATAAAATAGAATAGCTGACTAGTTGCTCAGTTGGGTTTTGCACAGACATCGGTAAATAATGTGCCCTGTGAGGATCTGTTGGCTGTGCGCAGCATGCCACCAACTGTCATCAGGTGGGTGCATGTATTGTGTGTGCCATGTGTCGTTGTGCAGGGTGTGTGAAGTGGTTAACAGTCTGCACACATGAAAACTTCCTCTCACAGTTCTCTTTTCCACTAAGAATAGATTTCTGGAGGCCGCCACACGCTCTGATCGTAACAACATTCTGATTTAACCCACCGCACACTACACCCAGCAAATACAACAGGACGCCGAGTATGAGAAATCACCACCCAATGATGACAGAGATCAACATAAATCACTTATTATTTATTTATTATATTTATCCTTACAGCTCCATTGGATTCTGATATACCATGTACCCTACACAACACAGCAAGTATAATGTCCTACCACACAACCAGGCCAAACAGGAGGGTCCAACAAACTGCTAATAATCTAATAGCTAAACAGACAAAACATGTGACTACTAAAGATGGTTGATGGACGGGTGGATGGATGGAAAGATAAATAGCTAGGTAGAAAGATACATAGATAGATAGATAGATAGATAGATAGATAGATAGATAGATAGATAGATAGATAGATAGATAGAACATATGCAGCAATACTATATTATCTAACTATAATTATACATTTTAAAAGATACATCCAAGGCAAAGTTAGATAACAGAAAGTAAAAATAAAGTATTAAAGTGGCTAGCTTAAGAGAGAGATAGATAGATAGATAGATAGATAGATAGATAGATAGATAGATAGATAGATAGATAGATAGATAGATAGATAGATAGATAGATAGTTTGCAGCACTGAGAACGACCCTTACAAATAGATGTAGATTCCTAAATTATGGTATGTCTGCATTTATAACATATAATAACTATGAATTCTATAATTCAATTAATAATTTGATTTAATTATATAATTAAATTAATTATATAATTCACTTAAATACATTGATAAGACAAAAAGATAATAGAAAATTATATAAAACAAATTTTTCAATTAATAAATAGCTAAGACAAAAAAAAAAGAGGAATTAATAGAAAATAAACAGAGAAACTAAAAATGATCAATGCTGTATTCTAGGGAAAATTGGGCATGACCCTTATGATAGATAGGTAGATAGGCAGATAGATTGATAGATAGATAGATAGATAGATAGATAGATAGATAGATAGATAGATAGATAGATAGATAGATAGATAGATAGATAGATAGATAGATAGATAGACTACACTATAGGGGAGACTGAAAATGATCCTTTAGGATGATGGATGGATACCTAACATATAGTACATCTGCGGCAATACTATCTAATCTATTTACCGGCATTATATATTTCAAAAGATAAATACCAAAGACAAAAGCTAAAAAACCTGAAATAAGATAGATAGATAGATAGATAGATAGATAGATAGATAGATAGATAGATAGATCAATCGATCGATAGACAGATATATAGACAGATATATAGACAGATAGTTTTCAGGACTGAGAACAATCCTTACAAATTCTATGTAAATTCCTAAACTATGGTATGTCTGCCAACTATTAATTCTATAATTTAATTAATAATTACATTTAATGATATAATTAAATTAATACATAAAAAAGACAAAAAGATAATAGACAATTATATAAAATTGATTATTCAAATAATAAATAGCTAAGACTAAAAGAAAAATAAATTATTAGAAACTAAACAGATAGAGAGACTAAAAATGATCAGTGCCGTATTCTAGGGAAAATTGGACGTGACCCGTATGATAGATAGATAGATAGATAGATAGATAGATAGATAGATAGATAGATAGATAGATAGATAGATAGAACATGATCCTTACAAATGAGTGACAGGTAGATGGATGGATAGAGACATAGATAGATACCTAAAATAAAATACATCTGCAATAACACTATGCAATCTAACTACGGTAATGATATATTTCAATAGATAAATATCCTAGATAAAAATTTGGATAACATAAAGTTAAAAATAAAATATTAAGGTGGCTAAATGAATAGATAGATAGCTAGATAGCTAGATAGCTAGATAGCTAGATAGATAGATAGATAGATAGATAGATAGATAGATAGATAGATAGATAGATAGATAGATAGATAGATAATTAGAAGACAACACATGGACATAGCGCCCATAGACTTACCCGTGTCACTGTCCATACACCAGCAATACACTACATGACCTTTCTCTTTATCAGGATGGGGGGGTGACAGCGACATACATTCTGTGGGGTCGGTGGAGTATCTTCGTCACCAAGTTTTGTGGGCTCTAGGCGAATTTCTCCTGCATGGTTGATAGAAGTAGAGAATCCACTTTAGAAAGGGAAGGTGGAGTTAGTCTCCAGTAAGGGGAGGGCAGGTTAGTGGAGTCCAGTGCGAGAGGATGGGGGGGGGGGCATTTCCTCCTCTCCATGGTCTGAGGAAGTCTGGGTCTATAGATAAGAGGCAGGGGTCCGGTCTGTCCAGACTGATAAGAACACAATCCTTCCAATCCCTCCCTCCATTCCACACTCATCAGGGACATTTTATACACTCCTATTATTTCTGCATCACACTTTTTTTTTAAAATTCAAAACTAATATCTGAGTTATGGATATTTCTGTGGAATGGCCTTGGATATGTACTAGGTTTAGTCTGGATATGTACTGGCCTGGGTTTAGTCTGTGCACAGTAATTTGTGCACAGGTTGTACGTGTCTTTTTTTTTTTTTAACAAAGTTGATAAACTGCCAAAATCACCATAAGCGTCATTTATTACCAGGCAGGAGATTGATGAGACCCATAGCAACCAGTCAGAAATCAGCAGACCAGACAATTACAGAGTATCTAAACCCAAGAACAAAAATGGAATATATTGCAGATTAACAATCTTTAGATGTGATGGGTACGTTAGGTTTTTCAGGCTTTTGCCTCTTTATTTTTACCTACTAGTAACACACTTCCTGTTTTAGGGTGACAACGCTCATTCACCAAACTGTATCTATAGAGTGTTGTCACCTAAAGTGCTTTAGGGCTACAGAACATTCCCCAATCTTCATATGATGGGGTGGGGGTTTGGGGTGAGAATTTGGAACAATACTAAATAATAGGCAGAGATCATAGGACCAACACTTATTTTTTTCTACTTATTGACCAAACATAACAAAACCCTTTAATTGATATAATAACCACTTGACCTGCGGAAGATTTCATAACCAGGCCATTTTTTGCTATACGGCACTGCGTTAATTTAACTCACAACTGCGCAGTCGTGTGACGCTGTACCCAAATATGTCATTTTTTCCCCCACAAATAGAGCTTACTTTTGGTAGTATTTAAGCACCGCTTTTTTTTTTTTTGTTTTGTTTTTTGCGCTATAAACAAAAAACTGACAATTAAAATAAATAAATAAATAATAATAATATTTTTTTACTTTCTGCTATGATCTATTCAATAAAAATAAATTGAGAAATCGAATTTCTTCATCAATTTAGGCCAATATGTATTCTGCTACATATTTTTGGTAAATGAAATAATATAAGCATATATTGATTGGTCGTGATCAGCACTTTATAGCGGGACTGTGATATTGTGGCGGACATTCTGACGCTAAGGCCTCATGCACATAGGGCGTTAAAAAAATGAGCTGCAAATCCATTTTGCTTTGGCTTTAATGTGCGCTTTAGTCCGTTAGTCCTTAGCAGCGTTTCTCTGCCCTCTTCTATTTTCCACTCCCAAATCCAATTACTACAGCTTAAAAACGCTTCAAGCGGCTTAACACTGTATACAGCGTTAAGGTGCGTTTAGCCCCGTCAGGCATTTTTACAGCTTCAACGCTGCTGCTCCAAAAGCCCTGGAGTTTTTTTGAAGCTTTAACCGCTTTAGGACCGTGATAGAGTGCACTGACACCAGCACCGAGATATAGAGCACTGACACCAGCACCGTGTTATAGAGCACTGACACCAGCACCGTGATAGAGAGCACTGACACCAGCACTGAGATAGAGAGCACTGACACCAGCACCGTGATATAGAGCACTGACACCAGAACCCGTGATATAGAGCACTGACACCAGCACTGAGATATAGAGCATTGACACCAGCACCGAGATATAGAGCACTGACACCAGCACCGTAATATAGAGCACTGACACCAGCACCGAGATAGAGAGCACTGACACCAGCACTGTGATATAGAGCACTGACACCAGCACCGTGATATAGAGCACTGACACCAGCACCGAGATAGAGAGCACTGACACCAGCACTGTAATATAGAGCACTGACACCAGCACCGTGATATAGAGCACTGACACCAGCACCGTGATAGAGTGCACTGACACCAGCATCGTGATATACAGCACTGACACCAGCACCGAGATAGAGAGCACTGACACCAGCACCGAGATAGAGAGCACTGAGACCACACCAGCACTGAGATCGAGAGCACTGACACCACACCAGCCCCGAGATAGAGAGAGAGCACTGACACCACCCCCGAGATAGAGAGCAGCACTGATACCAGCAACCCCCCAAAAATGTGACACCGCTCACCCTCTATAAACAGGAGGGTACGGGCATATAGTACGGTGTGCTTTTTTTGTACAATCAAGTGAGCCAAATGTAGAAAAAAGGTCTGTGTGCTCGATTAAAAAAATAGTTTATAGAGATATACATGGTCTACTGCACCATTAAAATTAGAGATCTCAGAGTAGGCAGCAACAGCGGGGACCAACCTCCTCCTTGGGCTGATCTGGGTACTGTCGTCAGACTGCTGAGTGGCGGTTGTTGCTACTTCCTCTTACTGATCCAAAGCCAAGAGTGGCTGCGCATCGGAAATGTCTTGATATGGATCGGAAAATAATTCCTGTGACTCAAGCGGAAGGTATATGGTGGTAGTGGTGTTGGTGGTAGTGTCTTTGGGGGTGCACATAGCAGAGAGTGAAGAAGAGGGTGCAGATCGAGAGGATGAGGAGGGTGCAGAAGAGTAAGGCTGAGTGAGCCACTCAACCAAGTCTGGTGCATCCTTTGACGTAATCGCACGCACCTTCTGCAATTTGCCACTTTGGCTCAAGCCTGTTGCTCCTGCCCTACCCCTACCACCCCTGCGGAAGGGCCTGCCTCTTCCTCTGCCTGTCATTTTTTAAATGACCCTGTTCTCTAGAGAAGGTCAGTATGTATGCTTCAATCTGTAGTTTTTGGGGGCCACTGGTCTATCACACCAGTTATAATACTTTTTTTTTTTTATTGTGTTTGTCACTCTTTGTAGTATCGCTGCAGAACCGCTCAGCAGTCACAATGCTGCAGAGTGGAAATGCACTATACTATGCTTTCTATATGTGTAAGTATTTTATACGTGTATTACACACCTATATACTGCACACCAAATAGTACACCTATACCAGTCCTTAAAAGGACCTTTGTGAACCTAGTAGCTAGTGATTTGCAGATAGTCCCTCAGTCCCTACACTGATAAAAGACAGCTGCAGAATAGGGCAGCAGTCAGCAGCAGTGCACCAGCACCCTATATATTGTACACCTATACCAGTCCTTAAAAGGACCTTTGTGGACCTAGCAGCTAGTGATTTACAGACAGTCCCTCAATCCCTACACTGATAAAAGACAGCTGCAGAAACAAGCAGTAATCTGCAGCACAGCAGTGCACCAGCATCCTATATATTGTACACCTATACCAGTCCTTAAAAGGACCTTTGTGGACCTAGTAGCTAGTGATTTGCAGACAGTCCCTCAGTCCCTACACTGATAAAAGACTGCTGCAGAATATGGCAGTAGTCAGCAGCGGTGCACCAGCACCCTATATATTGTACACCTATACCAGTCCTTAAAAGGACCTTTGTGGACCTAGTAGCTAGTGATTTGCAGACAGTCCCTCAGTCCCTACACTGATAAAAGACTGCTGCAGAATAGGGCAGCAGTCAGCAGCAGTGCACCAGCACCCTATATACTGTACACCTATACCAGTCCTTAAAAGGGCCTTTGTGGACTTAGTAGTAATAGCTAGCTAGTGATAAAACTGACTGTCCCTGCTCCACACAGCGTCCTGTCCCTACACTAACAAAAGACAGCTGCAATCACCAGCATAGCAGTGCACTGAACCCTATATACTGTACCACACCTATACCAGTCCTTAAAAGGACTTTTTTGGACCTAATATCTAGTGATTTGTGTCACTACAGTCTCTCCCTGCTGCACACAGCGTCCTGTCCCTACACTGACATAAGACAGAATGTAAAATGGCCGCCAGATCAGGTCTATTTATAAGGTAGGGGGTATGTCCAATTGTCCATGTGCTGAAATGTCTCAATTGGCTGTCCTGTACCCCATGATGGATGTGTCATCATGGGCCAAAGTTCTTAAACACATATGTCCACCGGGCGAACAGCAGCAATAGTTCATCGGTTTGGCGAATCGCGAACACGCACAATTCGCCGCGAACCGACTGATGGGCGAACAGTTCGGCCATCCCTATTAAGGACCACCTCCTGCACATTTACGTCGGCAGAATGGCACGGCTGGGCACATCAACGTACAGGTACGTTGCTCTTTAAGTGCCCAACCGTGGGTCGTGCGCGCGCTGGCCGTGGCGCGCACGCGACCCAGACCTAAACCCCGTGACCGTGGCCGTGGGAACTGGCGATCGAGTCACAGAGCTGAAGAACAAGGAGAGGTATGTGTAAACAAACCTCTCCCGCACTGATTGCTGTATAAATGACAATGGTCCCAAAAATGTGTCAAAAATGTCTGATGTGTCCGCCATAATGTAGCAGTCCCAATAAAAATCGCTGATCACCGCCATTACTAGTAAAAAAAAAATATTAATAAAAATGCTATAAAACCATCCCCTATTTTGTAAACGCTATAACTTTTTTTCAACCAAAAATATGTAGAAGAATACATATCGGCCTTTTATATATTTTTGGGGGATATTTATTATAGCAAAAAGTAAAAAATATTGCATTTTTTTCGAAATTGTCGCTCTATTTTTGTTTATAGCACAAAAAAGAAAAACCGCAGAGGTGATCAAATACCACCAAAAGAAAGCTCTATTTGTGGGAAAAAAAGGACACCAATTTTGTTTGGGAGCCATGTCACCTGACCGCATAATTGTCAGTTAAAGCGACGCAGTGCCGAATCGCAAAAAGGGGCCTGGTCCTTTGGCTGCAAATTGGTCCGGGGCTTAAGTGGTTAAAAAGCCTAGGCCACTTAGAGCTGCTAAAAGCCTATGAGTGCATGGATGCACAGAATGACACAGAGAGGCATAATCACTTCAGCCCCGGAAGGATTTACCCCCTTCCTGACCAGAGCACTTCTTGATGACAGGGAGCAGTGATCTCTGTTGTGTCAATAGGCATAACGGGGAAATGCCTTGTTTAAACATCTAAACCAGGGATATGCAATTAGCGGACCTCCAGCTGTTGCAGAACTACAAGTCCCATGAGGCATAGCAAGACTGACAGCCACAAAGATGAAACCCGGATGCAGAGGCATGATGGGAGTTGTAGTTTTACAACAGCTGGAGGTCCGCTAATTGCATATCCCTGATCTAAACATTCAGACAGAGTTCTAAGTACTGTATTTCACTATATAAACTCACTTTACTGTGTGTAAAAATAAGTGTAAAATGCCAAGCTCCGGTGGGTATAACAAGATGTCCGCTTTCCCCCTTCTCAGTGTATCCTTACTGTAGAGGAATGCAGGGTGTAGCAAGATGGCGGCAATGAAACGTCACTTCCATTACACATTCTGATGGGTCACCTAATCTGATGAAACACCTGCCTTCTGATCTACAGAGGAGCTGGGAGGAGGAGTTTCAGAAAGTCAGAACAGGAATCGCTGCTTGCAGGCAGCGAGGTACCATGGGATATGTAGTCCTTAGACATTGAGGAGAAGCTGCAAAGCATGCTGGTAATCCAGGAAGTTATGGAAAGAGATGACCAGCAGGCAGGCAGAACTCACAACATGAAAGGAGATTTTTCAAGTAAACTTATATTGGATTATTGTCTGATATAACAATTGTTATTACAATGCCACTCTTGTAAAATGAAAGTGTATGCTGTGATCTGAGAACTAATTAGGCTATTGTACCCATCCGCAGAAAAGAACATTAAACAGCTAAAGACCTCTAAAAATTTTCTTGCTCCTTGTATAAGGTTTCGACGCTCAGAATCATCAAGGCATGGCTTTGGACTGGGGCTGCTCTGTGTCTATGGTTTTCTAAATGCAGATGTTTGCAAGCTACCTTCATAAATGCATTGTAACACTGTTGTTACAATGTATTGTTTTCATGTTTGTCTCATCCACATCCAATGACAGTGAGCTCAAGCAAATTTGCAAATTTTTTTTTTTTTTATGCTTTTCCCATTAACCACTTCAGCCCCGGACCAATAAACACCCTAAGGACCAGAGGTCTTTTTACAATTTTGCACTGCGCTGCTTTAACTGGTAATTGCGCGGTCATGCAATATTGCACCCAAACAAAATTTGCGTCCTTTTCTTCCCACAAATAGAGCTTTCTTTTGATGGTATTTGATTGCCTCTGCGATTTTTATTTTTTGCGATATAAATGGAAAAAGACCGAAAATTTTGAGAAAAAATGATATTTTCTACTTTTTGTTATAAGAAAAATTGAATAAACTCAATTTTAGTCATACATTTAGGGCAAAATGTATTCAGCCACATGTCTTTAGTAAAAAAAAATGTCAATAAGCGTATATTTATTGGTTTGCGCAAAAGTTATAGCGTCTACAAACTAGAGTACATTTTCTGGAATTTACACAGCTTTTAATTTACGACTGTCTATCTCATTTCTTGAGGTGCTAAAATGGCAGGGCAGTACAAACCCCCCCCCCCAAATGACCCCATTTTGGAAAGTAGACACCCCAAGGAAGTTGTGGAGAGGCACATTAAGCCCATTGAATATTTTTTTTTTTGTCCCAAGTGATTGAATAATGACACAAAAATAAAATAAAAAAAAGTTTACAAAAAGTTGTCACTAAATGATATATTGCTCACACATGCCATAGTTATATGTGGAATTGCGCCCCAAAATATATTCTGCTGCTTCTCCTGAGTACGGGGATACCACATATGTGGGACTTTTTGGGAGTCTAGCCGCGTACGGCACCCCGAAAACCAATCACTGCCTTCAGGATTTCTAAGGGTGCAAATTTTTGATTTCACTCCTCACTACCTATCACAGTTTCGAAGGCCATAAAATGCCAAAATAACACAAAACCCCCCCAAATGACCCCATTTTGGAAAGAAGACACCCCAAGGAAGTTGTGGAGAGGCATGTTGAGCCCATTGAATATTTTCTTTTTGTCCCAAGTGATTGAATAATGACACAAAAAAAAAAAAAAAGTTTACAAAAAGTTGTCACTAAATGATATATTGCTCACACATGCCATAGTTATATGTGGAATTGCACCCCAAAATATATTCTGCTGCTTCTCCTGAGTACGGGGATACCACATATGTGGGACTTTTTGGGAGTCTAGCCGCGTACGGCACCCCGAAAACCAATCACTGCCTTCAGGATTTCTAAGGGTGCAAATTTTTGATTTCACTCCTCACAACCTATCACAGTTTCGAAGGCCATAAAATGCCAAAATAACACAAAACCCCCCAAATGACCCCATTTTGGAAAGAAGACACCCCAAGGAAGTTGTGGAGAGGCATGTTGAGCCCATTGAATATTTTCTTTTTGTCCCAAGTGATTGAATAATGACACAAAAAAAATAAAATAAAGTTTACAAAAAGTTGTCACTAAATGATATATTGCTCACACATGCCATAGTTATATGTGGAATTGCACCCCAAAATATATTCTGCTGCTTCTCCTGAGTACGGGGATACCACATATGTGGGACTTTTTGGGAGTCTAGCCGCGTACGGCACCCCGAAAACCAATCACTGCCTTCATGATTTCTAAGGGTGCAAATTTTTGATTTCACTCCTCACAACCTATCACAATTTCGAAGGCCATAAAATGCCAAAATAACACAAAACCCCCCCAAATGACCCCATTTTGGAAAGAAGACACCTCAAGGAAGTTGTGGAGAGGCATGTTGAGCCCATTGAATATTTTTTTTTTGTCCCAAGTGATTGAATAATGACACAAAAAAAAAAAAGTTTACAAAAAGTTGTCACTAAATGATATATTGCTCACACATGCCATAGTTATATGTGGAATTGCACCCCAAAATATATTCTGCTGCTTCTCCTGAGTACGAGGATACCACATATGTGGGACTTTTTGGGAGTCTAGCTGCGTACGGCCCCCCCGAAACCAATCACTGCCTTCAGGGTTTCTAAGGGTGCAAATTTTTGATTTCACTCCTCACTACCTATCACAGTTTCGAAGGCCATAAAATGCCAAAATAGCACAAACCCCCCCCAAATGACCCCATTTTGGAAAGTAGACACCCCAAGCTATTTACTGAGAGGCATGTTGAGTCCATGAAATATTTTATATTTTGCCACAAGTTACAGGAATTTAAAATTTTTTTTTTTTTTTGCACAAAGTTGTCACTAAATGATATATTGCTCACACATGCTATGGGCATACGTCAAATTAGACCCCAAAATAAATTCTGCTGCTTCTCCGGAGTACGGGGATACCACATGTGGGGGACTTTTTGGGAGCCTAGCCACGTACGGGACCCCGAAAACCAAGCACTGCCTTCCGGATTTAAATATAAAATGCTACCAAAAAAAACTTAGCGATCGCAGGGATCAGGCCTGACTCTGCGATCGCTGCAGTTATGTGTTTAGTGTTTTGTAAGTGACAGTGATCGATCGATACTGCACTTGGGTGGGCTGGGCAGAGGGGCAAAAGGCAGGTGCCAGCAGGTATCTGGGCTGATCCCGCTAACAATGTGTTTTTTTGGAACCCTAAACTGCTGGGGACGCTAGTATAGATCTGATTAGATCAGATATTGATCTGTTCAGATTCTATACCACTACGGGAGGTGTATGCTTTGCGCGTGGGTGTTAGTGGTACTGGCACTAACCTAGCGCTGCCTGGGGCGACGCAGACCCTAACCCTAAAACCTAATTGATATCACCCGCCGGGTGATCAGGGGGTTAAACCTTTATTGGGTAATAAATGGTGGGTGCCCTGATGCTATAAAAAGCAAACTAACCAGAGCCACCCGTAACACTTATACGGTGATCACTGGTGAAAGGGTTAACTAGGGGCAATCAGGGGGTTCAAATTTTTATTAGGTAGTATATGGGGGTCCCTGGCGCTATATAAAAACCTGACGGGGAACCTAAATAACGAACTGGCTAACCAGCGTCACCAGTGACACTTATACTGTGATCGCTGGTGAAAGGGTTAACTAGGGGCAATCAGGGGGTTAAAACCATTATTGGGTAGTATATGGGGGTACCTAGTGCTATAAAAACCTGGCGGTGAACCTAAAAAAATAACTAGCTACCTAGCGACACTAGCGACACTAATGCAGCGATCAGAAAAATGATCGCTTAGTAACACTGGCAAAAGGGGGTGAAAGGGTTAACTAGGGGCAATCAGGGGGTTAAAACCATTATTGGGTAGTATATCGGGGTACCTAGCGCTATAAAAACCTGGCGGTGAACCTAAAAAAATAACTAGCTACCTAGCGACAATAGCGACACTAATGCAGCGATCAGAAAAATGATCGCTTAGTGACACTGGCAAAAGGGGGTGAAAGGGTTAACTAGGGGCAATCAGGGGGTTAAAACCATTATTGGGTAGTATATCGGGGTACCTAGCGCTATAAAAACCTGGCGGTGAACCTAAAAAAATAACTAACTACCTAGCGACACTAGCGACACTAATGCAGCGATCAGAAAAATGATCGCTTAGTGACACTGGCAAAAGGGGGTGAAAGGGTTAACTAGGGGCAATCAGGGGGTTAAAACCATTATTGGGTAGTATATCGGGGTACCTAGCGCTATAAAAACCTGGGGGTGAACCTAAAAAATAACTAGCTACCTAGCGACAATAGCGACACTAATCCAGCGATCAGAAAAATTATCGCTTAGTGACACTGGCAAAAGGGGGTGAAAGGGGTAACTCTAGGGGCAATCAGGGGGTTAAAACCATTATTGGGTAGTATATCGGGGTACCTAGCGCTATAAAAACCTGGCGGTGAACCTAAAAAAATAACTAGCTACCTAGCGACAATAGCGACACTAATGCAGCGATCAGAAAAATGATCGCTTAGTGACACTGGCAAAAGGGGGTGAAAGGGTTAACTAGGGGCAATCAGGGGGTTAAAACCATTATTGGGTAGTATATCGGGGTACCCATCACTATAAAAACCTGGCGGCAAACCTAAAAAAATAACTAGCTACCTATGTGTCAGTGTAGTGTTTTGGTTCACTTACTTTGTGTCTTCTCCTCGTAGTCCGGTCAAAAAGACTGCTCCGAGGAGAATGACATCACTTCCTCCTTCCTGTGTATACAATACACAGTGGGAGGAAGCTCGTCATTGGCCAGGAGCAATCCAGAGGGGGTGGCCAGAAACCAACGGCCATCCCCTCATCACGGATTGCTCCTGCAGCGAACCGGACCGCCGTATCCAGCGGGAGGGGGTCCGATCGGACCCCCCACCCGCTGGAAGGCAGGCACGTACATGTACGTGCTTGTGCCTGCCTGTGCCATTGTAATGACGAACAATGGCAATACGGCGGTCCTTAAGTGGTTAACCCTTTATAAAACCTGAGACGATCCTATTAGCCCTATTTAAAACAGACCAATCCCCCTCCCCAGAAAAAAAAAATGAAAAGGTGAACACAGTGGGTGTAGTGGTTAGCACTTTCACCTAGCAGTAAGAAGGGTCGTTGGTTCAAATCCCAACCACGACGCTACCTGCCTGGAGTTTGCATGTTCTCCCTGTGCCTGCGTGGGTTTCCTCCCACAATCCAAAGACATGCAGGTAGGCTAATTGGCTCCTGTCCAAAATTGGCCCTAGTATATGAATGGGGACCTTGGATTGTGGGCTCCTTGAGGATAGGGACTGATGTGAGTGTGCAATGTACAGGGATAGGGACAATTGTAGGCACTCACTCAGGTTGAACTGGATGGACTGTTGTCTTTATTCAACCTTACTAACTATGAAACAATGAAACACACTGTACAGCTGTATTGTGCGGCCATTGCTCTGTATTTTGCTGGCATTACACTGTATGATGTGGGCATCGCTCTGTATTGTGCGGGCATTACTGTGTATTGTGTAGTATTGCTCTGTATTGTGTGGGAATTGCTCTGCATTGTGCTAGCATTGCTCTGTATTATGTGGGCACTGTTCTGTATTGTGTGGGCATTGCTCTGTATAGTGTGGGCATTGTTCTGTATTGTGTGGGCATTGCTGTGTGTAGTGTGGGCATTGATCTGTGTAGTGTGGGCATTGATCTGTGTAGTGTGGGCATTGCTTTGTGTAGTGTGGGCATTGATCTGTGTAGCATGGGCATTGATCTGTGTAGTGTGGGCATTGTTCTGTATTATTTGGGCATTGCTAGGTAACGCTAAACATTTTTCGGAACACTAATACCAGAAGGTAATTCTTATCACTGGCAATAAAATAGGTGGGAAAGGTGATGAATGCTCTTTCCTTGGAGCATGACGCAAAGATATTGATGCTGATTAACTAAATAAAATAAATAGGAGCGGGAATAAGCTATGTGAGTGAGATTGCTTTTTGTGCCTGCAATGAACGTGTATGAACATGATCCAAGAACCTATTTAGCTGCTGCCAGAATTGGTACGTCCCATGTGTATGTGTATGGTGCAGTCTCAGTTTGTTGTGTACTTTGAGCTTGTCGACGGCCGACCCGAACCTGGCTCCTCCTCAGTGGCTTCCTTCTCATCGCGAAAGCGTTTGCACCAACAATTCATGCATCTCCATTGCTGGTTTCCCCAATTTGTAGCAGAACTTGATGTTCACTCGTGGCTTCATTGCACTGTGACCCTACTTCTCACACTGAATATGTTAGACTGGCTGAAGTGGGTTTACCCTGACGATCACGTGTACTCTGCGCTAGGTGCCACTTCTGGACCTGTCTCTGGATAGCCATGCATGCGCAGTCACCTGGCCCATGTTGCCGTTGAGATATTGGACAACTTATCAAACTTTTTTAGACACACCTCGTATGTCATACCTGTAGGATCCCTCTAAAAACTAAAAATCACTGTATTAGACACCACTACTCCAATGATATCCACTATCTTCCAGGTTCCGTGCTGAGTGGCTGTCAACAGAGGGTGTGTCACCTCCCTAACCCTCCACCTTGTCCAATCAGAGAATGCTTTGCAGTCATTGAGAAAATATTCTCTGTATTCTCTGAACGGTGCCTGTGCCAAGTGTCCGACCTCCTGTGTTCAGAGTACGGCAGGATGGCCGCTCGGCCCAGGACCTAGAAGCAAGTGGAGATCACCAGAGTAGCAATGCCTACTACAATGATTTCAAGCTTTTAGAGGGATCCCACAGGTATTGTACATGCATAGTTACAAGCTGGATCATCAAGAACAGATGAATGTCAATCTATTTATGGGCAGGCTGCTTCTACCGATCAACTTTTGTACAAACAGCTCTCTGGTTTTTACCAAACAATCAGTGCTGTTGGCTGGAAGTCTACCAGCCAACAGAACACAATAGCACAGTTGGAGTGATTCCCCCCATCCACATCTGATGTGGATGGGGGGAATCAGGTTTTTCAAGCAGCTGGTTGATTGAAAAAAAGATTAGTTAACCACTTCACCTCCAAAAGATTTACCCCCTTCATGACCAGGTAATTTTTTTGCATTACGGTACCACATTACTTTAACTGACAATTACCCAAATAAAATGTATGTCCTTTTTTCCCACAAATAGAGCTTTTTTTTGGTGGTATTTGATCACCTCTGTGTTTTTTATGTTTTTTGCGCTATAAACAAAAAATGGCCAAGAATTTTGAAAAAAACAAAACAATATTTTTTACTTTATTTTTCTAGGTAGGTAGGTGCTAGAGTAGGATATTTTTAGGTTAGGTAAATGTAGGCATGCCTGGCTGGCAGTTAGGCCTGTTTGTTTTGATTTGGTCTGGGCTGGGAGTGGCTCGGGGTAGCAGCTGGTGACTCACAGGCAGCATCACTGGGACCTCCCTCTTCTTTCCAGAAGGTTCTGGAAAGAGGGGAGGAGAGTGGAGTTGCCTGGGGTATTCTGAGGAGCCCTGACCAATCCCCTACTGATGGTCTTCAGTGTATTTTTTATTTTATTTTTTTTTTATTATTTTTACAATTTAACCTTTTCAATATTTCTTTATTACAATTCTTCTTTTTTTTGGGGGGTGGCTTTGGTGAGATATCAGGGGTGTTAACAGACACCTAACATCTCCCTTTTGAAACAGGGAAGGGGACCGAGGACACAGATCCCCAGTCCCTTTCTCTGCAGCTTCAGCTGCACTGAAGATGAAGGGACAGGAGTTAGTGGCTCCTCCCCATTCATAAACTGAAGCATCGTAAATCCCAGTTTATGATGCTCAGTGACAGTTATGAATGAACAGAGTCAATGATTACAGACTCTGTGCATTCGGAAAAGAAAGGAGCCAGTAAATAACAGATTTACCGACTCCTTCCTCCGCTTTCCATTCTGACACCCAGTATTCCCACACTTTTCAAAGTGAAATTAAAAATGTTGTGAAATGTTTAACCAGTTCCCGACCAGTGCATGACGATGTACATCGGCAGAATGGCCCGGGCAGGCAAATTGGAGTACAGGTATGTCCATTTGTATTTGCCGCCCTGCCATCGCGTGCGCACCACCAGCGGTGCGAGCGTGTGCCAGTCGGGACCCCCGTTAGTCCGGTCGTGGGTCCCACCGACTCGATCGCCCTGGGGATACCCGCGATCATCACACGGGGAGGCTGAACGGGGAGATGCCGATGTAAACAGCATCTCCCCGTTCTGCCTAGCAACAAGTGACACTGATCTCTGCTCCCTATGATTGGAGCAGAGATCAATGTTCACTAAGACAGAGCCCAGCCCCCCACAGTTAGTAACACGCCCCTAGGACACACTTAACCCCTACATTGCCACCCCCTGGTTAACCCCTTCACTGCCAGTGTCATTTACACAGGAATCAGTGCATTTGTATAGCACTGATTGCTGTATAAATGACAATGGTCCCAAAAATGTGTCAAAAATGTCCGATGTGTCCGCCATAATGTCGCAGTCACAATAAAAGTCGCTAATCGCCGCCATTACTAGTAAAAAAAATTATTTAAAAAAATGCCATAAAACTATCCCTTATTTTGTAAACGCTATAAATTTTGCGCAAACCAATCAATAATCACTTATTGCGTTTTTTTTTTTATACCAAAAATATGTAGAAGAATACGTATCGGCCTAAACTGAGGGAAAAAATGTTTTTTTATATATTTTTGGGGGATATTTATTATAGCAAAAAGTAAAAAATAATGTGTTTTTTTCAAAATTTTCACTCTTTTTTTGTTTATAGCGCAAAAAATAAAAACCGCAGGGGTGATCAAATACCACCAAAAGAAAGCTCTCTTTGTGGGAAAAAAAGGACATCAATTTTGTTTGGGAGCCACGTCGCACGACCGCGCAATTGTCAGTTGAATCGACGCAGTGCCGAATTGCAAAAAGTAGTCAAATGGTCCAGTCTGAAAGTGGTTAATAAAAGTTGGGGACAGTCTTAGGTGAAAATATGTTAAATAGTCCCTTAAGTCAACATGTTTGTTTTTTGATTTGATCTTTCAGAGCATGGAGATATGATTAAATTAAAATGAAGGAAATATTTGGAAATATTTGAATAAATTGTAAAATTGAAAACATCATGCTAAAGACCATCAAAGAAAAAAAACTTCCATATAGAACCTACCATTCCCATTGAGTCAGGAAAGATAGTTTCTCATTCAGACCCCACTAGCTATGAACACAACACATTCATCCATCCTTTCTTCCTTCCATCCTTCAATCTTTACTGAATATAATAGCACCCACTGCTTTGCTTTGGATTCTTTAGAACAGTTTAGACTGTTGTGAAACTACAAGTCCCATGAGGCATTGCAAGGCTGACAGTTACAAGCATAACTCCCACAGGCAGAGGCATGATGGAACTTGTAGTTTTGCAACAGCTGGAGGGCCACCAGTTTGAGATACCTGATTTACAGTGATTCTTGTTTCATCTTGGAGCAAATCAGGAATCTACTTTAAATGTATGTTATTTGTTTGTATAGAATTGTGAGGGGCTAGGGAAGGGGAAGTTGAAATGTTTTCTTTCTAAAGTAGGGGTCTCCAAACTTGCTAAGCAAAGGACCAGTTTCTTATCCTTTTGGGCTTTAGGGGGCCTTGCTGTGGCCAATGGGACTAAACAATCCTCCATTGGTGATTTTAAAGGGAGGAATAGTGCCCCATTGATGGTGTCAGTGGGAGGAATTGTGCACAATCATTGGTGTCAGTGGAGGGAATAGTGCCCCATCATTGGTGTCAGTGGAGGGAATAGTGCCCCATCATTGGTATCAGTGGGAGGAATAGTGGGAGGAAAAGTGCACAATCATTGATGTCAGTGGAGTGAATAGCGCCCCATCATTGGTGTCAGTGGGAGGGTTAGTTTCATTAATGGTGTCAGTGGGAAGAATAGCGCCTCCTTGATGGTGTCAGTGGAAGAAATAGTGCCCCATTATTGGTGTCCATCTGAGGAAAGTGCCCCAAGGGCAAGCAAAGGGCTACATCCAGACTTTGGGCCACAGTTTGGTCTAAAGTGAAACTTTTTGTTTTTTTGTTATGTTGAAGTCCTTATAAGTGTATATAATATATATTTATATTCGGTACCCATAAATGCCTACACAAACCTTTAAACAGCTGCAAAAGCTTAGGGTGCTCCAAGAAAATTGCATCTTGCCAAAAAAAGGCTGGCCTGCCCCTGCCTACCTCCTAACTCCCAGTTGGATATTGCATCTGCCCATCACTATGAAAACCCAATAGGGATTTGAAAAGGGGGCAGAGCACCAACACCAGATAAAGCACACAAATAGGGAAACCACCATACTGTTGGTGAGGATGTAAAATTGTAGGAACCATGGCCCATATATGGTGGGAGTGTCCAAAAAAAAAGAAATACTGGAGGGAAGGTGCTGCAACAAATAAAAGAGATTGCAAATATAGAAATACCAGAAGACCAATGCTTATTCCATGGCACAATAAAGCAATATAAAAATAACATGATACCGCATTTAATAAATGCAGCAAAAAGTCAGATACCATGACATTGGCAAGAACCAGAGAGTCCCACATTAGGAGATTGGATCAAAAAAAGTGGAAAATACACACAAAATGGAACACTTATGGTGTAGTGAGGAGGATAAGATTTAAAACTAATTTGTGGAAAAGTTGGCTGGATTAAAAGAAAAAAACAAAGAAATATACAGGAATGGTGGGAATATAAGAGACATGGAGGAGGAGGTAGAAGGGAAGAAACATAGGAACCAAATATTGAGGAGAGGGGGGAGAGGTGGGGGGTGGGGAAAAAAAAGAGAGGAGGGGTGGGATGGGACTTGAAAGTATATGAGGTGAGGCTTCTATCTGCCTGTAGGCCTATAGGACAGGTAATCTGGAGATATAAGGTACAGTCAGATTGTGTAATGTATGGTCACCTTAAAAGGGTAGTAAACCGTCCCTACAAAAAGAAAAAAATTGGGCCCCATGCAGCATTATGCCATATTGTATTAATATGCACAGTATACTAGCACAAAATGATGGGCTTACCTGCAAACAGAGCCCTCCAGCGCAGCACAGTCAAGGCTCCCCCGGCACTTCCATCTTCACCTGGTCTTCCTTCTGGGTTCGTGAAACCCTAGCCATGGTGACGGCTTTCTGCATTCTATGGCATACTGTATGTCCTGGAATTGAGAACATCACTGCCCATGCGTGGGTGACCTCATTGGCTATTGCCAATGTGAATATCTCCTAAACGGTGCAAAGTAAACTGGAAGCAATGACATCACTTCCAGTTTACTCGGAAACCATCGGTGCCAGTTTTGAAAAGTCAAAAGCATTCAAAAACACAGATCTTGGTGTTTTTTATGGGCAGAGGAGGGATTTGGGGTCTTATGGACCCCAGATCTTTCCATAAAGAGTACCTATCACATACCTATTGCTCTCACAAGGATGTTTAAATTCCTTGCGACAGATAAAAAAATGTATTTAAAAAAATTCAAAATTAAAGCAACAGTGTAAAAAAATAAAAAAAAGTATTAATTAATAGTTAAAAAAAAAAAATTACAGTGCCCCCGTCCTCCAATGCTTGCATGAAAAGGCAAACATGCGCATGTCGGTCCCGCATGCATGCAAACAACAATCGCCCCACACATGTGAGGTTTCACTGCAAATGTCAGATCATGAGCAGTAATTCTGTCACCAGATCTCCTCTGTAAATCTAGAGTAGTAACCTGTAAAGGTTTTTAAAGCGTCACCTATGGATAGTTAAATTTATGTCTTTTGTCGCCGTTGCACAGGCATGCGCAATTTTAAAATGGTTGGGGTGGGACAAATTTAGATGGGGGAGGGGGTGCCCCTTTTTTAGTTTTGTCTAAGGCAACACCAAAAAAAGTAAAGCAAATGCATTTACTACCACTTTAAGAGGACATTTCTTCTTCTCCGTCGCACGATGTGGGACGGACATGTCTGATCACAGCTCTGCCGGACCCGGACTGCCAAGCCCAATTCCCAGGGCCATTTCTCACCAAATCCTCCTGATCCTCCCGATCACCCCTGTGAGACATCCTCGTGCATGCTGATGAGCAAAAAGGGGCACAATCGCCACTCCCAGTACTCGCTAACCAACTACCTGCTAAACGTTGGGAAATCACAGGCTAAGATGACCCAAAATGGTGGCGGCTCCCTCGCCCCTCAAGCAGCTCCATGCCAGAACACACTCCATCCCTGAGAGACTGTGAGGACAATCCCCCACTATCCAAAGCTGATTTGGATGCCAGCCTGTCTGCAATATACTGTATGAAAAGCTGGTAGACAAAATACAGCTGGAACTGCATAAATCCACAAATGCTTTATCCCAGGAGATTGCAAATATAGATGACCGCACTGACATTCTTGAGGCCAAACACAATGAATGTTTTCTGGCTCACAATGCTCTCAGGAAAGATTATGAAAAGCTAGCAGATAGCTTCTCATTCATGCAAGACCAGGTGGAAGATTTAGACAACAGGAATCATCGTAACAATATAAGGGTATGTGGTATCCCTGAGTCTGTTACTGATCTCATACCAACTATCTCTAAACTCTTCCATAACCTTCTGCCTGATAAACGTCTGCCTTCACCCGCAACAGGATCCACAGGGCGCTTCACCCAAAACCAACACCGGATAAACCTCCTCGGGATGTAATCATGTGCATGAAAGAAAGAGACACCTGATCGTTGTTCCTGTGACATTGTTCCTGTGACCTTGTTCCTGTGACCTTGTTCCTGATACCTATTCCTTTGGATACTCCTTGTTACTATCTCCTGGACTATCACTGACCTAGGCTTGGACTTACGACTTTGGCTTGCTTCCTAATTTTGTACCTCATTGCTAGCACGTTACCAGACCCTTGCTTGTCCTTGACTACGCACCTGCCTTTCGTTCCTGTACCGCATTGCCAGCCAGTTGCCGACCTTGCTTGTTCCAGACGTGCATTGTTTCCTTTACACCTGCTGGGCTTCCGCTGTCTTCCTCCGTGATCAACCTACACCTCTTCCTCCATGAGGACCCAGCGTCTCCAGGCCTTCAACTTCTACCTGCAGGCACCTGCACCCTTTCGCTGTCTTCACGCTCCCTGTTACCACCTCCAGGGGTGTGGAGACCGGAACCGTGCAAGAGGCCACCCTCAACAGTCTGACTCCGCTGTAAGGTACGTGACACATATACATACCATAAACGTCACAAATTCCTTGGAAGTTCATGACGATCATCCTTTAAAGAAGTTTACTCAGGCTCTCAACATTTGTTGGTCTGTGCTTGTTACTAATTTCTAAAAATGTAATATTCATTAGTTCTCTGTTCTGAGTTCTGATAACTTTTATAACCATGCACGTTTAAATTTTGATATATCTGCTTTTGTTTGGCACATCCATCGTCGCTGGCTTGTCCCCCTACTTATTCTTGCGGCCTGGTGCTGCATCCTCACGTGTTGGGATGTCGCATCAGGCCCCTTGTTCATTTTGCATGGTTAAGTCACATGAAGTCACTTGACCCCCTTGTTTTCCATTTTTTTTTTTTTATGTTTTTTGCCCTCATGACATGGTTTATATATAAAATGCTCATTAGAATACTCCCATTATCTTCTCAATCATTTCTACACATGATGATTATTATGATATTGAGATACTACTGTTCATTCGTACAGTGTAGTTTACTGATACTATTTTTTATGCTACAAATTGTACTCAATTCTTGTTGTGGTGGTACTGTCTGTAAGTTCACCCTACATCCTATTGAACAATCAAGTTCTGATTATTATATCCATGGTTTAACTCCCAGTATATATACTAAACCTAGATTGTATTTCCCCCTTAGAATTGGGTCTTAGAATTTTTTCACACATGTCCAGGGTTTTAATTCCCCACACAAACGTAAAAAAAGCATTCTGGCACTATAAAAGATTGGGTGCATACATAATTCTTCTACAAGAAACACACTTTTCATCTGAAAATCACCCACAGTACTTTGATAAAACTTACAGCCAGTTCCATTATACTACCTTTTCTACTAAAACCCAAGGTGTAGCCATCTTTATTCGCAACTTTATTATCTTCAAAATATCTATAAAGACGCCAACAGCTGCTTTATCATTTTGAAGGCAACAATAAATAATCGCTCACTGTCAGTCACTAACAATCGCATCAGTATACACCCCAAACGCCTCTCAATACAAATTTTTTATAAGGTTCTTTGAAACCCTCTACCGCTACAGCTCCCCACACATAATACTGGAAGGTGATTTCAACCTGGCTGCACACCCAGCTCTTGACAGAAGCAGGGTGGCTCCTTCATCAAAAGCCATTTCTAAATCAAATAATCGCTCTCTTAGCAAACTTCGATTGATAGATTCTTGGAGAGCTCATAACACAGGTGTGAAAGCATATACTCCCATCCACGTGACTGTTATGCCCAGTTGGACTATATATTTAGTACCCCAATATTACTAGCCAACTCCTCCAAGGCACACATTCACTCATGTCCGTGGTCTGACCGCAACATAGTCTCATTTGATACTTCTCATATTGGTCTAGCCCCTACCCCATTTACTTGGCGCATAAATGACTCTCCTCTAACAGATCCCTCCAGCCTTCAAAAAATAACTACACGCATTGAAGAATACTTCATTAACAACACGACTGAAGATATACTTCCCACCTCACTTTGGTCAGCACACAAAGCAGTACTGAGAGGTCACTTAATCAGCATAGCAGCAGCCAAATACAAAGCCAGACTCACTGAAATGAAATGCCTCACCAGAGAACTTGACAATCTATTTCTTATTACAAAAATTTGCATCCCTATTAGTACCCAAACTAACCTAATTATTCAATCATATTTTACAAGGTAACCACTTCCCTGATGAAATGCTCTTGGCTAATGTATCTCTATTACCAAAACCACTTAAAGACCACACCCTCCCACAAAAATGTCACCCCATTTCTGTCCTCAATAATGATCACAACATTTTTGGTAGATTGTTGGCAGATAGACCTTAGACTGACCAAACTGGCTTCATCCCAGGCAGACAGATAGTAGACAATATCAGGTTGGTCACAAACATCATTCAAGATGCTAATCTTCACTTTCACCCAGTTTGTCTACAGTTTGATATCCACAAGGCCTTTGACAGTATGAACTGGTCTTAGCTCAATCATTTACTCCCCAAATTTGGCATCTCAGATAAATGTATACATGGCTTCAATGCACTCTACCACTCCCCCCAAACAAGAATTAAACTTCCAGGTAACAACTCTGAATTCTTTCTCTTAAGTAGAGGTACTAGACATGGTTGCCCTCTATCCCCACTTTTTTTCACGTTAGCGATAGAGCCTCTTGCACACGCAATAAGAAAAATGATAAATATTAAAGGATATACCAAAGGTCCTAGTGAATTTAAACTGAGCTTATACGCTGATGATGCTCTCCTATTTTTATCAAACCCACTCATCTCTTTAACCAACTTTCTACCCGAACGTAACACTTTTGACAATCTTTCTGGTTTGGGTATTAACATAACTAAATGTTCGGCCTTACCCATTAACTTCTCTCCTATTATGACCTCCTTATTGCAAAATAATTCATATGGTGCGCCCATTTATTCAGATACCTCCACATCCACATCACATCCTCTCATAACTTACTATACAAAACTAACTATGGTCGTCTTACCACATTTCTTGCCTTGGATAAATCTGTGCTATTAAAATGATAATTCTTCCCAAACTCCTCTATTATTTTTGAGCCCCTGCTCCATTAATATCCCCAAACCCAGAATAGAAGCTCTTCAAAGAGAAATTAATAGATTCATTTGGTCAAATAAAAAATTTGATGCAGCTAGTCTCTCAAGCATAGACCAAAAATTAAAGGCAGACTTGACCTTCCAAACATTTGGCACTACTTCCTTGTGGCCAGACTTACACAGCTGGCCCAATGGTTTGCCCCTATCCATAACATTCCGTGGATAATCTTTGGGACTTTATCCATTTTCCTATCCATTCTATTAAACTATGGCTCCGATATAAGGATACCTTTAAACTATCATCGAAAGTCCCACCACTGGCCTCTTTTCTAGGAGACCCTAGATTTACATGGGCCTACACAGTGACCACAATAAGATCCTTAGTTATCAATATGAAATTCCCCCCTTTGCCTCTCTCCAATCTAATTACAAATGTCCTTCCTTAGAGTTCTCTCGCTACCTGCAAATTAAAAATTTCTATGCAGAACATTATTCATTACCCATCCAATCCCCAAACACATTATTTGATCACATATGTATAACCTCCTCGAGAGATAGAGGACTGAAAGAATTCATCATACCCTATATGGTAGTATGCACGTTTTCAAGTAAAAAGGGAATTTATTGTGATTTACCATAATTACTTACAAATGTGACACACCTTTAATGTAAAATCAATTACAGTCACACCAGTATATCCAATTCTTATTTAACTATCTGCTACATATCTTCTTTTAACCTAAAAGAGTTAATTTACTATATATGTTGTGCCTATAATATGATATGATAACAAAAGGAATGAATACCACTTATTGTATAACCACTGTACATCATTGTATTACTGAATGATATCATCTTCACTGTATCTAAATTTTATTATTGATCTTCCAAATAAAAACCTTTGTAAACAAAAAAATAGGGCATTTCCTATTCCTTCCTGTTATCTATAGAACAGGAAATGAATGGAAATCTCTGCAATAGGGCACAGATATATATATATATATATATATATATATATATATATATATATATATATATATATATATATAAACAGAGGGGGTTAATGTTTAATTTCTCTATACAAAAAGTAAAAAAAAAAAATTCTACTTTTAACTTACTTTACTTTTCAAATATAATTTGTAGTCAGCATGTTAATCCTATAAAAGATCTCATAGTTTTTTTAAATAACAGTTTCTGACATGCCTACTAAACTCTATCCAACATAAAATATTTTCAAACATACCTGCCTTCTTGGCAAGTAGATGTAGCATTCTTCAAATCATTGTAAATTTTCGGGTTCAGCTTAGCATAGTAGTGTTAAAGCTTAACTACGGATTAAGCAAGAGTCCTGTGTATTCTTCCTTGGACCTTGGTGTGCTTTGTATATTCTGTCCAGATCTTTGCAGTAATCCAGTGTGAGACTTCCCCTCTGTGTAGGACCTTCCTGTAATAAAGATCGGTCACTGCTGCTCTCTCCCCTTGTGCAGGGGGACTGGTCTTGTCTCCGCCCCCTCCTTGTAGTTTTCTGCAGGCAGACTGTAGTGGGTGGAGCCTTCTGGGTCCCTCTCACAGCTCTGCTCTCTGCACAGGCTATGTACAGCACAGTGATGATGCCACCACTATTTTACAGGATAATAACTGGATTTGCAAAGGCATTTGGTACACACAAAGGGGATTTATATCTTTTATGGTTATTGAGGAATATATTTAAATTGAAGTATTTGTGCTCAGAGTCCAGCTTTAAATGCCTATATGCCTAATCCTACACAAAGCACGCACTACCCACCCTTCCCTGCTTTTAGGAATTAATCGCAATACGTCAGCTTTTATCCATCAGAGATGCAAGGGTTAATTTCTCCTTGTCCCCACCTGAAATGAGATCAGTTAATTTGGGTCATTAGACCTTTGCATGCAACTTCCACATCTAATCGTATCTCACAAAGCCCCCTTCTAGTCAGACGTGATACTAGCATGGGCAGACCAATAGAGACCCCACAGGGGTAGATGAGGCAAACAAACTTTAATTTAAACTCAATAACTCCTTCTCAACACAACTGTTTGCTTTATTTGACAGAAAAGGAAAAGAAGAAAGAAACTGAAAATATACATTTGTATTGCAAAAGCTAAACCTAATACACACTTGGAATACGCTAAAGCAATTATATACATTTAACATCTTTGCAGGTTTAGTGTGCTATATGTTTGCATTGTTATTTTGTATTTTGCATTGTATTTACTTTAGATTTTTTCCATTAGATTTACCAAAACCATATAATATGAGGTCAGACCTACTCACTTTCAGGCTTGGTTCACACTGGATGCCTATGCGGCTCACAGCAGGGGTCCTGTGTGTCCCCGTTCACCATTTCAGGTCCGATTTCAGCCCGAATTTTGGGCTGAGTTCTGACCTGAAACAGAACAAAAGAGGCATAGGGCTCCTGTGCAAATATGCACCGGAGCCGCATCGGAGATATTTGAACCGGCTCCATAGAGTCGGTCACATTCTCCTGCTATTGCAAATTGGATGCAGAAATCACACATCCAATTCACAATAGTGTGAACCCAGCCTTAATGTGTATGCAATCAGGCAGACCCCTGCACTACATAGTTGAAGGTAATTCTAAGCCCTTGTACACACGGTCGGACATTCCGACAACAAAATCCATCGGATTTTGTCCGACGGATTTTGTCCGAAACTTGTGTTGCATACACACAGTCGGACAAAGTTATCGGAAAATCCAATTGTTCGTAACGTGATGACGTTATTTCGTTACGACGGGACTACGTTCAGGCTAGTAGCCAATAGCTTTGGTCTAGGAATTTGATCTGAGCATGCGTGGCATTTTGTCCGATCGGAATTCTCTACACACAATCGGACAAAGTCCGATCGGATCATGTTGTCGGAAAGTTTTATAGCCCAGCTCTAAAACGTTGTCCGTCGGATATTCCGACGGAAACAGTCCGATGGAGCCCACACACAGTCGGGTTATCTGACAACATGATCCGATCGGACATATTCCATCGGAATGTCCGACCGTGTGTACAAGGGCTAAAGGAAATCGAACAACACATTTTGCATAGTGTGTATTCAGCTTTACTGTCATGTTTTGTTAGTTTTCCTTTTACCGTATTTATCGGCGTATAACACGCACTTTTTCCCCTTAAAATCAGGGGAAAATCGCGGGTGCGTGTTATACGCCGATCCGCTGCGATTCCCTTGAGATTTTTGGGCTCTGGGCGGCTTTAAGCCGCCTTCGGCCCTTCTCGTGGCTTTTGGCCGCCTTCAGCCCTTCTCGGCGGTTTTCAAGAGTGGCCGAAAGGCTCCGAGTACGGCCGAGGCGGCCGAAAACCGCCAAGGAGCAGCGAGAGCGGGCGAAAGCCTCCAAGTACGGCCAAGGCGGCCGAAAGCCTCCAAGTACGGCCGAGGCGGCCGAATGCCTCCGAGTACGGCCGAGGCGACCGAAAGCCGCCGAGAACTTCCGGGCGCCGCCGAGATACGAAGGACATCTCGGCGGCGCCATTTTTAAAAACAAAAGCTGCGGGGACAAGGCTGCAATGACGGACAAACTACATGACGGACAGGCTGCAATGACAAGGCTGCAATGACAAGGCTGCAATGACGGACAGGCTGCAGGCTGCAATGACAAGATGGACACTGATAAGGCTGCATTGATGGGCATTTAAATGTAAGGTTTTTTTCCTTAAATTTCCCTCCTAAAAGTTTTTTTCCTTAAAATTCCCTCCTAAACTTGGGGTGCGTGTTATACGCCGGCGCGTGTTATACGCCGGCGCGTGTTATATGCCGATAAATACGGTATGTATGTGAGCGTTGTGTTTTGTATTTCATTCATAGTCATATAAGGTATGTTCATGTCCTTTTTGTATTTTGCTAGTTTTCAAGTTATTTACTGTATGTTAGTGTCATTTTTGTGTTTTGTTAGTTTTCACTTTTGTATGTTAGTGTAGTATTTGCATTTTGTTCATTTTCATGTTATGTACTGTATGTTAATTGATTTTTTTTTATATTATGTATGGATGTTTTTGTATTTTATTTTATATTATCTAAATTTTTGTTATGGGAGTGTATTTTTTTTTATTCTGTTCATTTTTCATGTTATGAATGTTCATCTTAATTTTATTATGTATAAGAGTGTTTTTTGTTTTATGTATGTTAGTGTAAATAAAAAGGAAGGTACTAATGCGCACAACCCAAACTAACCTGCCTAAATAGTCACTAATAACCAATAACAAATATATAAGGGAAGCTGCCAACATAAAAAAGTGATCTCTGCACGATTGAAATATATGTAAGAATAGTATGTGGCGCTACCTAAATTTCTATACTCATAAATAATGCCCAATAAAAATAAAAAAGAAATATATAGTGATTCACATCAATAATAGGTGCAATCAATTATAAATATGTAAACTTGATGACTTGATATTGTGCAAAATAAGCTTGAACAACGTGCAAAACCGCAATAAATGTGCAAATTCTGAAGGATAAATATTGTGCAAAAACCAAATAAAGTGCAAATCATTTTTCAAATATACCCGTGTATCACAATGATAATGTGATCTAATAAGGAAATAGAGTTCTTTTAGCAAAGTCCCACAAGTGATAAGCAATGCTTCCAAAAGTTCAAATTGATTCATGCAGATAAAACTGAGTGCAAAGACACTTCAAGCTGTGACAATCCACCGATGATCCACAATCCAAAGTGCTCAAAAATGTGCCCCTTGTTTCCCCCAGCCTCTCACCTCTAGAATCGGCCCATACGGGCCAAATGGCGCTGTGTATGAAATGGCTGTAAATAGCTCCTCCTTCACTCCTCGCAAATTCAGCCCGTCATATAGTGCCGTATAACATCAATAATAAAAGCTCATAAGGGAAGAAGAAGTAGTAATATAAAAAACAAACTTTAATAAAACATATCCACACTTACATTTAAGCAGAGTAACAAACGCTGGTAAACAAACGATACTTCCGGGCTCCTCCCTGGCGCGTTGCATCACGTTCACGTGACTTTTTCAAAGGGTCCTCTTACACCTATTACCTATTGCACCTGTTATTGATGTGAATCACTATATATTTACTTTTTATTTTTATTGGGCATTATTTATGAGTATAGAAATTTAGGTAGCGCCACATACTATTCTTACATGTATGTTAGTGTAGTTTTTTGCATTTCGTTCATCTTCATGTTATGTACACTATATTATCAAAAGAATTGGGACACCTACCTTTACACGTACATGCACTTTAATGCCATCCCAGTCCGTAGGGTTCAGTATTGAGTTGGCTCACCCTTTGCAGCTATAACAGCTTCAACTCTTCTGGGAAGGCTGTCCAGAGGGTTTAGGAGTGTGTCTATGGGAATGTTTGACCATTCATTCAGAAACGCATTTGTGAGGTCAGGCACTGATGTTGAACAGGAAGGCCTGGCTTGTAGTCTCTGCTCTATTTCATCCCAAAGGTGTTCTACCAAGTTGAGGTCAGGACTCTGTACAAGCCAGTCAAGTTACTCCACCCCAAACTGGCTCATCCATGTCTTTTTGGACCTTGCTTTGTGCACTGGTGCTCAGTCATGTTGGAACAGGAAGGGGCCATCCCCAAACTTTTCCCACAAATTTGGGAGCACGAAATTGGAAAAAATATCTTGGTATGCTGGGGCCTTAAGCTCAACCCCTGAAGAACAACCCCACACCATAATCCCCTCTCCACCAAATGATTTGGACCAGGGCACAAAGCAAGTTCCATAAAGTCATGGATTATTGAGTTTGGGGTGGAGGAACTTGACTGGCCTGCACAGAGTCCTGACCTCAACCCTGATGGAATACCTTTGGAACAAATGATGCCACGTACACACAAACGGAATGTCCGACAGAAAAAGTCAGACGGGAGCTTTTCATCGTATATTCCAATCATGTGTATGCCCCATTGGACTTTTTACGTTGAAAATTCTGACGAACCTAGAAATGGAACATGTTCTAAATATTTCTGACGGAACCAATTCCTATCAGGAAAACCATTTGTCTGTATGCTGTTCCGACGGGCCAAAAACAACGCATGCTTTGAAGCAAGTGCAAGACGGAAGCTATTCGCTACTGGCTATTGAACTTCCTTTTTATAGTCCCGTCGTACGTGTTGTACATCACCACATTCTTGATGGTCGGACTTTGGTGTGATCATGTGTACGCAAGACAGTTTCAGTGGAATTTCGTCGGAACTCCGTTGGGAAAAACTTCAGAGTTTATTCCGACAGGAAAACTGGTTGTGTGTACAGGGCATTAGAGTGGAGACTGCGAGCCAGGCCTTTTCTTCCAACATCAGTGCCTGACCTCACAAATGCGCTTCTGGAAGAATGGTCAAACATTCCCATAGACACACTCCTAAACCTTGTGGACAGCCTTCCCAGAAGAGTTGAAGCTGTGGGCCAACTCAATATTGAACCCTACGGACTAAGACTGGGATGTCAATAAAGTTCATATGCGTGTAAAGGCAGATGTCCCCATACTTCTGACAATATAGTATTGTATGTTATTGTATTTAGATTATATATATATATATATATATATATATATATATACATACAGTGCCTTGCGAAAGTATTCGGCCCCCTTGAACTTTTCAACCTTTTGCCACATTTCAGGCTACAAACATAAAGATATAAAATTTTTATTTTTTGTGAAGAATCACCAACAAGTGGGACACAATTGTGAAGTGGAACGAAATCTATTGGATATTTTAAACTTTTTTAGCAAATAAAAAACTGAAAAGTGGTGCGTGCAAAATTATTCGGCCCCTTTACTTTCAGCAAACTCATTCCAGAAGTTCAGCGAGGATCTCTGAATGATCCAGTGTTGTCCTAAATGACTGATGGTGATAAATAGAATCCACCTGTGTGTAATCAAGTCTCTGTATAAATGCACCTGCTCTGTGATAGTCTCAGGGTTTTGTTGAAAGCGCAGAGAGCATCATGAAGACCAAGGAACACACCAGGCAGGTCCGTAATACTGTTGTGGAGAAGTTTAAAGCCGGATTTGGATACAAAAAGATTTCCCAAGCTTTAAACATCCCAAGGAGCACTGTGCAAGCGATCATTTTGAAATGGAAGGAGTATCAGACCACTGCAAATCTACCAAGACCTGGCCGTCCCTCTAAACTTTCAGCTCAGACAAGGAGAAGACTGATCAGAGATGCAGCCAAGAGGCCCATGATCACTCTGGATGAACTACAGAGAACTACAGCTGAGGTAGGAGAGTCTGTCCATAGGACAACAATCAGTCGTACACTGCACAAATCTGGCCTTTATGGAAGAGTGGCAAGAAGAAAGACATTTCTCAAAGATATCCATAAAAAGTCTCGTCTAAAGTTTGCCACAAGCCACCTGGGAGACACACCAAACATGTGGAAGAAGGTGCTCTGGTCAGATGAAACCAAAATCGAACTTTTTGCCCACAATGCAAAACGATATGTTTTTGACGTAAAAGCAACACAGCTCATCACCCTCAACACACCATCCCCACTGTCAAACATGGTGGTGGCAGCATCATGGTTTGGGCCTGCTTTTCTTCAGCAGGGACAGGGAAGATGGTTAAAATTGAGGGAAAGATGGATGCAGCCAAATACAGGACCATTCTGGATGAAAACCTGTTGGAGTCTGCAAAAGATCTGAAACTGGGACGGAGATTTATCTTCCAACAAGACAATGATCCCAAACATACAGCAAAATCTGAGCTGTGTTGCTTTTACACCAAACATATCGTTTTGCATTGTGGGCAAAAAGTTTTTATTTTGGTTTCATCTGACCAGAGCACCTTCTTCCACATGTTTGGTGTGTCTCCCAGGTGGCTTGTGGCAAACTTTAGACGAGACTTTTTATGGATATCTTTGAGAAATGGCTTTCTTCTTGCCACTCTTCCATAAAGGCCAGATTTGTGCAGTGTACGACTGATTGTTGTCCTATGGACAGACTCTCCCACCTCAGCTGTAGTTCTCTGCAGTTCATCCAGAGTGATCATGGGCCTCTTGGCTGCATCTCTGATCAGTCTTCTACTTGTCTGAGCTGAAAGTTTAGAGGGACGGCCAGGTCTTGGTAGATTTGCAGTGGTCTGATACTCCTTCCATTTCAAAATGATTGCTTGCACAGTGCTCCTTGGGATGTTTAAAGCTTGGGAAATCTTTTTGTATCCAAATCCGGCTTTAAACTTCTCCACAACAGTATTACGGACCTGCCTGGTGTGTTCCTTGGTCTTCATGATGCTCTCTGCACTTTCAACAGAACCCTGAGACTATCACAGAGCAGGTGCATTTATACAGAGACTTGATTACACACAGGTGGATTCTATTTATCACCATCAGTCATTTAGGACAACATTGGATCATTCAGAGATCCTCGCTGAACTTCTGGAGTGAGTTTGCTGCACTGAAAGTAAAGGGGCCAAATAATTTTGCACGCACCACTTTTCAGTTTTTTATTTGCTAAAAAAGTTTAAAATATCCAATAGATTTCGTTCCACTTCACAATTGTGTCCCACTTGTTGGTGATTCTTCACAAAAAAAAAAAATTTTATATCTTTATGTTTTAAGCCTGAAATGTGGCAAAAGGTTGAAAAGTTCAAGGGGGCCGAATACTTTCGCAAGGCACTGTATATACACATATACACATATACCGTATCTCACAAAAGTGAGTACACCCCTCACATTTTTGTAAATTTTGTAAATTTTATATCATCTTTTCATGTGACAACACTGAAGAAATGACACTTTGCTACAACTTAAAGTAGTGAGTGTACAGCTTGTATAACAGTGTAAATTTGCTGAAGCATACTGAAGCAGAGCATGATCCCCTCCCTTCGGAGACTGGGCCGCAGGGCAGTATTCCAACATGACAACGACCCCAAACACACCTCCAAGACCACCACTGCCTTTCTAAAGAAGCTGAGGATAAAGGTGATGGACTGACCAAGCATGTCTCCAGACCTAAACCCTATTGAGCATCTGTGGGGCATCCTGAAACAGAAGGTGGAGGAGTGCAAGGTCTCTAATATCCACCAGCTCTGTGATGTCGTCATGGAGGAGTGGAAGAGGACTCCAGTGGCAACCTGTGAAGCTCTGATGAACTCCATGCCCAAGAGGGTTAAGGCAGTGCTGGAAAATAATGGTGGCCACAGAAATTGACACTTTTGGGCCAAATTTGGACATTTTCACTTAGCGGTGTACTCACTTTTGTTGCCAGTGGTTTAGACATTAATGGCTGTGTGTTGAGTTATTTTGAGTGGACATCAAATTTACGGCATATAGAGTAACCAATGCTCTGCATTCTCCTCCCTGCAGCTGCTCAATGCCTGCAGGAGGGGGAGGAGGAGAAGTGGCTGGAGGGAGGAGAATACAGAGCACATATATATATATATATATATATATATATATATACACAGTATATCTTTGTGAGTGTTTTTGTTTTGTGTATGTTAGTATCGTTTCTTTGTATTTCAGTTTTCATGTTATGTATGTGTAGCACTCACTCCTGAAGAGGCAGCTGAAGATAGATATGTAGCACTAACCCCCGAAGGAGCTGCTGGTTAGATTGGGCTTACCTTCTTTTCTCCTCACTTCACGTCTAGGGGTGTCCCGTGGTAGATGGCTCAGTAACTCGAGAGACTGACAACAGATCCACTTGAATAGATTTTATTTGCAAAACGTAGACAATGAACAGTCTCTTAAATTGGGATCAGAGGGTTGAAAAGGAAGTTCAGGTACTCTTAGTGTCAAAGTCAAATATTGAAGAACTTGCTTACTTTGACTGCATCCAGAGAATAGCCATTTGCAACTGGATGTTCACTCAAGTTGGACAGTTCCTCTCTCAGAAGGCCTAGCAGCCAACAAGGTGCTTAACTCAGGAACAAGTCTTTGCCACAGACGTTGTTGTAGAACACACAAGATATGTCTCTGCCACAGAACACTCTTGGGATACCTGGATCTTTCAGCCAGCTTGGCGATATCCACGAGACCGGATTCTCTTGGGTACTTCAGCCCTTCCAGGCTCTTACTAAGAAACCAACCCGTACGTGGTCTTCTTCTGAAGAGTCCTCCCCTGGAATGCTTGAAGCCACTGGGTCTCTCCCAAACCAGAGACGGCAGCCAACCACCTCAGAATCCTCCTTTAGTTTCCTTGTCTCGGGCTAGCCAGCCCAGAGACAACAAGATCGGGTGGATCAGCACCCGTGGCCATAGCCTTCCTGGGGGCTGGTCAGGAGGACCAGGACCATGAAGTCAGTGCATCCTTCTGGACCAGAACCCCGAACCAGGTGACGTCCGCATCTTAAATACCCTCTCCCAGAAAGCACAGCAAGAGTGCTACTCCCACTGGGTGGGCTCCGAGAGATTAACTTAAGCACCTAACCAGACCATAGTTCCATACCTGCCAGAAGAGACAGTGCCCCCTGTGGTCAGACGGAACATCTCATAGTCCAGTCAGACTGATGCTGAAGTTAAAATTTAGACAATTGTACCCAAACAAAACTGCAGTTTAGGTGTAACCTTAACTTTGAAAAACCCATAGCGCGTGCTCTTCAGGAGCCGCCGCTACAGATAGGTTCTCATGAATAGTACAGAGGAGTGGACAACCTTTGGCAACTGGTTCCCCTTTGGCACTTACCTAACTATCAGTCCCACAGGGGGATTTTTGCTAAAACTGGTGCACACAGAATCTGGTGCAGCGATGCGTAGCAACCAATCAGCTTCTAACTTCAGCCTGTTCATTTAAGATTTCGCAATAAAAAAAAACCTGGAAGCTGACTGGTTACTATGCTCAGCTGCACCAGTTTTAGTAAATCTCCCCCACAGTGTCCCAGGAGCTGTCTGCCACCCAGCATCCTCAGGCAAATCCTCTGTGAAGGAAATAGGGTCCTTTTTCAGTCCAGGATTCAGAGACAGTGCCCTTCAGAGAGGGTACTTCTTTGGTAAATCTGTTCAGGCCCACAGCCCAACAACCGCTGAGGCCCAAGCAGCAGTTTCTTGTCTCTCTGGCTGTCTCCCAGGGCAAAAGCCCCCCAGGAGACTAAAACCCTCCCTGACAAGGAAAGAACAATCTGCTCAGGCCCCCTGCATATTTATCACCTCCTCAGCCACCTTTTGGATGTCCCATTCCAGGGATTAGCCAGGGCATGATAAATATTCAGCTGATCATTTGAATCTCCTGCCCTATGCTCTGGAAGTTTCTTCCAGAGGCAGGGGGAAGCAATCAAACTATTAGCTCAGGAATCCTGATCATACTCAATCAATCAACAACCACTCCACTCACTACAGTTGAGCCAAAAAACTAATTTTATCTAGCAACCTAACTAGGGGGGCGCTACACCTGTTAATTGATTTTTTGCGTTACGTAACTTTGCATTCTTTTGTATTTTTTGTGTTATGTATGCAAAGCATAATTTTTGTATTTATGTCAACCTTCAACCGATGTTAGGTACGTTTGTGTAATTTTGGATTTTGCTAGTTTTGAATTATTTGTATTTTAATAATTTTCATGTTATATATTTTTGTAGATAAGAAAATAGCAATATCAGGTAGTAAGAAGTGCACCCATCCAGAAATATGAAGCTCAGAGGCGTAAGAGAACCTTCAGGGCCCAGGAGCCAGAAACCAAGGGCTCCATGACTCCGGCCGGGGCCGTTCCACTGATCCCAGGGCCTTTAATTCCTGTCATGCAGCCATTTATAAGGTATTACAGCAGATCCCTTTCACATGTTCTTTAGCAGGCCCCCTGCCATCTTTGGGTACCCCCACGGTGGGGGAGAGCCAGGGCAGGTGTAACATTTGCGACCTTGCTAGTTCCTGCCACTGGTGGCAGTAGGACTGTGAATGGTGTCAGTCAGTAGAGCAATGGGCGGTCCTCCCCAGTGTCATGTGACTCGTAAGTGTTACAAGGTCTCAGGTGTGAATGGGGAGCAGGTGTGTTAAATTTGGTGTTATCGCTCTCACTCTCTCATACTGGTCACTGGAAGTTCAACATGTCACCTCATGGCAAAGAACTCTCTGAGGATCTAAAAAAAAAGAATTGTTGCTCTACATAAAGATGGCCTAGGCTATAAGAAGATTGCCAAGACCCTGAAACTGAGCTGCAGCACGGTGACCAAGACCATACAGCAGTTTAACGGGACAGGTTCCACTCAGAACAGGCCTCCCCATGGTCGACCAAAGAAGTTGAGTGCACGTGCTCAGCATCATATCCAGAGGTTGTCTTTGGGAAATAGATGTATGAGTGCTGCCAGCATTGCTGCAGAGGTTGAAGGGGTGGGGGGTCAGTACCGCACACTTCATCAAATTGGTCTGCATGGCTGTCGTCCCAGAAGGAAGCCTCTTCTAAAGATGATGCACAAGAAAGCACAACAAGCAGACTAAGGACATGGATTACTGGAACCATGTCCTGTGGTCTGATGAGACCAACATAAACGTATTTGTTTCGGATAGTGTCAAGCAACTAGGTGAGGAGTACAAAGACAAGTGTGTCTTGCCTAAAGTTAAAAATGGTGATGAGAGTGTCATGGTCTGGCGCTGCATAAGTGCTGCCGGCACTGGGGAGCTACAGTTTATTGAGGGAACCATGCAGGGCTGGACTGGGACAAAAATTTGGCCCTGGACTTCATCCAGACCAGCCCACTTTAATTTTGCAAACAAGCACAAAAACAGTATATAAAACTATATGCAATTGTGCAAAAAAACATAAGTAGCCTAACATAAGGAGTCCTCACTAACCTCTTTTATTATTTCACTTATTCTCCTCTGTATTTTTCTCATCTTTTTTACATCACTGCGTGAAGTTGAGGGCGAGCCGCGCAGCCATTACTTTGTCACTGAAACCGACCCACTGAGCCATTGGCCCACCGGGAAACTCCCTGTAGTCCCAATGGCCAGTACATGCCTGGAACCATGAATGCCAAATGTACTGTGACATACTGAAGCAGAGCATGATCCCCTCCCTTCGGAGACTGGGCCGCAGGGCAGTATTCCAACATGATAACAACCCCAAACACACCTCCAAGACGACCACTGCCTTGCTAAAGAAGCAGAGGGTAAAGGTGATGGAGTGGCCAAGCATGTCTCCAGACCTAAACCCTATTGAGCATCTGTGAGGCATCCTCAAACGGAAGGTGGAGGAGCGCAAGATCTCTAACATCCACCAGCTCCGTGATGTCATCATGGAGGAGTGGAAGAGGACTCCAGTGGCAACCTGTGTAGCTCTGGTGAACTCCATACCCAAGAGGGTTAAGGCAGTCCTGGAAAACAATTGTGGCCACGCAAAATATTGACACTTTGGGCCCAATTTGGACATTTTCACTTAGGGGTGTGCTCACTTTTGTTGCCAGCGGTGTAGACATTAATGGCTGTGTGTTGAGTTATTTTGAGGGGACAGCAAATTTACACTGTTATACAAGCTGTACACTCACTACTTTACATTGTAGCAAAGTGTCATTTCTTCAGTGTTGTCACATGAAAAGATATAATAAAATATTTGCAAAAATGTGAGGGGTGTACTCACTTTTGTGAGATACTGTATATATATATATATATATATATATATATATATATATATATATGTATATATATACATAGGACAGGGCAGGCACTCAATGTCATGGATGACCTCATATTACAAAGATCAGTTAATACAGACACAGGATATTCAAATGTATGTATACACTGTCGAAGTCAGATAAATAAATAAATGACTTTATATTACTATGTATTAGCATACCGGGTGAGGACAGCACTGGATCCGTGGACAGGCAACTGTAATATTTTTAACAGTATTTGAAGCTGCTGACTTTATTTTCTTTTTTTAAGACTGAAGATCCTCTTTAACTTAAAAAAAGCCTTTAAAAAAAGCATTTCCGTGATCCTATCCTTCCCTGCACAGTCACTGTGTTACTCATATCCCATTCACATTCCTTGTCTCTGGTCCTACCTTTCCCTGTATATTCTACTCTTGCACTGTGTACACTGCTTCCCTGTCTGGTCTGGCAATCCCCTGTAATGCCGCGTACACACGACCGGACTTTCCGGCAGACTAGGTTTGACGGTCTTCCCGACGGACTTACAGCGGAGTTCCGATGGACTTTCTGAATGAATGGACTTGGCCACACGAATGGACTAAGTATTTTTGAAAGCCTGTTCTTTTTGAACGTGATGACGTACGATGGGACTAAAAAAGGAAGTTCAATAGCCAGTAGCCAATAGCTTTCCTTGCATCATAATTTGGTCCATCGGATCAGCACACAGATGAACAGTTTTCCCGATAGGAATTGTGTCCATCGGACAGATTTGAAACATGTTCTATTTCTAGGTTCTTCGGATTTATTAAACGTAAAACGATCCGATTAGCCCACATGCGATTGTCCAACGGACTGATTCCGTCGCACCTAGTCTGCTGGAAAATCCGGTGGTGTGTACGTGGCATAAGGTCTCTGTGTTACTCCTGCACTGTGTATACACTGCTTTTATGTGAATTTATGTGCTTTTACTTGTGACCTGCCATTCCCTTGTGCACACTGCTTCCCCAGTACAATCTACTTCTGCACTGTGCACACTACTTCTATGTCTGATCCTGCATTCCCCTGCACACTCCTGTCTTTGATCCTGCGTTCCCCTGCACACTCCTGTCTTTGATCCTGCATTCCCCTACACGCTCCTGTCTTTGATCCTGCATTCCCCTGCACACTCCTGTCTTTGATCCTGCATTCCCCTGCACACTCCTGTCTTTGATCCTGCATTCCCCTGCACACTCCTGTCTTTGATCCAGCATTTCTATGTACAGTCCCTGTGCTATTAAGGCCCTGTGCAAACAGTTTCTGTCCTAGATCCTGCCTTTTCCTGCACAGTGTACTCCTGCATTGTGCAAGCTGCTTCTATGCCTGTTCCTGCCTTTTCCTGTACAGTGTACTCCTGCATTGTGCATGCTGCTTCTATGCCTGTTCCTGTACAGTGTACTCCTGCATTGTGCACACTACTTATATGTTTGGTCCTGCCTTCCCCTGAACAGTGTACTCCTGCACTGTGCACACTACTTCTATGTCTGGTCCTGCCTTCCCCTGTACAGTGTACTCCTGCACTGTGCACACTACTTCTATGTCAGGTCCTGCCTTCCCCTGTACAGTGTACTCCTGCATTGTGCACACTACTTCTATGTCAGGTCCTGCCTTACCCTGAACAGTGTACTCCTGCACTGTGCACACTACTTCTATGTCAGGTCCTGCCTTCCCCTGTACAGTGTGCTCCTGCATTGTGCACACTACTTCTATGTCAGGTCCTGCCTTCCCCTGAACAGTGTACTCCTGCACTGTGCACACTACTTCTATGTCTGTTCCTGCCTTTTCCTGTACAGTGTACTCCTGCATTGTGCACACTATTTTTATGTCAGGTCATGCCTTTCCATGTACAGTGTACTCCTGCACTGTACACAATGCCTTTATGTCAGATCCTGCCTTCCCCTGTACAGTCTGTGTGTTACTCTGTATAACTCCTGCACTGTATTGCTTCTGTCACTTATCCTTCAGTCCGCTCTGCACTTTCTCCCGCTTTGATCCCAGCATGTCAGAGAGCAATCTGTCCTCACCACCTGCCCAGTTTTTGGCTTCCTGTTTGCAGAATGCAGGAAGACATGCAGGAAACAGATGTTGGAGCTTTCACTGCTCATACTGGCCAGGTGCATCCTATGAGAAAAAAGGAAGAAATAGAAAGAGATACGAAGTAGCCCTGTTATAGGCCTGGTATGATGGGTCTGGTTTATGCAATGCTTTGACATACAGAAAGTGCACATGGGGTCTCAATACCAGAAGCAACTGACAGGGCGCACAATGATGGAGACGTGATATCACTGGACTACTGCTGCAGTATATCCCACAATGTAGATCATTGAGAGTCTTCAATTTCCAATCTCTTCAAACATGTTGCCTGCAATATTTATACAAAGAGGTTCCAAGGTTCATATGGCATCAATTTTAGGATATACCTCCATATTCCTCCTCCAAACCTTTATCAGCCTTCACCCAAACTCTTACTCCAAACCTTGACATCAGTTATCCTCCTTGTGTCTTTAAAAAAAACTCAGCCAAACATAATTTCGGTGGTGCATTTAGAACCTCCAGGGCCCCAGAGGAACAAATTATGAAGAGCCCCCCAGCTCAGTGGCGGATTGCCAGGGCCTGCTCGCAAGTACCACCTTTATGACCCTGGAAGTTCTGCCATTGGTGTCAGTAGGGCAGTTCATGGGGACAGTTAGTTATGATTTTTGTTATTTATTTATTTTTTTATAATTTTACTTGTTTAAATATTTTTTTTACAATTTTACTTTTTATTTTTTTTTACAATTTATTTAGGAGCCCTGTTGGGCTTTAGTGAAATATTAGGGGTTTAAATAGACCTCTGATGTTTCACCTTTAAGACAGAGAAAAGAGATTGAGGACACATCATCTCTGCGGCCTCAGCTGCACAAAATGAATGGAAAGGAATAGCTCTGTACAGAGCTCCCCATTCATTCACAGTTTACTATGCTTCAGTTCTGAATGGACACAGTGAGTGACCGCAACCGATCGCTCACTGTCTATTTAGAAAAGGAAGGGGTAGGTAAATGACATATTTACTGGCCTTTTTCCCTGCTCTATATCCTGAGAGCATAACCTGTAGAAGCTAATGGGAGAGGGGAGGAGGGAAACCAGCAGTGCTGCGGGGGTCCTAAACTGGGGCTATTATGTACCTTTTGTTCTTGGCCTGGCTGTAGGCAGCTCAGACTGATTGTACAGTTTGTATTTGGGCTTTCACTAAGCTCTGTTGGGTTGTGCATTTCTCACTGTCGCCAGTAGGTGTCACTGGTACCACAAGCCATAGCATGATATTTCACAAACAGGCTGAGTTATGAATATTTATATTTCCTTCAGCCAGCCCAGGAGGAGGTTCATGGTCACTGGTGCATGATGGGGAAGGATATATATTTGGGACAGTCCATGTGCTTGGTCTCCTGCCTCAGGATTAGGCCTGAGGAGGTGCTGCTGGAATAAGCTCTGTGCTTAGGCTCAGAAGCCTATTTGGGGCCTACGTACGCTGAGGTGGTCCTGAGGTTGTCCTGCCCATTGTGGAAGAACCTAGGGCAAGGTGAGAAGGTCCAGGGGAGCCCCTTGCTGGAGAGAGCCAGGATGAAGGCTGGTCTCTCAGAAAGGCCTGGTGACTCACTTAGAGGATGCACTAGAATCTGTAGTGTTGCCTGGTCGGCTTAAAAGTTCTGACACTGTGAAGCTATACTTTGTTCCAGATCTGAGAAGTCTGTAAGTGATCTGTTGTGGTATCTGAGACCCCTAACCCTAACTCCTTCTACCTCCTTCAAGTACCTCATCATTTCAACATTAACACTTTGACTCTGTCAATTCAGAAAAAGAAGGGGGTAGGTAAATTACATATTTATCAGCCCCTTCCACACTCTTCTTTTTGACACATCCTCTGCAGCAGCTAGCGGGAGAGGACAAGGGGACCAGGAAACGAGAGAGCAAAGGGACCCAGGGGCAGCAGAAAGTGGAGAAAGCTGGATAAGAGAGGTGGCTGGTGCAGCATTTAGAGGAACTGTCCCCTACATTTTCCTCCTGCTGAATGCCTGCCAGAGGCAGAGGAAGAGAAGCAGGCTTTCAGCAGCTGCAGGAGAAAATGGAAAGGCTTGGTTCCTTTATATGCCTCCCCTGATGCCCCTCCTATCTAAGTGTAAAGGGGAGCCACACGGGACACCTGGAGCATGATGTGACCCCTGTAGTTACATCCAGGGCCGCTGTTAGAAATTACAAGACCCTTTACAGCCGGACGATATTTCCACAAAAAATACTCTAAATTTTAGCGGACACAAACATAATATATATTACCAAATTCCTGCTAAATCTAAAAGATAAAACTGTATTAAGTTAATAAAAAAAGCTCTCTGTGTAAATTAGGTCTTTGGGCTGTGGCTTGTGCAATATGAATTATTATTTTTTTGAAATTTGGCTATTGCTGTGTGCAGGCACGCAGCCTATGTTACGCTATGGGGATGCAGCAGTTGTCCTAACATAGCCGCAGGTCCTAATTTTAAAGGTGTGTGGGTACAGGTGTATGGCCCCAAACATAGACAGTGTGCATTCGGGGCCACTCACCGCCACCTGCACACCTGTAAAATTATGACCTGCGGCTGCACAAACAAACCGCTCATTCACACTCTATGGGCCAGAGAACCCATGTAAATGAGCCCTCTATTTTTTAAATTATTGTTACAATTTTTTTTTAAATATTTATTTTTTAATTTAAAAAAATGTTTTTACAATTTGTTATTATGTTTTACATTTTCATGTTTTAAATTAATAATTAATTAAAATGTATTCATTTTTTACAAATTGTATTATTTTTACATTTTAAAGTTTTTTTTGTATACAATTTGTCTTTTACAATGCTGTTGGGAGAACATGTGTGAGATATCAGGGGTCTAAACAGACCCCTGACATCTCACCTTTGAGACGGAGAAAGGAATTGAGGACAGGTCAGTTCCTTTCTCTGTAGCCTCAGCTGCACTGAAGATGAATGAACAGGAGACAGAGTCTCCTGTTCGTTCATGAACTGAAGCATAGTAAATGCAGTTATCAATGGACACAGGAGTGATTGGTACAGATCACCTACTGTGTTAATTTAGAAAAGGAAGGGGCCGGTAAATTACATATTTACTGGCCCTTACCCTGCTTTCCCTTATCCTATGTACCCACAGCAGCCAACACGTGGGCGGCATGCAGAGCAGGGGCCATGATTTGCATATGAATCACAACAGGTTTCTAAATGCCGACCCAATTTACAAAGGTACGATTTACATATAAATAGCGGATGATGCCAACCCTGTTTACAGTATATACAAATGCCGACACGATTTGGCAATTACAGGAATGATGGCCTGTGTGTCTATACCTTCAGTAGCTTAAACCGGCTTTCACAGCGCATCGTCCTGTAATTAACCCCCTGCCGCACAGATCTCACTCCCTGTCTGGCCCTCCTATGTGTCGGGCCCCCAACAAGAGGACTGGTGGTGTCCTCCCCATCAGCGGCTCTTGTTACGCCCTTCATATATCTTACAGACCTCCAGAACTCTTACAGACCTGGCGCAGTCCTGCTCCTCAGTCCAGCCTCACCATCAAACTTCAGACTCAAGTCCAGTGTCAAAAATCAAGTTTCAGAATCCAGATTTTAAAATCAGGAATTCAGAGTCAGGTGTCAAAATATGACATCATACCCAGTATCAGACTCAGGTGCCAGAGTCAATTGTCAGACATAGAAAGATACACTGATCAACCATAACATAATGACCACTGACCGGTAAAGTGAATAACATTGATTATGTTGTTACAATAGCACCTGAAACTGTGTGGTATATATTAGGCACAATGAACATGTTGTCCCTAAAGTTGACCCGTTTAACCACTTGTCGATCGCGCTATAACCGAATGACAACTAAAGAGTGCGGTCGTCTAGTTCTGGGACGCCATCATATGATGGCGTTCATTCATCGCGCCCGCGCTGCGCCCTGTGATTGCAGTGTCTAGTCACATATTAAGGTAATGATAAAGGAAAACCTGCAGACATGTCCTGTTGGGGGTACTCCAGTTGGGAACCACTGCTTCAGACAGCTCTTGAAGCTCATGCTGACCTGTGTCCACAGCCAAAAGTGCCTACAATGGGCATGTGAGAATCAGAACTGGACCATGGAGCAATGGAAGAAGGTGGCCTGGTCTGATGAATTCAAGAATGGTTTGAGGAACACAGTGAGTTTGAGATGTTGGCTTGATCTCTGTTCCATAGCATACCTTCAGAAGTCTAGCGCAGTCAATTCCTCAATGGGTTAAGGTGGGTGGTCATAATGTTATGGTTGATGGATGTATAACCCAATGGGGTGCCAAACATTCAAGAGTAATTTTTTTTTTTAATTTAATGATAAAATTGATTTATAGCAGAATGAAGCCAACACATTTTGAGGACCTAACACACTATTCCTTCATCAGGTCTACAAAATAAGTACAAACACATAAGTCATGAATCTAAAATAAGGTGACCAGATTTTTTAAATGAAATCTGGGCATATATATATATATATATATATATATATATATATATATATATATATATATATATATATAAATTTATTGACAAATGGTAAACTATTTTATAAGCATATTTTCCTCAAATGATATATGCAGTGTATGTGGTATGTGTTTATGGAATGATTGTATGATATATACATTATTTCTCACATTTTGTCCATGAGATAAAATTAAAAAAAGATATTTCTTAGAACTTTTTGGGATATGACTTCCAAATGTTAAGGAGAAAAAACTGTTCAATGCATATTTTGTATTTTATTTTTACCAAAGAATTTTAGTTTAACAATAAAAATATAAATTAACAATTCAGAACAGTAAAAGATTGCATGGTAACAACACATACACGTATGGTATTTTTTCACACAGATAGAGCTTTATTTTGGTTGTATTTAATTGCCACTGGGTTTTTTATTTTTTTATTTTTTGCCGAACAAGAAAAGATCAAAAAATGTTCTTAGTTCCTGTTATAAAATGTTATAAATGATGGGCACTGATATGCGTCAATGATGGGCACTGATAGGCAGCACTGATATGCGGCAATGATTGGCACTGACAGGCAGCACTGATATGTGGCAATGATGGGCACTGATAGGCGGCAATGGTGGGCACTGATAGGCAGCACTGATATGCAGCAATGATGGGCACTGATAGGGGGCAATGGTGGACACTGACAGGCGGCAATGATGGGCACTGATAGGAAGCATTTATATGCGGCAATGATGGGCACTGCTAGGCAGCTCTGATATGTGGCAATGGTGGACACTGACAGGCGGTACGGATATGCGGCAGTGATGGACACTGATAGGCGGCTATGATGAGAACTGATAGGCAGCATTAATGGGCACTGTTAGGTGACAATGATGGGCACTAATGAGGCTGCACTGATAAGTTGGCATTGATGGGCACTAATAGGCAGCATTTACACAGTCCACTGATGAGGCTGCACTGGTAGGAGGCACTGATGGACACTGATACACTGGGGGGAGGGGGTTAATCAATCTATAATGTCATTTGTAATATGCAGCATGCAAGAGGTTAACATATTGCCATTGGTCACTGGTGCATTAGTGACCAGTGGCTGTTATTTAACCCCTTTGTGCTGCATTAGTGGCAGTGGTGTCAGTGTTTATTAACCCCTTTATGCTGCAGCACACGGGGGCGGCGCCTAGGAAGCTCCTGTTGGGCTGGGCGGAGAGCCCTCACCGGTAAATGACAGTGTACCGCTTCATCACAGCTTTGCAAGTGTAGCAGCGGCTGGAGGCCGTATACAGTGTCTTGCCCCTGCGACCTTTTTACCAGGCATCAGAGCGACCCGGGGGACCAATGCCACCCTGCCCCCTAGCCCTGTTCGCCCCTGCTATCTGGGGACAAATCTAGAGACAGACTTGGTCAGGGGACAGTGTCCTCGGCCTGGGGACTGTCCGCAGAAACCGGGGAGGTCTGCTCACCCTAATGTAAAAATAAAAATAGAAAAAAGGCCATAAAATATAAAAATGTATATACAAGTGTATAAACAAAAAAAAATTCAAAGGGTATATACCTTTCACATACAATTTACGATCCTAGTAAATAGCAGAGTCAAGATAATAATACAAATAAACATATAATATATAAGATATATATAAGATAATAAATAAATAATAATACAAGTCAATAAATATTACATTTTTAAATTGTATTTCAATTGTGTATATATCTATAGATCTATATCTGTAGATATATCTATACAGATATATCTATATATAGAAATATGAAGACTTTGTAGCGGGGCGAACCTGTGCTGGAGACTATGGGGGTTCAAGCCGAAACCATAGGCAGCCTCTGTTGACCTTAATCCTCAACAATTCTAAACCTGTAAACACTGGGTCATACACCAGTGACCCTACTTGTGGGCCAGATAACGTCTTTGTAAGTAGGTAGACAATTGATTTTTAATGATTTTATACTTACAATTTTTGGTGTTTTCCATTTTTTTTTTTTGGCAGGGTATCTTTAAAATGAACAGTAAAATCCTGAACTGGTAGTTAAAAACGCCCCAACGTTTTTTTCCTAGAAAATTTCCAGGAGGAAATATCACTTTTTTACATCGAAAAATCAACCATCATGACCACATGTGATTGAAGTGATAGCGTAGAGTCACACCTCTGGGCCACAGAAGCCAGTTGTGGTTAGAAATAGATTTTATTTCCAGCTTCCAGCTGAACACTTCCTGCAACATCATTTGTCTTCAAAATAGCAAAGCAGGCACAGTTTTATTATACTGAACTGTCTACAGGCGTCCGCGAAAGAATTGGTGCAGCATTGCAACTCTCCAGCAGATGGCGCCAGAGTTCTGTATAATCTCTGTGTGTTCATATAACTAAGCGAAGAAGCAGTCTGATATGATATAGTATAATATAATATGATATAATATAATATAATATAGCTGCGCTGTTGATTTGCTGGTTATTCATATTTGTCCTTTTCTTTTTTTTTCTTTTTTTTTTTTGCTAAGCACCCAATATGTGTATTGCCACTGAGATTTTACTGGCTACATGCTTGTTCCAAGTAAGTGCGTGACTAAGTAGTAAACATGGGTGAAGTATGACACCCCCTGTAACGTGCACCTTTACAAGCAAGTCATGAATGACAGCTCCAATATTTTGTTTTAGACAGGCGCCCTTAAGAAACAAGAAATTCAGTTTTGGAAACAAGACCTTGGTAAAAGAGAGGGACTATAAATCCCAGCATGCATGTGCACCAGAGGTAGCCATGCAATGTCAAGAGTTCTACACTGCACTTCTTTGTAGTAAATACAATACAACTGTAAGCCCTTGTACACACGGTCGGAGATTCCGACGGAATGTGTCCTATCGGACCGCTTTTTGGATAATCCAACTGTGTGTGGTCTCCATCAGACTGTTTCCGTCGGAATATCTGATGGACCAAGTTTTCCAACTTGTCCGTAAAATTTTTCAACAAAATGCTCCGATCGGACATACTCCAATCATGTGTAGCCTACTCAGACGGACAAAGTGCCACACATGCTCAGATCAAATTCCTAAACCAAAGCTATTGGCTACTAGGCTGAACATAGTCCTGTCGTAACGAAATAACCTCATCACGTTATGTACAATCGGATTTTCCGACAACTTTGTCCGACCGTGTGTATGCAACAGTTTCAGACAAAATCCGTTGGACAAAATCCAACGTATTTGGTTGTCAGAATGTCCGACCGTGTGTATAAGGGCTTATGCCCCGTACACACGAGAGGACTTATGTCCGACAGACCTCCAAAGGAGTTCCGCCGGAGTTCCGACGGAGTTCTGGCGGAGTTCTGGCGGACTTTTCGACCGAACGGACTTGGACACACACCATCACACCAAACTCCGACGGAGTCGAACGTGATGACGTACGACTGGATTCGAATAAGGAAGTTCATAGCCAGTAGCCAATAGCTGCCCTAGCGTCGGTTTTAGTCTGTCGGAGTAGCATACACACGAGCGAATTTTTCGAAGGGGACCGGGTCCGGCGGAGTTCCGTCGGGAAAATTTGAAGCATGCTTCATTTCTAAAGTCCGTCAGACTTTGGCGAATCAAAAGTCCGTTGCAGCCCACACACGATCGAATAGTCTGACGGACTCAGTCCGTCGGAGTTTGGATGTTGAAAAGTCCGCTCGTGTGTACGGGGCATTAGAGTCGCTGGATTTCGGGCCTTTTCCCCCACACAGGAGCTGGATCAGCACAGACCGTAATTAGACACTTTTCAGAAGAAGAGAGGGCAGTGATGTGCAAGAAGGGAGAGGGCTGTGCTAACACGGGCCTGTTGAATGTGCCACTGGCCATGCTAACTTGTGGTTGGGTGGTCAGGGAGTGGTAAAACCGTGGCTCAACCACCTGTTTTCCCTTCGCAATACACACAGCCAGGCAAAAGGAATTTTCTGCACTCTCCAAATGGCTCAAGAAACAGTCGATTTTGTGTTTATGTGAGAATGATGATCTTGTATAGGGATTGGGGTACATGGGATACTCAGAAATTGAAAAACTACAAACTACAAACAGCAAATGAGGACCTGCTAGTCTCTCTGGCTACGCTAATCAAAACTGTAGAACTGAGCTGCAACAGCGGAGTGATGATGCAGCAATAGGCAAGTTCCAAACAAAATTACATTGAAGAGATAGCACCTGGCTGTATTGCATGGCACCTGGCTGCTCTAGGCCCAAAGTAGAGATATGATGGGGTGCTCCTGTATGACTTGCTGTGGATTTAGGCTTCCCCTGGTTCCAGACATGTGAGGTATTGAGCCTCACTGTCCTCTCTGTAGCTTTTGATGTGATGCTGGTTTGTACTCACTCAGTCCCCTTTAAAGTGGAACTCCACCCAAAAGGAGAAGCACCGCTTGTCTGCTCCCCCCTCCCCCTTTTGCTGCCACATTTGGCCCCTTTTGGAGGGTACCTGGTTTTGACCTCCTTCTCCTTCCTTCCAGCTAGCCCATTCACAAAGCACAGCGTACTTCACACATGTGCAGTAGGGAGCCGGCTGTGAAGTCGCAAGGCTTCCCTGCCAGTTTACCTTAGCCAATATGGCAGCGGTAGCACTCGATAGCCGATTGAAAAATCAGCTCTAGTGAGGACACCGCTGGATTCCTGGACAGATAAGTGCCTAAATATTAAAAGTCAACAGCTACAGTATTTGTAGCTGCTGACTTAAAATTTTTTCTGAAGGAACCTGGAGCTCCTATTTAAAGGAGTCCAGCCTGAGCTTTTTAGGCTGGGCTTCTCCTTTGGGTCCCAGGGGTGCAATTCGTTTTTCATTCCTGTGACCCGTTTTCAGCGGAAAGTGGTCTGAAGTCCACTGTCCGCTGATGTCAATGCCATCAGTCGAGGCATCATCCTGACTTTCCATGTCTGGATCCGCCAGCTGCCTTGACTGAAGGCAGTCTCATTGAGCCGCTCCCCATCCCAGCTCAGCGCTCCAGTCAGCCTGGAGGATAAGAGCAGGAGAGATGATGACTGACAGTCAGCAGCTCTCTGCTCGGGGAGGAGTTAGAAGCAAGCCATCGGTGGTGTTCTGTGGCTCGGTTCTCAGTGAAGAGATGGCGGGGGACAGCTATGCTGCATCCACCGAGTTAAGTATGATTAGCCAAAAAAAAAAAGAAAACCCATACTTCTCTTTTAAGTCGTTTCTCACACTCAGAATGCTGCTGCACTGGCCTCTCTGCTGGGCAGGTTGTTCCTGGCATGGCTTGATGTCTGCAGCTAAGACTGGGCTGAGAAAAGAAGACACAAAGCTTCCCACTTCTCTCTCTTGCTTTCTTCTTCCCCAGGGGCAGAGCCCCCAGCACAGTGATCTCCTCCAGACGACTGGACCCCACACTCTGCTCCCAGACTGCCAGGCTCCTGAGTATTTATGGGTTGTCCCCCCACCTTCTGGGCCCTTCCTCCCCAGGGATTGGTGAGAATGTCATAAAAATTCAGGCTGCAGCCTCTGTCCCTCCACCCACTAAGTTCTAGAACTACCCAGAGAGTTTCAGAAGACAGGGGGAGGTAACAGAGCCACAACTTTTGAAGCACCACGAGCGTCTTCATTGAACAGTCTCAGTCCTGACTGGTAGTGGCACTGCTGGTAAGCCAGGATCCATCCTGTGCCCACTGCCCAGTCAGTGCCAGTCCCAGGGCTGCCACTGCCACTGCGTACTCCTGCAGCCGCTGCAGGACAGCACATTGCCAGCAGCCCGACTTCTCCAGTTCTCCTCCTGAGCTTCCTCCCACCCACAAGGGCTGCAAGTTTTGAGACGCCACTGTGCCAGACAAACTACCAGGACCAGGTTAGTGTTTGTTGTGGCAGCAAATATCATTCATGATGAGATACAGCAACTTGCTGGCAAATACGACCCGAGTCTTTACACTTCCCTTCATTCATGTTTAGTTACTATTCAATTATTAACCACTTAAAGAGGAAGTAAACTCTCCCACTCTGATGCTTCTTTTCATTTAGTCCATTATAATAAGTAATTATCAGACTATAGCCACTGTAATCCAGCCCAAATTGTCCACAGTGGAGTGTATTTTCGCTCTTAAATTGAGCACTTCCTGTACTGTTGACCAAGTCTCCTTCTCAATCCAATGTTTCTATGGCAACCCTGCTTCCCTGTTCTTAGCTGACTTGTTTATTTCATAGTATTTACTTGTGCTGATTATCTAGTGTTTGCCTGTGTAAGTCCTATCAGCTTCAGCTGATAAGACTGCAGTACTGCTGTCCCATTCCCTGCTTTACACTGTATGTGAGGTCAAATGGTCACATGGTGTGTAGAAGGAAGCTCTGAGTGATTAGTAGCCTCCTGGGAGTTCAGTGTTGTGCCGTAGGAAGTCCTGATAACAGATAGATAAGCACATAGAGAGTGTGCTGTAAATCAGGGGAGATCTGGGCATGCTCAGTGACATCATTCTAAAGAACAAAAAGGATTACAACAATACTAAGCAAGTAAGGAGATATCTACAAGCAGTGTTCATTAGGGTTTTTGTATGCTGATTTACATGGGACAAAGTTGTGGGGGAGGGTTTACAACCACTTTAAGCCCCGGACCAATTTGCTGGCCAAAGACCAGAGCACATTTTTCAATTCTGCACTGTGTCGATTTAACTGACAATTGCGCGGTCATGCGAGGTTGCTTCCAGACAAATTCAACGTCCTTTTTTCCCCACAAATAGAGCTTTCTTTTGGTGGTATTTGATCACCCCTGCAGTGTTTATTTTTTGCGCTATAAACAAAAATAGAGCGACAATTTTGCAAAAAAACGCAATATTCTTTTACTTTTTGCTATAATAAATACAGTGCCTTGCGAAAGTATTCGCACCCCTTGAACTTTTCAACCTTTTGCCACATTTTAGGCTTCAAACATAAAGATATAAAATTTTTATTTTTTGTGAAGAATCACCAACAAGTGGGACACAATTGTGAAGTGGAACGAAATCTATTGGATATTTTAAACTTTTTTAGCAAATAAAAAACTGAAAAGTGGCGCGTGCAAAATTATTCGGCCCCTTTACTTTCAGTGCAGCAAACTCACTCCGGAAGTTCAGCGAGGATCTCTGAATGATCCAATGTTGTCCTAAATGACTGATGGTGATAAATAGAATCCACCTGTGTGTAATCAAGTCTCTGTATAAATGCACCTGCTCTGTGATAGTCACAGGGTTCTGTTGAAAGTGCAGAGAGCATCATGAAGACCAAGGAACACACCAGGCAGGTCCGTAATACTGTTGTGGAGAAGTTTAAAGCCGGATTTGGATACAAAAAGATTTCCCAAGCTTTAAACATCCCAAGGAGCACTGTACAAGTGATCATTTTGAAATGGAAGGAGTATCAGACCACTGCAAATCTACCAAGACCTGGCCGTCCCTCTAAACTTTCAGCTCAGACAAGGAGAAGACTGATCAGAGATGCAGCCAAGAGGCCCATGATCACTCTGGATGAACTGCAGAGAACTACAGCTGAGGTGGGAGAGTCTGTCCATAGGACAACAATCAGTCATACACTGCACAAATCTGGCCTTTATGGAAGAGTGGCAAGAAGAAAGCCATTTCTCAAAGATATCCATAAAAAGTCTTGTCTAAAGTTTGCCACAAGCCACCTGGGAGACACACCAAACATGTGGAAGAAGGTGCTCTGGTCAGATGAAACCAAAATCAAACTTTTTGCCCACAATGCAAAACTATATGTCTGGTGTAAAAGCAACACAGCTCATCACCCTCAACACACCATCCCCACTGTCAAACATGGTGGTGGCAGCATTATGGTTTGGGCCTGCTTTTCTTCAGCAGGGACAGGGAAGATGGTTAAAATTGAGGGGAAGATGGATGCAGCCAAATACAGGACCATTCTGGATGAAAACCTGTTGGAGTCTGCAAAAGACCTGAAACTGGGACGGAGATTTATCTTCCAACAAGACAATGATCCCAAACATACAGCAAAATCTACAAAGGAATGGTTCACAAATAAACGTATCCAGGTGTTAGAATGGCCAAGTCAAAGTCCAGACCTGAATCCAATAGAGAATCTGTGGAAAGAGCTGAAAACTGCTTTTCACAAACGCTCTCCATCCAACCTCACTGAGCTCGAGCTGTTTTGCAAGGAAGAATGGGCAAGAATTTCTGTCTCTCGATGTGCAAAACTGATAGAGACATACCCCAAGCGACTTGCAGCTGTAATCGCAGCAAAAGGTGGCTCTACAAAGTATTAACGCAAGGGGGCCGAATAATTTTGCACGCCCCACTTTTCATTTCTTAATTAGTCAAAAAAGTTTCAAAAATCCAAAAGATTTCGTTCCACTTCACAATTGTGTCCCACTTGTTGGTGATTCTTCACAAAAAATAAATTTTTTTATATGTTTATGTTTGAAGCCTGAAATGTGGCAAAAGGTTGAAAAGTTCAAGGGGGCCGAATACTTTCGCAAGGCACTGTATTCCCAAAAAATATATAAAAAAACATTTTTTTTCCTCAGTTTAGGCCGATACGTATTGTTCTACATATTTTTGGTAAAAAAATAGCAATAAGCGTATATTGATTGGTTTGCATAAAAGTTATAGCATCTACAAAATAGGGGATAGTTTTATGGCTTTTTTAGTATTCGTTTTTTTATTTTTACTAATAATGGCAGTGATCTTTATCGGGACTGCGACATTATGGCGGACATACGAAAAACAAGCTCTGGACTGCCGCACTCTTCAAAAGACCACTTTCTTTTATTGGAAAATCACATCACAGCTCAACAAACACAGCGAACAAGGAAACATTGCTGACGTTTCGCACTAGCTGTAGTGCTTATTCATAAGCAATTTCTCCTTCATATTATGGCGGACATGTCAGACAATTTTGACACATTTTTGGGACCATTGTGATTTTTACAGCAATCAGAACTATTAAATTGCACTGATTACTGTTAAAATGACACTGGCAGTACTAGCTGGTTAGGAAGGGGTTAAGTGTGTCCTGGGGAGTGATTCTAACTGTTGGGGGAGGGGGGCTGTGTGTGAAACATCACTGATCATAGCTCCCGATCACAGGGAGCAGAGATCAGTGACTTGTTTACATTAGCATCTCCCCGTGCTTCAGCTCCGTGAGGCGATCGCGGGTATCCCTCACTTGGGGAGTGATGTACAAGGTACGCTTTTGTCACTAAGTTAAAGCAGGTGCACATTGCACACCACCTGTCTAAGCTGATTACCACAGTTTGCCCTTTCCCCCAAAAATTGGCAAAATAAATATCGAAAAATTATCTTTTTTTGGGTGGGTGCGGGGGGGGGGGGGGTTTGTCCCTGAATGGCAGTTTGGAAATGTGGTCACTCTATTGGCGCCGCCCTCCCTATCCTCGCAACCCCCTATATGCTTTAATGGATATATTTATGCTTAGCATGAATCTATCCACTGCTGCTGCGGCCACCCCCCATTCCTGTGTTTGGCCCCTTTCGGGTCACTAGGCATATGAATTACAGCAGCCGGGTTTTTTTTTTTTTTTGAAGCACTGATTAGAGCCAGAGGCTCTAATAGGCTTCAAAATAGGGTTTACTCGGAACGCAAAGCATCGGAAGCCCACCCTGGTGTGTTGCAACAGCGAATGAAAATTTGCTGTTGCAACACTGATCCTCATCCCAGCCAATTGGGAAGCAGGTATGAAACCTGTTTCCCGATTGGCCAAAACGTCTGGCGATCCTATTGGACGCCTAGCGCTGGGAGGAGGAGAGAGGTGGAGAGAGGAGGCAGAGCAGAAGCTGCTTCAGGAGAGGACACCGGAGCAGCGTAAGGGCCACTTAAAAGTGAAAGTATTGCATATCGACCTCTCATGTCTCATGTCACACGTCCCAGGAAGCTGCGGGGTTAATCTGACTGCGCGGTGCGATCCTGTGCATGTGCAGTGGGGAGCTGGCTGAAGAAACCAGAGCTGGCTCCCTCAGCCAAGATGGGAGTGCTGAGGATCCAAAGACCGGCCCAGGTGAAGATGGCGCTGGAGTCCTGTACTGGTAAATGTCTGTTACTTAAAAGTCAGCAGCTACAGTATTTGTAGCTGCTGACTTCTATTTTTTTTTTCCTAACAAAGTTCCTCTTTAAGTTTGCCTTCCCTAATGAAATGTTTTTTTTGCCAAAATTTCAGTGATGTAAAAACTCCTATGGGCCTATATATAAAGCATCAATTACATGAATGTCAGAAGCATTTGTGCAAACCGAATGAAATGTCACTGTAATCGTGACGAAGGCCTGTATCGTGAGCGCTACCTAGTGGCCAAAATGCAGTATCATTTTCTAAAATTCCCTAATTAAGAAAACAATATCGCATTCTGGCCACTAGATGGAGCTGATGATACAGGCATTAACCACTTCAGCCCCGGAAGAAATTATCACCTTGATGACCAGGCTATTTTTTGCAATACAGCACTGCATTACTTTAACTGACAATTGCGCTATAATACTTATCCAAAAAAAATATAAAAAAAATTAATTTCTTCATCACTTTAGGCCAATGTGTATTCTACTACATGTTTTTGGTAAAAAAAAATCCCATTAAGCGAATGTTGATTGGTTTCCGCAAAAGTTATAGCATCTACAATTTACGGGATTGATTTATGGACTTTTATGTTTTTTTATTTTTTTGGGGTTTTACTGCTTTACTGGTGGCGATCAACGATTTTTAGCGGGACTGCAACATTGCGGCAGACAAATCTGACCCTAAGTGACACTTTTTGGGGACCTGAGTAATAGGAACAGATGATCTCCATGTCCTCCCCTGTCAGAACGGAGATCTGCCTCTCTGTGAAGCGATTGCGGGTGGCCGGTGGACATTGGGTTCGCCGGACAGATGCATCGTCTCCTCACGTCCACACTATCTATTGCATGAAACAACGTACAGGTAACTTGTCTCGCGCAATAGAGCCGCCCTGCCGCAGTATATATGCAGTGGGCGGTCCTTAAGTGGTTAAAGTGGTATTAAACTCAAAAGCAAAAATGTATTATATTGCAGCTAAACAACAGATTTACTGGCCAGATCACCAGGTAAAAAGAAAAGAAAGTCTAAAAATGAAAACTAATTCAGCCACGATATATAATGATTGGTAAACTGCCATTTACAGGTGAATCTAAAAAGAAATTGCAATATCATCAAAAAGTCCATTTATTTCAGTAATTCAATTCATAAAGTCAAACTCATGTATTTTATATAGATTCATTACACACAGAGTGATATATTTCAAGCATTTCTTTCTTTAAATTTTAATAATTATAGCTTACAGATAGAGAAAACCCCAAATTCTGTATCTCAGAAAATTTTACATAAGACCAATAAAAAAATATTATTAATACAGAAATGTTGGCTTACTGAAAAGTATGTCCATGTACAGTATAGTATGCACTCAGTACATGGTCAGGGCTCCTTTTGCATGAATTTCTGCATCAATGCAGCGTGGCATGGAGGTGATGATCAGCCTGTGGCACTGCTGAGGTGTTATGGAGCCCAGGTTGATAGCGGCCTTCAGCTCATCTGCATTGTTGGGTCTGATGTCTCTCATCTTCCTCTTGACAATACCCCACAGATTCTCTATGGGGTTTAGGTCAAGCGAATTTCCTGGCCAAACAAGCACAGTGATACCATGATCATTAAACCAGGTATTGGTAGTTTTGGCAGTGTGGGCAGGTGCCAAGTCCTGCTGGAAAATGAAATCAGCATCTCCATAAAGCTGGTCAGCAGAGAGAAGCATGAAGGGCTCTAGAATTTCCTGGTAGAGGGCTGCACTGACTTTGGACTTGATAAAACACAGTGGACCAACACCAGCAGATGACATGGCTCCTCAAATCATCACTGACAGTGGAAAGTTCACACTGGACCTCAAGCAACTTGGATTCTGTGTTCTGTGTACATTTTTGGTTTTGGGTTTAATACCGCTTTAATCTTTTAAGCCTCAGAAGGTACGCTTGGAACATTGCGACCCCTCAAGGTAGACCTCCTTCTAGACAGCTGCAAGGACCTAGCAGAAGATGGAGCCTTCCTGACTCTACAGAACTTGGACAAATACATTTTAGAAGGAGTCCACTTTTAGTAAACTCTTCATAACCAGGTCGCACGTTCCTAATTCATTGGATGACCCAGTCACTCCAACATAGCTGGTGTTTCTATCTAGGAATTTAAAACCAAAGGACGAGTCATCGGGAGCAAAGTCCTGAATACTGTGAGTTTGGTTTCCTTGACCTGCCAAATCAGCTACTTATCTCTTACATTGGGTTTTAGAAAAGCTTGTGTCAGCCTGACCTTTTATCTCATTCCCGAATTGGACTCGTGATTTGGGATTACATGTACAGTTGCTAGTTCTGCAGTTTGGTGGTGATTCACCCACTGCTAAAGATCAACATCTCTCCTAAAGCAGTGTGAGTTGCTGAATTGTTATCTGCAGTGGTGGGGGGCTTCCGGAGGCTTATTATTGAGTTCAGTGAGGACGTCTCTGTGTTTTTTGTACTATGACCTGAAAACAAGCCAGTTCTCCTTGAATCGGGGCTTGGTGCAATGTCCCATAATAAATGGGATCTGACATAAATTCCACCAATCTGTGAAATTTGCAGTTCTGTAAACACTGTTACAGAGAGTCGGTCGTTTTTGTGTGCATTCCTGCCAAAGGCCCTTCCTTTTTTTCTTGAAAAAATATACTTTATGCAAAATAAAATATATAAAAAACAAATACTTAATCAGATTACATTCCACACTGTACTATGAGACAGCGCATGAATACACTGCATTACAATACAGTTCCAACCACACAATAAATGACATTTGCTCAGTGGTGTGATTCCTAATGTGCAGTGAGAAGTAAAGCTCCCTGAACCATCACATCATGCATGGTGCCGTTTTAATCATGTAGGTGTGGCCCGGGCTTACTACCCGCAGGGGGAAGAGAACTCACACAAAATATGGTTGATGCAGCAAAGCGTATTAATGGGCCGGCGTAAGGGGTGGTCAGGAGGAGTGGCTGCCCTGGATACTGTAGTATCATGTTTGGGGGGGGGGGCACTGCAGAAAGATTGAGAGGGGAGGGGATTTATGTTGGGAGGAAGTATTTGGGGGCAGCAGGGGGTAAGAATTGTCCTAGGTGGGGAAATTTAAGTGTTTGTGCTCGAAGTGGTGATTTGGGGGGAGTTTTATTGGGAGGGGGAGGGGAGAAGAGAGCTTGTGCTAGGAGGGACGACTTGGGGGGTTTGCGCTAGAAGAGGTGATATGTTAGAGGAGGGAGGGGATTTGTGCTAGGAGGAGAATTTTTTTTGGGGGGGGGTAGATTTGTGCTAGTAGGGATGTGACAGGGGGGTGTTTGTGTTAAGAGGGGGGTGGTGGAGGGTATTTGTATTAGGAGGGGGATTTGGAGGGGAAATGTGTACTTGGAGGGGAAATTTGAGGTGTGGAGAATTTGTGCTAGGAGTGGTGTTTTTTTTGGGGGGGCAGGACTTGTGCTGGGGCCAGAGATTTGTGCTGGGAGGGAGGATTTCAGCAGGGGGGTAGATTTGTACTAGGGGGGTTTATGATTAGGGAGTAATCATGCAGATTAGTGCCCGATTTTGTTTTAGATGGGGAGGATTTTTGCTGACGCATAATGGGTATACATGTTGAGGCTTGTTTGGCATGGTAGCCCTGGGCTCTAGGTGGCCTTGTCCCGACACTTCTCACTGGACAGGAACCAGACAAGGAGATACAGTGCACACTATAGACACCTGACAGCATCTTGCAGGTGTGAGGGTTAGAAGACAGACCGGCACCTGGACCCTTAACACCAGTGACCCTGCCCGGTCATCATTGTACAGTGGGCCGGGTGGGAGCACAGTTGTTCTAGGAGGATGTCATATGTCGTCCTCCCAGGATCGCGCCTCGTGGGCCCCACAGGCCACACTCTGGCGCAATCTGTCACCCACTGGACACGACCGATGACAGATCACTGTACCAACCCGCTGCCGGTACCATGTGGCCACTGTGGCCAGTCAGTACTATTGTGATTAGCTCTGTGATTTGTCACAGTCATTACATGGTTACAGTTAGTAAATGTGGCCAATCACAGCTAATCACAATAGTTAAGACCTAATGAGTAGTTTTTATTCAGAAAAAAATGGTTGCTTATAAGGCTGGGTTTACATACTGTATATGCAAATTGGATGCATTTTTAACAGCATCCAATTCACAGAACATGTGATTCTCAATGGAGCCAGTTCACAAATATCCGGGTTTGGTTTTAAAAAGTGTCCTGTGCGTTTTTTGGGTCCGATTCAGGTGCAAATTCAGGCAAAAATTTGCACTTGAATCGCACATGAACCGGTGAACAGAAACAAACCGGGCTCTGAATTGCAAACCGCAGTCGGACATGTGTGAACCCAGCCTAACTGTAAAATTCACACTTATAAGCAACCATAGCGCGAGAGAACAGTGTTACAGTAGTAAAGTGTTTTTATGGTAACACTGTATTGCTCTGGTCACTGTATGTAAAAAAAAAAAAAAAGGTAAAAAAAAGAAGAAAAAAGTAATAAAAAATATTGAAAAAACTGAAAATTAATTATTACTTTTTTAGTTTTATGTTTAAATACCAATTTTTTTTTTTTTTTTTGAAAAAAGAACAAGTTTATTGGGATATGGTACAGTTTACAGGGAAGAAATAAACTACAGTCAGTGGTACAACAAAGTCAGATATACATGCGTCAATATTGGAGTTGCAAAATTCAGTGAATTAAATAGCAGGAGGTGGAACATGACAGCACATGAGATCTCATCGTTTGTATATCTCCCCAAGGGGAGTCTCAACCCAGCCGTGAACTCAACTCCCACAAGTATCCGGGTCATTAAGCCAGCGATCCCAAATCTTATTAAATTTGCCAGGGCACCCCCTATGTGTGTAAATAACTTTTTTCAACGGTAAGTTAGAGTTAACCTCAGCTACCCAACCCCCCGAATGTCGGAGTCTCGGGCCGCATCCACAACCTGGCAATTAGCTTCCTCGCACTGAACAACGTTTCCTGGGTAAAAGTCGCATCGGAGGGTGCCTCCGGGGCGCCCAGCTCCAGGCCCAACAAACAAACCTTAGGGTCCATCAGAAGGGGGGAGCCCATTTGGTCGTGTAGAAAACGTACCACCTGTAGCCAGAAGGCCTGGATATCAGGGCAGGACCATATTAAATGGTAGAAGGAGCACGGGAGACACCCACAGCGCGGACACCCCGGCCCCAGAGAGGGCCTGTATCTACAGATCCTGGCAGGCGTAAGGTAGGACTTGTGGAGGATATATAATTGAGTCAACCTATCTGTCACCCTAGGGGAAACTTGCTTAACCTTATTCAAAATCTCCTCCCACTCCTCCCCCGAGATCGGGCCCACATCCTCCTCCCATCGGTACCTCGTACTCTCCGTAAGTGTAGCCACCGACCGTCTTCTAAGGAAGTTGTATAGGGTCGAAATTAATTTTGTGGGCTCCTCTCCCACTATAACACCTACTACTGATAATTCCTGTGGATCCGGGAATCCCTCCCCGAATTGAGCCCGAAGGGCATGGGATAACTGTGCATAACGAAATAGCATATGGGCGGGGAGTTCAAACTCTCTCTGCAGTGCCTGGAAACCACGCACCCCCCGTGGGGAGACGACCTGGTATAGGTATATCACCCCCCGGGAGGCCCAGAGGTCCGCACCCGGCAGCCCCCGAAGCTCCCTCAATTGGGAGTTGTACCACAGGGGTGTATGTGAATGCACCCAGTCTGCTCCCAGCATCTTTTGTGCGATACCCCAGACCCGCCTGTGCTGTAGCAGTAGCGGAGCATATTTCCTCCCCCTCCTATTAGACTCCCTCCCCCTAAACAAGACCTGTAGGGGGGAATGGGCGCAGCCAGGAGACCCCCCACAAAGCAGCGACTGGTACCTGGAAGCGTCCATCCTGTGAAGGTGAAAAAAGTGAGAGAGCTGAGCAGCTACGTAGTAGGCACGAAAGTCAGGGAGCGCAGCTCCTCCCATATCCGTAGGGTTTTTAAGAGTGTTCCAGGCTAATTTATGCCTGCCAGAGCCCCAGATAAATGAATTTAAAATTGTGTCTATAGTTTTAAAATATTTAAGGGGGATAAGGGTGGGAGCCTGCCAGAATTTGTAGAGGAATTTGGGGAGGAGAATCATCTTGATCAAATTTATCCGTCCCATGACACCCAGGGGGAGTCTAGCCCAAGACTGGGTTTTGGATTTTAAATATAAGATCAGTGGTTCTATATTAAGGGTTATATAATCGGATGGATCCCTGGTGATCTGAACCCCCAAATACTGGATAGTGGCCACTCTACGTAACGGAAGGGACGACGTGTCCCTCTCCGGCGGAGAGAGGTCAATGGGGAGAATCAGCGATTTTGCCCAGTTAATGGTGAGGCCCGAGTGTCTACCAAACTCTTCAATAATACCCAGGGCCGCTCTCAGGGAGGGCCCCTCATCTTCAAGGTACAGAAGCATATCATCTGCGTACATGCTTACCGTTTCCGTTATGGGCCCCGCCTTGAGACCCCCAACATGTACGTTGGACCTAAGGGAAATAGCTAGTGGTTCTACCGCTAAGGCGTACAGGAGCGGTGACAGGGGGCACCCCTGCCTGGTCCCACGCTCCAAAGGGAAAGGCTCGGACAGGCAGCCATTCACCGCCACGCGCGCCTCCGGGGAAAAATACAATATCTGGACCCATTGCAGAAACTTGGGCCCAAACCCGAAACGTCGAAGGCACTCCCACAGATATCCCCACTCCACCGAGTCAAATGCCTTGGCCGCGTCCAACGCCACCACGGCCCTAGTACCTCCATTGTCATGAGTGGCTTGTAGGTTCATGTGGAGTCTGCGAATATTCATGGCCGTATTTTTACCAGGCATGAACCCGGTTTGATCCGGATGGATAAGGGACAGAATGTGGGAGCACAATCGGGACGCGAGGATCTTGGCCAAAATCTTTATGTCCACCTGCAGCAGGGAAATCGGGCGAAACAAATCTAGGCGATGTGGGTCTTTACCCGGCTTTGGAATGACTATAATCGTCGCTTGGCGTAGTGTATCTGGAAGGGAAGCGGACTCAAATAAATAATTATATAAATTCAATAGCTCAGGGGCCAGAACTTCGGAGTATGTTGCGTAAAAATCCAACGGTAGACCGTCGTGTCCCGGAGCCTTGGCCGCTGCCAGGGAAGACAACGCCACCACGACCTCGTCCAGCGAGATCGGAGCCTCCAGATCAGCGATCTGGGCCACCGATAACTGAGGGAAGGGAACATCTCGTAAAAAAGTTCGGGTCTCCTGAGTCGTGACCTCCACACGAGAGGCGTAGAGGTCAGCAAAGTAAGATCGGAACATCTCGGTTACCGCTCCCGGTTCAGAGACAAGAGCGCCGCTCTCATCCATCAGCGATACCACTACAGGTGGCCTCGCATCCTGATGGGCGAGGTAAGCTAAAAGCCTACCCGCTCTCTCTCCCTGTTCAAAAATCCGCTGCCGCGTAAAAAAGTGCTTGCGTTTGGCCTGCTCAAAGTGTAGTTGGTCAAGAACACGGGTCTGGAGCCTGAGGGCCGAGGCACTCGCCTCATTGGGATGTAACGTAAACTCCCGGGTGACAACCTCCAACTGCTCCTCCGCCTGACGAAGTATCAGTTTAGAGGAACATTTTAATCTATTTATCCGTCTTATCAACGAGGACCGTGCATGTAGTTTAAATGCCTCCCAAACATTACCGCCCGTGGCCGTCCACCGATTGATTGCAAAAAAATGACTCCACTCCCCAGACAAGTCGTCCCTTTCCCCTAGCGCTTTTAGCCAGAAGGGATTAAGGCGCCAGACCCTAGGTCCCATCTGTTGTGTCAGAGACAGGGTAGCCCAGCAAGGGGCATGATCTGAGAGAGATCTCGCATGAAACCCTGCATCCTCTAGCTGAGGGAGAAGGACAGTTGACGTCAAAATATAATCTATGCGGGACATAGTAGAGTGCGTAGCCGAAAAACAGGAGTACGCCCGGGACGTGGGGTATCTATAGCGCCATACATCCGTGAGTGAGAACTCCCGAAGGGTGCGACTTAGTCTAGACCCCATATGGGCCGCAGGGGCGGAGCCACCCTGAAGTCTATCCACGCTTGGGTCAAGGGCAAGGTTGAAGTCCCCCAACCAAATGGCCGGGGTATCAGGGTATCGGGCCATATAGGACAGTCCCTCAGACACGACATTAGCAGAGTATGGGGGCGGTATGTATACCGCCAAAATCAGAAACCGCCTGCCCTGAATAGTGCAATTAAGAAATATAAACCTGCCCTGGGGATCAGTCCGCAATTCAAGGAGGTGAAAGGGCAACGTCTTAGCTATTAACAAGGAAACACCTCTAGAATATGGAGTGTGGGTAGCGTGGTAAATCCAGCCAACCCACGGCCTCCGAAGCGCCAGCTGTAGCTGGCCCGTTACATGTGTTTCCACCAGCACTGTAACATCTGCTCTATAAGATTTAAGGCATGTAAAGACAGCCGTACGCTTAAGCTTATCTCTAATACCGCGGACATTCCACGTCAAAAATTTAACTGGAGCCATTCAAAAATAACGTTGAAGTGATATAACTGGCTGGGCGGACTGATCCCCAGTGCGGAGCTCAGCACAACTCCCACATCTCCCACCCACCAACCCATCATCAAACACTGAAATACGTTCCCTTGTACCATAACCTCAAAAAATAACCAAAAGAACATCATAAACCCAAACCCCCAATCCATCCCCCCTCCCCCCACCCAGCTCTCAGTCCTTCCAACTGAACTGGAGCACACGTCCCCAAACAACCAAACCTTCGCCCACATCCCCCGTAGTGAATGCATCCAGCAGAACCTCCCTCCACTGCTCAGACTGTACACGTCCACACGGGGATATATCGGGCGTGTAACTACACAGGGGGCGACCACTCGCTGCGTATGGCGCATAGAGTAGCCCATCGGGCTAAGCCGTAAAACAAGGGTCACGGCCTCCGCCCCCGGTGTCAGCGAAAAAAAGTTATCCCATCAGCGACACATAAGTAATAGGCAAAACAGTACTGAGGTCAACAACAGAGAAAGAAGGAGAACCGAGGTAAAGCAATGAGAGACAGAGAGTAGAAGAGGAGAGGAAAAAAAAAAAAAAAAGGGGGGGAAGAAAAGAAAAGAAAGAGGGGGGCACACGTCCCAGCACGGAATAACCATGGTAAAGGGCAGCCATAGGAAAACAGGGGGCCACGCTATAGAAAGTTCCATGTCCATTCCATATAGAATAAGGAGGATCATGAGCTGTCGGTAGTCTAGCAGGGTACACCGGAGTAGGTTCAGGTCATCTACTGCCCATTCAACAGTCTAGTGGGTACAATACGGGCGCAGGCAGCCTTGTAGAAGACCCACGATGGCAACAGTCATCAGCAGTGTGGTGTTCGGCAATAAGTAAACCATTCCAGGCTCATGCAGATAAATACCTCTTCCCCGGCGGTAGGTAAATAGACCGGGGAGGCCAAACTCCAGGACAATATCTCATGTCAGGTGGACCAGACCGTTCACTGCGCCCGGCGGTTCCTATCAGCCTCCCTCCTCTCCAACCAGTCCATCGCCTGCGCCGGGTCATCAAAGAAATGAGCTCGGTCCTCACCCAGAACACGCAGCCGCGCTGGGTACATCATGGCGTATTTCAAGTGGTGAATTCGCAGCCTCTTCTTAACTTCCATAAAGCGGGCTCGCTGCTTTTGTACTTCCGCAGAAAAATCTGGAAATGCCATAACATGGCCTGCTTGAAACGGAATGTTGCCCTTCTCCCTGCTGAGGCGCAAAACGGCATCCCTGTCCCGAAAATGAAGCATTTTGGCGATAAGCGTGCGTGGCGGTGCCCCTTCCGGCGGGCGTCTCGCTGGCATGCGATGCGCCCGCTCCACAACGAACGTGGTAGAAAATGCCTCCCGACCGTAGGTGTTAATCAGAAGAGTCTCCAGAAAGGTAGGCGGATCGTGGCCCTCCGCACCCTCCGGTAGGCCGATAAAACGACCGGTTCGACCTGCGCGACCTGTTTTCAAGATCGTCTTGCTTTTGAGCAAGAAGATGGAGTTGGCGCCTCATCTCCTCATGGGAGTGCTGGAGCGGATGTAACTCATCCTCCACCCGGCCAAGCCTTTCTTCAGTCTCCTTCACACGGTCCCTGATTTTGGACATGTCCTGCCGTATAAGGGAGATGTCGACTTTTATCTCTTCAATTTTGGTGGTAAGGGAAGATTGGCAGGTAGAGATAGCTTCCAGCACCTTGTCCGTGTCATTTGCCGCCGGAGGAGTTGTGGAAGGCGAGGGAGCGCCATCTTGGGCCGGCTCTTTATCCTGCCTACGGAATTTGTCCAAGGAAGCCGCCGCCGAGCCGTGCTTCTTTGTAGGAGACATGTCGGGAGGGATGACCGGGCCCCTATCCGCCGATTCCCCTTGATGAAAGGCAGTCGCTGAAGGTCAGGATAAGCGTTCAGGATAAACCGGGAGCGGAGCGCAACTCACTTGCGACCTACTCCATCGCCGTCCAGGCCACGCCCCCGTTTAAATACCAATTTTAAGAAATAATTTGTTTTTAATCTCTTAATTTTCCCCAAAAATTGTGACAAAAATATTACAACTTCAAAAAACTTGCCATGCCTCTTACTAAATACCGTGGATTGCCTACTTTCCAAAAAGTGGTCATTTGGGGGATATTTGTACTGTCATGGCATTTTCGTGCCTCAAGAAATTAGTTAGGCTGTCAGTACATCAGGATTGATCAATTTTCAGATATTTGTACCGTAGTCTGTGAACTCTATAACTTTCCTACAGACTAAATAACATACACTGATTTGGTTATTTTCACGTTTTTGTCTAAATTTATGAAGAAAGATTATTTGTTTTCAAAATGTTATGACGGAAACAAAGTAAAAAAATGTTTTCAAAATTTTCAGCCTTTTTTCATTTGTTTTGCAAAAAAAAAAAAAACAAACAATGGCGATTAACTACCACCGAAAGAAAGCTCTATTTGTGTGAAAAAAATTATACAAATTTCATATGTGTACAGTATTGCATGACCGCGCAATTGTCATTCAAAGTGTAACAGCACTGAAAGCAGAAAATTGGCCTGGGCAGGAAGGAGGTAATTGAAGGGATTAAACAGGAACACTACTGCTTGATACACAGCGACAGTCCCTACTCTGTCCCTCCTCCACTGGATCCTGACCCTATGCTAATCTGACTGTTCCTAGCCTGTAGGAGATCTGTCCCTATACTACCAACTCTACGGAATGTGCGCCAACCCGAAGGGGTCAGTTTTTATAAGCATTGCTCACATCAAAGCTGGTCGCCAGGTTAACGCATACAGCAGCGTCCAATAAGACAGCTGCTTCCTTGATGAGATTTATGGAGGCCTCAGAGGAACCTGGTTCTCCCTTATTCTTCACTCTCTCCGCATTATGTGGACCCTGAGGTGCGCCCAAAGTACCAAGAGGAGCAATTTCAGATGAGCAGTGCCTGAGATAAACTATCCCGCATGTCCTACACGTCACCACAGTAAAAAAACGGCTGTACAATATTTCAACAAGCAACTGATGGAGGATAGGAAGGAGGAAAAAGTTCACAGGCCTAAAGCTTTATTGAAGGACAAAGACACATAAGGGATAGTGGGATGAAGGGGGAACATTTTCTCAGATGTCCTCATCCTCCTTAAAGCCTATAAGGTTATAGTCTCTGAAGGGACTGTAGATCAGTCTGCAAAGTCCTCAATGGACCTCCTCTTCCTCTGGTACGTAAGGCATTTCCTGGCGCACCACAAAGCGTAATTAATATAACACACCATCTGGCGGGCACCATCAATGTTCTGTAGTGCAAATGCACCACATGTCCATGCATCACACCAAAGGTTGATGTCTGCTTGTTGTGGAAAGTTCATGTTTCAGGGCCCTCAACACATCCTGTCCAAAGGGGCACTGACAGAAGGCATGCAAAGCAGTTACTTTATAGATGAGGCAAAAGAGGCAGTGCCAGTATCTGTACAGGCTTCAGGCATGCATGGAAGTCCTCAAAGGCAATGTCATCCATACCAAATCTTTGTGCCTGTTGGCAAGTCTCTTGGAGAAAACATTCCTCCAGAACATCTTACCACCAAAGGTTCTTCCTTGATCAACTTATTGCCATTTTCACAGTCCTCCCTCACTGCTCTGTTATTCGCAGAGCATATGTGAAATATCCAGTGTTTCCAGGTATGGGAGACCTCCTTCTAGGATTTTTTGCACAGACTTGAGTAGCCATTCACCAAGTTCGAACACTGTCATGTAAGGAAGACATCCACAACTCCTTTACAGCTCCAACATCATCCAATACAGCCATCGGACAGTGCTTGGACTCCTGGCCCTGATAATAATGACCTGTGAAAGTGTCTATAAGTGGTCAGTGGTGGGCTTTCAAATGACCTTGTCACTTTGTCCTAAAAGAGTAAAGTTACAGAGTCTCTTTAAAGTGTCCCTGTGCCCAGGCTACAGTGCTATATATAATAAAGTACCGTAATACCTTGGATTACAAACATAATTCATTCCAGAATCATGCTTGTAATCCAAAGCACTTGTATATCAAAGCAAGTTTTCTTATAAGAAATAATGGAAACTCAGATGATTCGTTCCACAACCACTGCTGTTTTAGGCAGTACTGTATGTGGCCAGAGGTGTGGGGTGCTGGTGTATACAGTAGTGTATGTGGCCACTGGTCAGAGGTGCGGGGTTCCTGGTGATGCTCTTAGACATTCAGAGACACTTGGGAACTGTTGACACTTGTTGGGTGCTCCGACGCACAGTACGCGCTTGCAAATCATGTCAGGATTTAAAAAACGCATAGCTCATCTTACGAAACGCTCGTATACCGCGTTACTCGCAAGGTATCACTGTACTTACATATTCTCAAAAGGCAGTGAAAAGGCTTTAACAAGTGACCTCTGATCTCTCTAGCTGCTTGCACTATGAACCAACTCATTCTCAAGTATTACAACAAAGACTTTAAAGCAGAGAGGCACATGTGTCAGTGTAGGCACATGTGTCAGGGTGGGCATTCAATGTCATTTTCAGTGGCGTATAGAAGATAGTCACATGGCTAGGGATGAGCCGAACACCCCCGGTTCAGTTTGCACCAGAACATAAAATCTATGGGACACGAACATCAAAAATCAAAAGTACTAATTTTAAAAGCTTATATTAAAGTTATTGCCAATAAAAGTGTATGGGGACCTGGGTCCTGCCCAAAGGGATATGTATCAATGCAAAAGACAAGTTCCTGGCTGGCCGCAATCTGTCACATGCCCCATGGGTCCCCCGGGAGCATAGAGGTCTCTCGGAGCTGGTCTCTCCACTGGCCGTCCATGCTCTGGCAACCTGGGACACTCTAAATAGGGGGGAAGGCTTGCACAGCCGACCTCCCCCTTGGCGCCCCTAGGCGGCTTCCCTTGGTTCATTCCGGGGGAACACCCCTCTTTCTTTCAGGCCCGGACGGCTGAGGGGAGTCCAGATGTAGCAGATTTGTCCAGGACCAAGGCCTGTTAACGTTGGCCACACTAAGAGAACAGTACGGCCCCTTCTTAATGGATGAGTGGTGCTATAGACAGCTTCAGCACTTCATCACTAGCCTACCCCAGTGCGTTCGGTCACCTACCCTGGCTTCACCCTTTGAACAACTGTGTATGTCGGCCTCGGCTGTCCCCCAATCTATTTCAGTACTGTATGACCTATTGCAGGCCTTACAGACAGAGGGGACGCAGAGTTTCATCAGGGAATGGGAGAGGGACCTTCAGCACATCTTTACCAAGCCTCAACTAGACCATCTGTTTAAACTTACACACTCGAGCACAGTGGATACAAAAATGCAGGAGAATAGTTACAAGTTTTTAACTAGATGGTACAGGGTACCAACCAAGCTCACCAAGATGTACCCTTCCCTGTCAGACGCATGCTGGAGAAGATGTGGCCTTAGAGGCTCATTCCTTCACATTTGGTGGGAATGCCCCAAGCTATGGCCCTTTTGGCTGGACATTGATGCACAGATCAAGCTGATACTGGATCTGGAGCTCCCGGACTCTCCGCTAGAATCCCTGCTGCACTTCCCCACCACTCCTCTCAGCCAGTACCGCAAATCTGTACTGCCCCACCTGCTTAACACAGCTCGGCGGTTAATCCCAATCCACTGGAAGACTAGTACCTACCCGCACATAATGGATGACTTTAGTCAACAATATTATGGCGGCCGAGGATTGGATGGCAAAGTGTAAAGAGAGAAATTCTATGCCATGTGGGCCACCTGGATAAACTATGCTACCTCGGGACCCTCGTCGACAGTGGCACCCCCTGTGTGAAGAGGTCCTATCGGGGAGGGCCCGAGACACCGGGGACATAAGTATACGTAAAAACCACATACCAGCAGGTTTGCCATAGCCTCTACCAGCTCAAGGTATTAGCATGTATTAGCAGATGTAGATCGCCCCCCTTTTTACTTTACTTTATTTTATCCCAACCCCCAATTTAAGGTATCTCCTTCACAATATTTCCTTTGAGTGTATGGGACCGATGCCAGAAGTGCGGTCTAAGTCATATCTCTGTTTAGAGGCTCACATCCTCCGCAGGGCGACACCAGATGGAGACGACAGGGGTGACTCATTGCTGTTTGAACTCATATCATGGGTGTAATATGTTGATAACTAGGCTGACCCCCGTAGAGTGGATGTCCCTGAGCAATATGTCTGATGACCATATGCATCTGGTGGAAGCCCTACGTGTCATGTAATAACCTGGTGTACATGTATGTTTTGTTGACTGTTTACCTGTCTGTTGTTTAAAACCCTCTTTTCAAAATAAAGATTACAGTACATTAAAAAATAGCAGCTTCCGTCTAAAGGCTCCTACACAGGCATATGCATAGAGACAGTTCCTCTTTAGTGAATCATTAATTAACTTATGCTCAGCAGTTTTATTTAGTAGGATGGACAGTGGTTGTTGGAGACTTTGCTAGCAGAAGCTGAACTTGCATGAAAGTGATGAATATCAAAAGTGAATAGTGATACGAAACTTCTGTTTTGACAGATTGGTTGCTTTTTTTATTAACCACCTTATGTCCAAGAGGTGGGTGGGTTAGGTAAAACACATTGTTAAAATTCAACTGTAGCTGTAACAAAGACTCCCACGGGTTAGGTCAGTGGTTTCCCAACTTCGGCTGGCAAGACAGATGTGCTCCTTTGCTTTCATCAACAATGGGGCACCACTCCCCCCACTGACAGCAAAGATAAGGAACCACTCCCCAGTGGTGTACTAAGTGGGGGGGCGGGGGGGCGTGCCGCCCCGGGTGCCACACACTGGGGGGGGTGTCAGGCCAGCGCCCCCCTCCGCAACTGAAGAGGGGACAGCGCCGTGCCTCGGGTTCGCAGCCCACACAGAGAGAGCCCGAGGCACTGGCAGTGGGCGGCATTGCAGGGGGGAGGTGCGAGCAGCTGTAGGGGGGGTCCTTTACTGTGGGCGGGGGGTCTGCACTGTGGGGGGTCTGCACTGTAGGGGGGTCCTGCACTGTAGGGGGGTCCTGCACTGTAGAAGGGGTCCTGCACTGTAGGGGGGTCCTGCACTGTAGGGGGGTCTTGCACTGTAGAAGGGGTCCTGCACTGTAGGGGGGGTCTGTACTGTAGGGGAAGATTCGGCACTGTAGGGGGGTCTGTACTGTAGGTGAGGATTCTGCACTGTAGGGGAGTCTGTACCGTAGGGGGGTCTGCGCTGTAGGGTGGAGGGGCCTGTACTGTAGGAGGGTCTGCACTGTAGGGGAGGATTCTGTACTGTAGGGGGGTCTACACTGTAGATGGGGATCTGTATGGTAGGGAGGGGGGTCTGCGCTGTAGGGGGTCTGTGTAACACGCAGGAGGTCCAGAGCTGTGAGGGGCTGTGTAATGTAAAGGGGTGCAGAGGTGCAGGGTGCTGTGTAATGTAAAGGGGTCCAGAGGTACAAGGGCTGTGTAATGTAAAGGGGTCAGGAGGTTCAGGGTGCTGTGTTATGTAAAGGGGTCCAGAGGTAAAAGAGCTGTGTAATGTAAAGGGGTCCAGAGGTGCAGGCTGCTGTGTAATGTAAAGGGGTCCAGAGGTGCAGGCTGCTGTGTAATGTAAAGAGGTCCTTAGGCGCAAGGTCCTGTATAATGTAAAGGGGTCCAGAGGTGCAGGGCGCTGTGTAATGTAAAGGGGTCCAGAGGTGCAGGGTGCTGTGTAATGTAAAGGGGTCCAGAGGTGCAGGGTGCTGTGTAATTTAAAGGGGTCCAGAGGTGCAGTTGTGGAGAGGGGGGTACACAGTAGTGACAAAAAGATATTGAAGGATGCAGAGGTATGCAGGGGACACAGTGGGTGTTTTTACAATTTATGGTTGGGGGGGGTGCCAGATATAGGATCCGCCGCGGGTGCCAAATGCTCTAGGTACGCCCCTGCCACTCCCCCCACTGACAGCAAAGATAAGGAACCACTCCTCCCACTGACACCAAAGATAAGGAACCACTCCCCCCACTGACACCAAAGATAAGGAACCATTCCCCCCACTGACACCAACGATAAGGAACCACTCCCCCCACTGACACCAAAGATAAGCAACCACTCCTCCCACTGACACCAAAGATAAGGACCTACTCCTCCCACTGACACCAACGATAAGCAACCACTCCCCCCACTGACACCAAAGATAAGCAACCACTCCTCCCACTGACACCAAAGATAAGGACCTACTCCTCCCTATGACACCAACGATAAGCAACCACTCCTCCCACTGACACCAAAGATAAGGAACTACTCCTCCCACTGACACAAAAGATAAGGAACTACTCCTCCCACTGACACCAAAGATAAGGAACTACTCCTCCCATTGGCACCAGCAATGGGGCATAATTCCTTCCCACTAACACCAACAATGGTGCATAATTCCCTCTATTGATACCAAAGGTGGAACACTATTCCTTCCACTGAAACCAACGATAGAACCAGAGGCGGCCCGTCCATTAGGGATTATGCTGTCTCCCCCACCCCCACCCCCTCCAGGCCACCCCTCTATATGCAATGGATAGATTCATGCATAGCATGATTCTATCCATGTTATTCCTCCTACTGATGCCAACAATGGGGCACTATTTAATCTGCTGACACCAATGATGGGACACCATTCCTCCTACTACTGATGCCAACGATGGGGCCCTATTCCTCCCACTGATACCAATAATGGGGCACTATTCCTTTCAATGATACCAATGGTGGGGCACTATTCCATTCACAGTTGACATTAACTGATTCATCCCTGGAAGATTTTACCCCCTTCCTGACCACAGCACTTTTTGCGATTCGCAACTGCGTCACTTTAACTGACAATTGCACGGTCGTGCGATGTTGCACCCAAACAAAATTGACGTCCTTTTTTCCTACAAATAGAGCTTTCTATTGGTGGTATTTGATTACCTCTGCGGTTTTTATTTTTTGCGCTATAAACAAAAAAATATAACCCCCAAAAATATAATAAATATCCGCCAAAAATATATAAAAAAACAATTTTTTCCTCAATTTAGGCCATTTTTCTACATATTTTTGTAAAAAAAAAATTGCAATACGCGTATATTGATTGGTTTTGCGCAAAAGTTATAGCGTCTACAAATAGTTTTATGGCATTTTTATTTGAATTTGAACCAGTACCTGTGGCACAGTCCTTAGCTTGTGTAACGTGTGGTTGTTTTCAACGAGCGCTCCAGTGACATCTCCCATGGAACAGTACACAATTGTCTTACCGCGCTGTGCTTTCAACATGTGCAGCAACAGGTCCTATGGAGCAGTCCATAATTGTTTTACCATGCGATGCTTCCCAACACAAGGTCTCAGGTGTGAATGGGGAGCAGGTGTGCTAAATTTGGTGTTATCGCTCTCACTCTCTCATACTGGTCACTGGAAGTTCAAAATGGCACCTCATGGCAAAGAACTCTCTGAGGATCTGAAAAAAAATAATTATTGCTCTACATAAAGTTGGCCTAGACTATAGGAAGATTGCCAAGACCCTGAAACTGAGCTGCAGCATGGTGGCCAAGACCATAAAGCAATTCTACAGGACAGGTTCCACTCAGAAAAGGCCTTGCCATGGTCAACCAAAGGAGTTGAGTGCATTTGCTCAGCGTCATATCCAGAGGTTGTCTTTGAGAAATAGATGTATGAATGCTTCCAGCATTGTTGCAGAGGTTGAAGGGGTGGGGGGTCAGCCTGTCAGTGCTCAGACCATACGTCGCACACTGCATAAAATTGGTCTGCATGGCTGTTGTCCCAGAAGGAATCCTCTTCTAAAGATGATGCCCAAGAAAGCCCACACACAGTTTGCTGAAGATAAGTAGACTGACAGCGTCCCAGAAAGGGCATGCAGCGTGGCGATCGCGGCCATGCCGTGTTGCTAGGACACGGTGCAACCCTGATCTCTGTAAAGAACCGCTTCCGCGGCTCTTTAATCATGTGATCGGCTGTGTCCAATCACAGCCGGTCACATGTCAACAAGGAAGTACAGGTAATCGGCTCTCCTCGTCTCACACTAACAGACAGTGTGGCGAGGAGAGCCGATCAGGGGCATCTCCATGCAGGGGGAAGCGTAGGAGTGTAATCAGAGCACTGATCATACAGTATAGTAAAACAGTGTCCCCATACAGTGCCCACCAGAGGCAGCAATCAGTGCCCACAAGTGCCACTAATCAGTGCCGATTAGCGATGCCAGTCAGTGCTGCCTATCAATGCCCATCACTGCTGTCGATCAATGTCCATCAGTGTCTCCCATCAGTGCCACCCATCAATGCCCATCAGTACTGCTTATCCGTGCTGCCTATCAGTGCCCACCAGTGCCGCCTATCAATGCCCACTAGTGCCACCTATTAGTGCTCATCAGTGCCAAATTTCAGTGCCAACTATCATTGCCCATAAGTATAGCCTATTAGTGCCTCCTCATCAGTGCCCATAAGTACTGCCTCATCAGTGGCCATAAGTGCCACCTCATCAATGGCCATCAGTTCAGCCTATCAGTTGCCATCAGTACCGCCTCATCAGCGCACATCAGTGAAGGTGAAAAATGACTTAGTTACAAAATTTACTGACAGAAAAAAAGTAAAAGACTTTTTTTTTCAATTTTTTTTATTTTTTTGTAAAAAATAAAAAACACAGCAGTGATTTAATACCACCAAAAGAAACCTCTATTTGTGTGAAGAAAATGATAAAAAAAAATAGTTTGGGTACAGTGTAGCATGACCGCGCAATTGTCATTCAAAGTGCGACGATGAAAGTTGAAAAATGGCCTGGGCAGGAAGGGGGTGTAAGTGCCTGGTAGGCAAGTGGTTAAGCATAGCTGGGTTTAGCAGTCCAAACCCAACAAAGATTGTGATTCTTCCCCACTCTCTCCAAAACTAGAAACAAACTTTTTTGGCTTGACCGCCCCCCCCCCCCCCCCCCCCAACCACCCCTGACTACCAGGGCAAGATTACTGACCAAGCAGAAACCTTAGACCCTTAGGAAAGGGTCATTGGGAATGACATGGAATGTTGGTTTCCATGCCTGGAATGTGAGAATGTGTGTCTGGGGTCTACAGGGCCGCCTTTAATATTGATTGGACCCTTGGCAAGAATTTTCTTGCCCCCCCATGCAATTTCACTCTCCACCTGCTCTGAGACATACAATAAATAGCAGCTAGACTTAAAATCAGTTTACTATATCAGATGAGGCAATTGTGATTGGTTGTCAGTGGTTACAGCATATCATTACTGCTTAATGGCTGGTTGCTAGAGGTTACAGCACACATTACGGTTCACTGATTATTTGCTAGAGGTTACAGCAAATGATTTCTGCTTGTTAATTGGTTTCTATAGATTAATGTGCAGTAATACTGCTCACTGATTGGTTGCTAGAGGTTACAGCACATCATCTCCTCACTGCAGGGGAGCAAGATACACATATGAATGCCACCTTTATTTACATATCAATGCTGCTGGCCACAGCTATTTACTTAGTAATGTCACCACTATTTACATATGAATGCTGGTTATTTACATGTAAACACAGGGTCTGCAGGTTTGTCATCTGTACACAACAATAGGGCAGAGCTGGGCAGCATTAGTAGCAGCACTTCACACTGAGATATCAGGACACAGCACAGGACTAACACTTCAAAGGACAAGGGAATTTAAACTGGGATAGTTGGCAAGTATGAGGCAGCTGCTTTGGGCCCCACAACAATGACAGGGCCCAGGGCAGCTGCCCCTTTTGCCCTGCCTTAAAGACGGCCCTGGGGGTCTACTCCTTAACCCCTTCCCACCCAGCCCCGCGGCCCTTGGTCTTTACAAACAGACAACATGCACGTGATTGGCTGTCAAGGTGGTCATATGATAGTGGGCCAGTCCAGCCAGTAACTGATCATTAAGGATGAGCTCAGGCGTAATCACAACTCCACATGCCCGCACCCGCCAGGAAGCTGACACTCTGCAGCACTAATCACAGGTAGTGAGACATTTCCCGATCTGTGCAGCCGCGGATCGTGAAATGTCTCACGGCTTGTGATTAGTGCTGCAGAGTGTCAGCTTCCTGGCGGGTGCGGGCACGTGGAGTTGTAGAGACCGAGAGCTGCTTTTGACAGCTGGGAGCGTGCAGTGAACAAGCTCCCACCACTGAAAGCTCTGCTGCCTATATGTGCGCTGTGTGGGCATAAGAGAGCCCTCCCCTTTGGCGCTGCACCTTTGACGCTTTTTTTCCCCTTCCAGGTACAAACCACTCTAGCGCTCTCTCCACCATTGATTCATCAGACTCACCAGAGCTTTAGGCTGGGTTCACACCTGCATTAATTTGCATAGCAGGAGATTGTGACTGGCTCTCTATGCAGTCGGTTCGCACATCTCTGGAGCAGCTGAAATCGGACCTGAAATGTTGAATGGAGACACACCGGACTCCTGCCATGAGCAGCTGTGTTCTCCAGAGTGAGCCCAGCCTTAAAGGGATTGTAAAGTAAAAAAATTTAATTTTTTTAAAATCACTAACATGTTATACTTACCTCCACTGTGCAGCTTGTTTTGCACAGAGTGGCCCCAAACCTGCTCTTCTGGGGTCCCTCAGCAGCTGTCTCTGCTTCCTCCCGCAGGGACTTCTCACGCATTAAGGTGAAAAAACATTTACCTTTACAACCCCTTTAAGCCTAGTACACACGATCAGAAAATCAGACAAAATATACCACTTTTGAAGCGATCATATGATAATCTGATCCTTAGTACAGCTTTCCAGAACCGGTCATGACAGTTAGGGCCGGTGCACACAGCGATGCGCGGCGAGGCGTCTCCGACTTGCCTCGCCGCGACCTGCACGGACCTCAGCGGCGACTTGCAGAGGACTTCTGTATAGAAGTCAATGCAAGTCGCCCCCGAAGTCGCCCCAAAGTAGTACAGGAACCTTTTTTCTGAGTCGGAGCGACTCGAGTCGCTCCTCTCAGAACGGTTCCATTGTACAGAATGGGGGCGACTTGCGGGAGCGAGGCGAGGCGAGCCGTGTCGCCTCGCCTCGCGCCGCAGTGTGAACCGGCCCTTAATCCGAAAATTATCTGAAGGGAGAAACACGAAAAATGTTCTAATACAATACCAGAATGTGCAGTTTTGGTTTAATCAGTACAGTATCTGTAAACAAAAAAAAATAAAAAATCAGAAGAGCAAGACCACGCATGTTTGGAAATGCAAAAAAAAAAAAGAAGAAAACTTGTGTTTCTTTTATCCTTCGCTAAATTTTCCTTTCCTATATTTATTACTGTTACAATCTGTGGGCTGATATTCGGTGCAGTTGTATCTGGTGCAGAGAATAGCACCAATATATAAGTGCATATTTTTAAAGGTTCACAGGGAGAGAAAGGGAGAGAGGGGGGGAGACAGTGAGGGGGGAGGGGGAAGAGAGGGCAAGAGAGAGGGGGAGGAAGGGAGAGAGAGAGGAAAGGGAGGGAGGAGAGAAAAAAGGGAGGGGAGAAAGGGAGAATGGGAGGGAGGAGAAAAGAGAGAAGAAATGAGAGGGGGGGGGGGGGAGGGAGGGAGAAAAGAGAAAGGAGAAACCCTGCGCGTTATTCCAAAAGTTCCTTGGTGGGGGCCTTTTCTGAGACGAGTGCATCAGATCGCACCGCTGCTATTTGCAATATATGTGTCAAGCGTATCTTACGTGGCCAAAACATCAGCCGCTTAGGCACCGCATGCTTGACCAGACCTATGTTGACCTGCCATGCAGTTTGTTGGCAAGCGTACCTTAAAGATCCACACCAAAGAACAAAGCGGATCTCTCCTTGCTCCTCATCAGCTGGGATCTCCAACCCCACTAGACCTTCAGTCCTCTCTGAAACCTGCACTGGGAGGAATGAAGGTGTAGAATTAGGTGTGTCACAGCCAAGTACTTGCGGGCACTCTGCCAGCAGTACACCGACGTCCGATTGTACCAGGCAAATTTCACTGCCCCAGCTGCTGGACCGTCGAAAGAAGTTCACTTCCAGCCATCCACATGCCCAGCGGTTAAAAGCTAGCTTGGCTAAATTGCTAGCACTTCAACTGCTGCCTTATCAGTTGGTAGACTCTGCCCCCTTCCGTGAGTTTGTGCAATGTGCGGTTCCTCAGTGGCAGGTTCCCAAACACCACTTTTTCTCACGGAAGGCGATTCCGGCTCTCTACCGGCATGTGGAAGGCAATATCCATGCCTCACTGGACAGGGCGGTCAGCGGTAAGGTGCATATTACCGCTGACTCATGGTCCAGCAGGCATGGACAGGGACCTTATCTATCTTTCACAGCGCATTGAGTGACTCTTCTGGCAGCTGGGAAGGATGCAGGACAAGGTTCAGTAGTTACATAGTTAGTCAGGTTCAAAAAAGACACAAGTCCATCTAGTTCAACCATAAAAAAAATAATAATAATTATAATATCATACAATCCCATATACCCAATTCTATACCCACAGTTGATTCAGAGGAAGGCAAAAAAAAAAAACAGCAGAGCATGATCCAATTTGCTAAAGCAGGGGAAAAAATTCCTTTCTGATCCCCCGAGAGGCAATCAGATTTTCCCTGAATCAACTTTACCTATAAATGTTAGTACCCAGTTATATTATGTACAGTTAGGAAATAATCCAGGCCCTTCTTAACCACTACAATACAGGGCACTTTCACCCCCTTCCTTCCCAGCCCAATTTTCAGCTTTCAGCGCTCTAGCGCTTTCAGTGACAATTGCGCGGTCGTGCTACACTGTACCCAAATGAAATTGTTATCATTTTGTTCGCACAAATAGAGCTTTATTTTGGTGTTATTTATTCACGACTCCGTTTTTTTTTTTTGCGATATAAGCGCAAAAATAGCGGAAATTTGGAAAAAAAACAATATTTTCTTTTTTCTATTTAAAAAGAAATCCAATAAAATCAAATTTTGTCATAAATTTAAGCCAAAATGTATTCTGCTACATGTTTTTGGTAAAAAAAATTCCGTTAAGTGTATAATAATTGGTTTGTGTGATCACGGACATATGTACGCAAATGATCATGTACATATGTGTGCAGGTGATCACGTACATATGTGTGCAGATAATCATTGGGACATGTGATTTTAGTGGGACATATGTGGGGGACATGTTTTTATTATTAGGGACATGTGTTTTTATTATTTGGGGACATGTGTGTTTTGGGGACATATGTGGGGACTGTGTTTGTACTGTGTGGTGTGTTGTGTGTTTACACTACACTGATGATCAGTGAGTAAAAAGCTGTAAAAAGCAGCCCATACTCACTGATCATCAGCCGGCTGCAGCGTTCTGCTCTCCTCTTCTCAGCGGTGACTTCCGTGTGAGGAGAGGAGAGCCGATTGCCTAGCAACCGGCTGTTTGTTTACATCACATGACGGCCGTGATTGGACACGGCCGTCATGTGATCAGGAGGGCCAATCACAGAGCCCTCCTGCCGATCTGAGATGTGCCGTGTCCGGGTGACACGAGCACATCGGGATCGCGCCGCTTCGCGGGCACGCGCGCGCGCGATCCCGCTACTCCTGAAGGACGTTCCTGAACGTCCTATCAGGAGTAGACGGCTCCCACCCGGCCGTATATATGCATTGGCCGGGTGGGAAGTGGTTAAAGCAATCAACTGAGCTGGCCAGAACCACTTCTGCTGGGAGAAGAAACCTTTTCCGTATTTGAAGATGAAATCTCTTTTACATGTTGATCATATCTCCCCTGAATCTCCTCTTATCAAGAGTGAATAAATTCAGTTCCTCTAATCTTTCCTCATAGCTGAGTTCCTCCATGCCTCTTATCAGATTGGTTGCCATTCTCTGCACTTTCTCCAGTTCCCCGATATCCTTTTTGAGAACTGGTGCCCAAAACTGAACTGCATATTCCAGATGAGGTCTTACTAATGATTTGAACAGGGGCAAAATGATATCTCTCTCTCTGGAGTACATACCTCTCTTAATACAAGAAAGGACTTTGCTTGCTTTGGAAACCACAGCTTGGCATTGCATGCTATTATTGAGCTCATGATCTACCAAAACCCCCAGATCCTTCTCCACTATGGATTCCCCCAGTTGTACTCCCCCTAAAATGTATGATGCATGCATATTCTTAGCCCCCAAGTGCATAACTTTACATTTCTCAACATTAAACCTCATCTGCCACATAGTCGCCCAATTAGACAGAGCATTGAGGTCAGCTTATAAATTGGAGACATCCTGTAAGGATGTTATTCTACTGCATAGCTTGGTGTCATCTGCAAAGACGGAAATGTTACTTTTGATCCCAGACCCAATATCATTTATAAAGATATTAAAAATTAAGGGTCCCAGCACTGAACCATGGGGTACACCACTGATAACCTTAGACCATTCAGAGTAAGAATCATTAACCACTACTGTCTGAATTCTGTCTTTTAGCCAGTTTTCTATCCATTTACAAACTGATATTTCCAAACCAGTAGACTTTACCTTACGCATGAGCCGTGTGTGCGGAACTGTATCGAACGCTTTTGCAAAATCCAAGCATACCACGTTCCACCGCCACCCCTCTGTCCAAGGTTTTACTTACCACCTCGTAAAAAGAATTCAGGTTTGTCTGACAACTTCTGTCTTTCATGAATCCATGCTGTCTGTTGCTTAAAATATTTTTTTCCTGCAAGAACTCGTCTATGTGGTCTTTTATTAATCCCTCCAGTATCTTCTCAACTATAGAAGTTAAACTAACAGGTCTATAGTTACTTGGTAAAGACTTTGTTCCCTTTTTAAATACAGGCACCACATTTTGGCCCTGCGCCAATCCAGTGGTACTATTCCTGTCATTAATGAGTCCCTAAAAATTAGATACAATGGCTTTGAAATTACAGAGTTCAATTCTTTTAGGATTCGTGGGTGGATGCCATCAGGTCCTGGTGCTTTATCCACCTTTATTCTGTCCAAATATTTCTGGACCCTATCACTTTTAAGCCATTGTGGATTTGGGGCTTTGTCACTACCACCCCCATTATGAACATGAGCTCCCCCATGCTCCTTTGTATACACAGAGCTGAAGAAAGTATTTAATAAGTTAGCCTTCTCTTTGTTCCCAGTCACCCACTCCAGATTATTTTGTAAAAGGCCTACATGCTCAGACTTGACCTTTTTACTATTAATATATTTGAAGAATTTTTGGGGGTTTGTCCTACTATCTTTTGCAATCTGTCTTTCATTTTGAATTTTTGCATCCTTGATTTCCTTTTTACATATTCTGTTATATTCTTTGTAACATTTAAATCACACTAGCGTTCCTTCATTTTTATATTTTTTAAAAGCTCTTTTTTTATAGTTTATAGCTTTTTTAACTTTGGCCGTGAGCCACATAGGTTTTATTTTTAGCTTTTTAAACTTATTGCCCACGGGAATATACTTTGCAGTGGGATCACAGTTTTTTTGAAGAATTCCCATTTCTGTTCTGTGTCCATTGTTGCCAATATTCTCTCCCAGTCTAGGTCCTGGAGAGCAGCCCTCATCCTTGGAAAATTTGCTCTCTTGAAATTAAGTGTTTTTATCTTTCCCATATGTGATTTTTGCTTACAGCTAACATCAAATGAAATCATGTTATGGTCACTGCTACCCAGGTGTTCCTTTATCTGAACATTAGTAATACGTTCTGCATGGTTTAAGATTACCAGGTCCAACAGAGCATCATTCCTAGTTGGGGCCTCAATAAACTGGACCATAAAATTGTCTTGTACTAGGTTTATAAATTTTTGCCCTATCTGTGCAAGGAGCTGAGTCTCTACCTCCTCATTAACATTGGGTGGTCTATAACAAACTCCAATGATTAACTTTGAACTACGCACATCTGTATGCAGTTCCACCCATAATGCTTCAGACTCATCACACTCTCCGTCCACTAGGTCCTCTCTCACTCGCTTTGAGATCACTTCTCACATACAGACAGACCCCTCCACCTCTCCTTTTTACTCTGTGTAGTAGTGTTGGAGGTTGTTCCGCCACCACATCTCCAAAATGCTACTAATGGTTGTGACACACCTCTCTCCTCCACCCCCTCTTCTTCTTCCTCCGTGGCCTCTTCCTGTGCTTTGTCCTCGGAAACCAGCAGTGCTCCGTAGATGTTCAAGGGGCTACGTAAGTACGCAGGAAAAAAGATGCCATGCCATGCTTGCGCTGGTGTGCTTGGGGGACAGGAGCCACACTGGGGCAGATATTCTGTCAGCTCTGTAGGGGCAGGCTGAGAGGTGGTTGACACCATGCCAGTTTAAGCCAGGAATGGTGATTTGCGAAAATGGCACCAACCTCCTCTCCGCCCTCCGACAGGGACAACTGTCCCATGTGCCCTGTGTGGCTCATGTCCTTAACTTGGTGGTGCAGTGGTTCTTTGGCAGGTACCCGGGCTTACAGGATGTCCTGAGGCAGGCCAGGAAAGTCTGTGTGCATTTTTCCGCCGGTCCTATAATGCCAGTGCTTGGCTGGCTAAACTCCAAAAGGAATTGAACCTGCCCAAGAACCGCCTAATTTGTGACATGCCCACCAGGTGGAACTCAACATTAGCCATGCTGCAGCGACTGCACGCGCAGCAGAGGGCCATCAATGAGTACCTGTGCGACTACGGCACCAGGACAGGGTCAGGGGAGCTTGTTTTTTTCCCCACGCCAGTGGGCCATGATCAGGGATGCATGCACTGTCCTGTCACCATTTTAGGAGGCCACGAGGATGGTGAGCAGTGACAGTGCATGCATCAGTGACACTGTGCCTCTTGTCCACCTGTTGGAGCACATGCTGCATGGAATAATGGACAGGGCACTTGAGGCAGAACAGAGGCAGGAAGAGGAGGACTTCCTTGCCTCTCAAGGCCCCTTTTATTCAGACAGTGTTCCTGCTGTCCCGCCGATCACACAGGAAGAGGACGAGGAGGAGGATTGTGTCAGCATGGAGGTGGAGCCTGGCACTCAGCATCAGCCGTTTAGGGATGCTTTACAGTCCCAAGGAGCCCGTGGACTTGTATGTGGCTGGGAGGAGGTGGCTGCGGATCATGTCGTCCTTAGTGACCCAGAGGACTCCGGACCGAATGCCTCAGCTAACCTACGCTGCATGGCCTCCCTGATCCTGCAAAGCCTGAGGAAGGATCCTCGTATTCTTTGGATCAAGGAGAGGGATCATTACTGACTGGCAATTCTCCTTGATCCATGGTACAACAGTAAGGTTGCGGACCTTATCTTGCCATCGCAGAGGGAGCAGAGGATGAGACATGTCTGGGAGGCCTTGCAGAAATGTCTGTGCAACATGTTCCCAGAGACTGGGAGGTTACAAATTCCTGGTCCTGGACAACGTGTTGCTGAGGCTTCAGTCAGTCACAGAAGGAGCGGTGGAGAAGGTTGCCGTCTGACCGATGCGTTCAGACAATTTTTTAGTCCGCAGTCCCAAGGTATGATCGGTTCCAGCAACCATCACCAGCGTCTGATTTACATGGTGCAGGAATACCTAGGGGCAAGGTCAGACTTGGACACCTTTCCCACCGAAAATCCTCTGGGTTACTGGGTCTTGAGGATGGATCACTGGCCAGAGCTTGCACAGTATGTAATTGAGATACTGGCCTGTCCTGCATCCAGCGTTCTTTCGGAGCGCACATTCAGCGCTGCTGGAGGCTTTGTAACTGATCACAGGGTGTGCCTGTCCACCGACTCGGTTGATCGACTGACCTTCACCTGAAGCTGATGTAACCGAATAATTTTTTTTGAAATGTCACATCCCTTCAAGACTGCCTATGGCTATGCTGATGCTGAGTGACTACCCTG